>NC_063045.1:35953566-36274781 GCF_018812025.1 Megalobrama amblycephala
CTTAAAGACCCTAATAAAAACTAGACAACTAACATCATTTTTACACATCAATATTTTCAGAACAAATATTGTATCGGTTGGAACTGATCGACCGTAACTTTGACCGCAGCTGATAAAACGTGAACATCTGTGTTCTCCTAACAATGCATGAAATGTGATTATATGGAGATAAGCTGAATAATGTGTGACTCAGGGGTCAAAACTAATCTAAATTGGAATCGCTTCATCCCTTGGGCTCTATGACAAAACAGCAAGGTGAGATGAGTTCGGGTGACTCACAATAGCCTTTGATTGGATTTTTTGAGTCAGGGTGGGGCAGAGGATAAATTAACCCAAACCTACTGGACTATCTGCAGATATGATCATTTAAACAGTTTACAAACCTCACTGATTTTCACAACCATTCCCCCCTTTTTTTTTAATCTCATGTCAAATCACATCAAATAATCAAGGACAAATTCTGAGATGCAACAAGAATGATTGCAAAAAAAAAAAAAGAAACAAAGAAACCTTTTTTTTTTAAGAAACAAATCTGCACCTCAGTTCCCCATTCACTAGTTTGCATTAAAAAAAAAAAAAAATATGGTATATGAAATGCTTTAAAGCTGCCGTAGGTAACTTTTGTAAAAAAATATTTTTTACATATTTGTTAAACCTGACATTATGTCCTGACAGTAGAATATGAGACAGATAATCTGTGAAAAAATCAAGCTCCTCTAGCTCCTCCCAGTGGTCCTATTGCCATTTGCAGAAATACACCGCTCCCGGTAAGAAACAACCAATCAGAGCCAGGAGGAGTGTCTTAGCAGTGTCAATCAATCAAGCTCGCGTGCGCGCTGATCACACTCCTCTCATGCACAGTGTACAGGCGTCAAATTCAAGATTACCGGTGTGCCGCAGCTTTGCTTATGGCGAAATAAAACGATGTTATATGCAAAGGACCACCCTGAAATCTACAAGAAACCATGCCATACATAATTTGTCAGTCCTGTTTTGAAATTATCATAGTTGTGTAGTTCTTAAAAAATTAAACAAATCAAGCAGGGATACTTACTTGTCAAGCAGAAATGTGGCTGACTCTGCATCGGTTTTTAATCCGTTCAGGACACGTAGCTCCCTCCACCTCGGAAAAGCCGCTCCGATATTTACCCTCGTTTTATTTCGGGCTCTATCTAATTCTTTCTTTTTGGCTTTTTTTATCATCGTCATCTGTCTTTTTCCGTTTACCCGTCTTTATTTTATGAGCAGATGCCACTCGAGGAATTGACAGTTTGGATTGTTTTTGCGGCACACCGGTAATCTTGAAGCCTGTATGCGCTGGCGCTGTGCATGGGAGGGGTGAGATCAGCGCGCACGCGAGCTTGATTGATTGACACTGCTAAGACACTCCTCCTGGCTCTGATTGGTTGTTTCTTACCGGGAGCGGTGTATTTCTGCAAATGGCAATAGGACCACTGGGAGGAGCTAGAGGAGCTTGATTTTTTCACAGATTATCTGTCTCATATTCTACTGTCAGGACATAATGTCAGGTTTAACAAATATGTAAAAAAAATTTTTTTACAAAAGTTACCTACAGCAGCTGTCAGAAGATGTCTGTCACCAACAGGAATCGCTATCTGTCATAGATGTCGTTGTCATCTTTTCATTTGTTGCTTTTGGGAAATGCTGTGCTTAAACCCTATGGTTCGACACATGTTGTTGTTGGTGGATCCTGCTAGGAGCTGGTGGGGGATGTATGCCCACCAGATTTGTTGTATACTATAGGGAAACCTGAAGGCGCTTGTAATCTTTAAATGGGCCCACATGATGTTTGTGCCTCTCCTGTGGAGAGGTGATATGTGAGGGACTCTTCCCGCTCCTCAGAGCACGATGGGATGTCATATTTTCTTTGAAGCAGCTCAACAGGCACCTCAATGGATGTCAGGTGAGTTTTCCAAATAGAGCTTATTTCAGACGCTTTGAGCGTTTCAAGCTTCAATTATTGAATGAAACCCAACATACATTGACTGAATAGAGAAAAGTTTTGCTAACACTATTGCTGAAGGTGAATGATTTTGCTGTCAAAGGTCTGAGGTCTGGAGAAGTTCATGCAGTTTTAAGAGATTCATTCTGCAGAGATCCTTTCATGAAAAAATCCTTTCCACCAGTGTCTCGTGTCTAAACGCTGCTTTATCAGAACAAACAGATGATGCCAACCACCGCCATGAGGATGATTTTACTCATCCACATTGTGTTTATTTATTTGTTTATTGTTTTGTTTACTGCCTAAAGCAGTAGGTATTTGTCTTTGTACTTTCATGAATAATGCAGCTCCCCTCCTGGGATTGATGATCTTTAACTTCCTTGACTTTCATCCATATGCTTATATATTCATTTATCTATGCTACCATTCCATTACCAGGGGGAATGAGGTATCTGAGGACGCCACCAATGTGTCAGCAGGGAGGTTTTGTGCCATTTTACCTGACAGTTGGATTTCTGTAACCCGCAGATGGTTTGAAATTTTAGATTTAAATTCAGCCATGCTCTGAAATCAAAATTATTCAGTTCAAGGTAAATACACTGAGTAAGGTCATTGCAGCTATTTTATAAATATAAAAAATGACAAACTGCAATTGAAATCTTAAAATTTTCTGGGGAAAGGAGGTAGATACACCAAAACAAACAAATTATAGACCCCCCCCAAAAAAAACACTCTTCAAAACTCACTATTGAAGCACATCATTTAATTTTGGCTTTAAAAGAATAATTCTATTATAGTTCTGATTGGTTATTCTGGTCATGTGTCCTTTTCTCTCATTGGTTCATTGTTTGATTGTGTACAGGTGTTCCTTGTCTCTCTGTATAAATAGCCCTCATGTTTCATTGTTCCTTTTGGTGAAACAATGAAACATGATGGAATGATGCAATACTACAATATTATGTATTCAGCAGTGAAAATTTTCGGCTTTTCTATTCACAACGAAGTAAGCTAATTGCCTGTACAAAATATGGTTGCATTATAATATAACAATATAATACATAAAGTTTATTGTGGCTTCAAAAATTTATTAAAAACAAAATAAGCAAAACACACATGATGCACATTCTTTGGTCTTAATTTTCTATAAGTAGATGTGCTGTATTTTGTATAATTACTTAAGGATAAGATACACCGCCATCATACTCTGACGAAAGTGACTTTGAATGCACCCGCCGTCATAAACACGACTTTCCACCTCATAAATATGAACTTCCCAGGAGGCCTTGAATGCACCATTTGTCTAGTATCATTTGTGTCATTCTACTGGTAAATTCATTAAAGGGTTAGTTCACCCCAAAATTGTGTCATTACTCACCCTTAAATCATTCCAAACCTGCAAGACCTTCATTCATCTTCGGAACACAAATTAAGATATTTTTGATGAAATCTGAGAGGTTTTTTTATCCTCCATAGAAAGAAACGTAATTACCATTCAAGGTCCAGAAAAGTAGTAAAAATATTGTTAAAGGGATAGTTCACCCAAAAATGAAAATTTGATATTTATCTGCTTACCCCCAGCGCATCCAAGATGTAGGTGTCTTTGTTTCTTCAGTAGAACACAAATGATGATTTTTAACTGCAACCGCTGCCGTCTGTCAGTGGTATAATGCAAGTCAGCGGGAACTTGGACTATAAGAGTAAATAAAACACGACAGACAAATCCAAATTAAACCCTGCGGCTCGTGACGACACGATCGGTTTGTGTGAGAAACCGAACAGTATTTATATCATTTTTTACCTCTAATACACCACTGTGTCCAACTGCATTCATCACTCGATTCGTTTGGTCTGATCGCGCTCTGACAACGACAGTGATGTCTCGCGCATATACTTCAATGAGAGCGAGACATCACTGCCGTTGTCAGAGCGCGATCAGACCAAATGAATCGAGTGATGAATGCAGTTGGACACAGTGGTGTATTAGAGGTAAAAAATTATATAAATACTGTTCGGTTTCTCACACAAACCGATCGTTTCGTGTCTTAAGACATCAATGTGTCGTCACAAGCCGCAGGGTTTCATTTGGACTTGTCTAAGCAAGTTTTATTTACTGTTATTGTAGAAGTTCCCATCCACTAGCATTATTTGACTGACAGACGGCAACGGTTGGAGTTAAAAATCATAATTTGTGTTCTACTGAAGAAACAAAGACACCTACATCGTGGATGCTCTGGGGGTAAGCAGATAATAAACATCAAATTTTCATTTTTGGGTGAACTATCCCTTTAAAATAGTCAATGTGATGGTTCAACCTTAATGTTTTGAATAGACACTGGTTCTTTTTATAGCCTTTCAACGCACAGAAGAGGAGTCAGGTAAGCGCTATATGGCAGAGAAAGTTCACAGTCACAACTTCGCTGGTAATTGGAGCGTGTTGATAACTTTTGCAGGTAGAGAATATGTCAGTGCAAATCCGAAGACAGGACTAGAAAGACAAGACCAGACAGGTGGTAATTAACAGAGTCCGTAATGAGCTTGAACAGGTGCCGCAGGTTAGTATTCAGGTGAGATTGGACAAGTGGGTGGAGCTGTAGGGTCTGGAGCTGATGTTGTGGCTGAATGCGTGACATACACCATAATCAATCGTTTTGAAAAACTTAATCTCACGATAAATTGCTTAAATAACCGTATATAAATACAGTATATAAATATAGTATATAAATATTAGCTTTGGTTGTGCAGGGGGCATTATTTAACACTTTATTTAAAAAAATAAAATGTTTTTTAATTATTGATTGCCTTTTAAGGTCAGATTGCTTTGGGCCAAATATCTTCTTTTTTTGGGGGGGGGGGGTTGCATGAGCAAAAATTTCTTTCTCTTACTTTCTTACTTTCTTACTCTTACTGTCAAAGGAAAAAAATGTCAATCATTGTTGAAGTATATGAAATTGTCTTACCATGGCAATCTGTCTTCTCTGTTCATATCTCATGGCCTTGACAAGCGCTGGCTCTGGGTCAGTACTGCATAACAGTCCTTATATTGTATCAGTACATACAGTCTTTTGAAGTCTGAGTAGCTTTTAAAAATAGTCCAAGAGCAAATAACACCCAACACAGTCGCTTAAACACAGAAACTGTTAAAATATTTTATGAGGTTATTCCCAAAGCCTAAATTTTTAAATATGTTTGAAAAACTGCATTGCATTGGGGAGGTCTGCCTGTGGTGCAATTTCCCAGGAGTATTTGGTTGACACTAAACTCAAGAACACTGTGAAGCTGTTGAATCTCATAGCTCTTAGAAATGACTTATTAGCCAGCGAGAGTCCATTGAGCACTGTCTTTCACAGGCTATTGTATCCAAATGTGTATTTCATTCTAAATGACTTTTGCCATTGACCTTGCACCTACACATTGTAGGAGAAGATTAACTAATGGCTTCTTGTTAAACGTTCCCAGTTTTGTGTCTGTAGGATAATTAATGAAGTAATTAAACAGCGCAGGACGAAATTGCAGAATCATCAGAAAAACAACAACAGCAAAAAATGCTTTTGTGTATCCTCTCAAGCATGTCCTCTGGTTGTTCATGCAGTTTTCACACAATTGTTTTCTTGCTTAATTCCATTAGGAGGATATTAAAGAGAGAGTTTAAGGACAAATTAAATTCCTGTTATCCTTTACTTAACCTCATATCGTTTCAAACCAAGTTCAAACCCATATGACTTTCTTTCTTTTCTTGAACACAACAGATGTTCATATGGATCTGTTCCATGAAGAAAGGCATAAAGTCTCCTTTATTAACTTACTTAACATGAACTTAACTATGTACTTAACTATGAGCAATATATTTTTACAGCATGTTGGTTAATTATTTGTTCATGTTAGCTTACAGTGCATTAACTAAAGTTAACAGATACAACCTATGATTTTAAAAATGTATTAGTCAATGTAGAATTGTAGACTTTAAGATTAATAAATGCAGAAATGTGGTTAATTGTTAGTTCACGTTAACTAATGTTAAAAAATAAAAACTTATTATTAAAGTGTTACCAGTATTAGAAATAAAATCCTTTTTGTATATGCATATATTTAAAGTTGATTCCTCATACTCTTTGTATTCATGTTGGTTTCCTACAACTTTAAAAATGTTGGGTTACTATCATTTAAAAAGTAATAAAATATTATAGGTACACCTTTACTATTGGATGACAATAAAACTTGAACTGAACTGAGCTGGATGATGACACCCTTGTTTTCTGTAGAGCTGTTTGAACTCATTTCATAATTGTTGAACTTTACAGTTATCACTGAATCAACACTGAACTGACTTGAGCTGATTAATGACACAATTGTCTTCTGTATGCTGGTTGAGCAGAAACACACGACAAAGAAGATAAATCTCAAATAAGTATTTACTAGGTAATCCAATGGGAGATACAGGTACAGGCAGGAACGCAACACAACACAACAAGCATACGAGACCAGACCATGAACTGAGGGAAGACAGGAACTTAAATACACAGATGATTAGCTAAAATGACATACAGCTGCGATGATCTGGTTAATGTCCATGGTGACAGATTGTGGCAGGAAAACAGAACAAAGGAGCACATGTGACAGATGTAACCCAAAACAAACTGAATGTGACAGCGACCGTGACAGTACATCCCCCTCCAGCGAGGCGCATCCTGCCGTAATGGAACATCCAAAGGGGAAGGCTGGAGGAGGTTCTGGAGGTGGATGGCGTGAAGGTGAGATGATAGATGATGATGCAGGAGGTGGCTTTGAAGGAGGACGGCCAACCGGGAGCAGGAGCCAGATGGTAGCCCAGGCCACAGCCAGGATGGTGGACCATTGCGGCGACGCCTTGGGGACGAGTGAGGGCGACGGCGATGACGGAGGAGGAACCCACGGCGCAGATGGAGGGCTGATAAAGTAGAGTGACGCCGAAGACCCAGACGACCATGACGGAGCCGCAGCGACGACCCCCCGACTTGGCGCAGGTGACGCGACATCCGGCTCATGTGAAGCCGAAGGTTCGAGGGAGCTCTGTGAAGCTGAGCACTTGAAGGACCCTGCAGACGTCGAGGGAGGGAGGAGCCCAGGTGGAGGAGTCAGGGCGATGGGTCGAGGTGGAAAGACACGGACAGAAGCTGGAGCAGATTTATTAAAAAAGAAAAACTGAAATATCACATGGTCCTAAGTATTCAGACCCTTTGCTCAGTATTTAGTAGAAGCACCCTTTTGATCTAATACAGCCATGAGTCTTTTTGGGAAAGATGCAACAAGTTTTTCACACCTGGATTTGGGGATTCTCTGCCATTCCTCCTTGCAGATCCTCTCCAGTTCTGTCAGGTTGGATGATAAACATTGGTGGACAGCCATTTTTAGGTCTCTCCAGAGATGCTCAATTGGGTTTAAGTCAGGGCTCTGGCTGGGCCATTCAAGAACAGTCACAGAGTTGTTGTGAAGCCACTCCTTCGTTATTTTAGCTGTGTGCTTAGGGTCATTGTCTTGTTGAAAGGTAAACCTTCAGCCTAGTCTGAGATCCTGAGCACTCTGGAGAAGGTTTTCATCCAGGATATCCCTGTACTTGGCCGCATTCATCTTTCCCTCGATTGCAACCAGTCGTCCTGTCCCTGCAGCTGAAAAACACCCCCACAGCATGATGCTGCCACCACCATGCTTCACTGTTGGGACTGTATTGTACAGGTGATGAGCAGTGCCTGGTTTTCTCCACACATACCGCTTAGAATTAAGGCCAAAAAGTTCTATCTTGGTCTCATCAGACCAGAGAATCTTATTTCTCACCATCTTGGAGTCCTTCAGGTGTTTTTTAGCAAACTCCATGCGGGCTTTCATGTGTCTTGCACTGAGGAGAGGCTTCCGTCGAGCCACTCTGCCATAAAGCCCTGACTGGTGGAGGGCTGCAGTGATGGTTGACTTTCTACAACTTTCTCCCATCTCCCGACTGCATCACTGGAGCTCAGCCACAGTGATCTTTGGCTTCTTCTTTACCTCTCTCACCAAGGCTCTTCTCCCCCAGGCTCTTCTCCCCCGATAGCTCAGTTTGGCCAGACGGCCAGCTCTAGGAAGGGTTCTGGTTGTCCCAAACGTCTTCCATTTAAGGATTATGGAGGCCACTGTGCTCTTAGTGCAGTAGAAATTTTTTTGTTGCCACAATTCTGTCTCTGAGTTCTTCAGGCAGTTCCTTTGACCTCATGATTCTCATTTGCTCTGACATGCACTGTGAGTTGTAAGGTCTTATATAGACAGGTGCGTGGCTTTCCTAATCAAGTCCAATCAGTATAATCAAATACAGCTGGACTCAAATGAAGGTGTAGAACCATCCCAAGGATGATCAGAAGAAATGGACAGCACCTGAGTTAAATATATGAGTGTCACAGCAAAGGGTCTGAATACTTAGGACCATGTGATATTTCAGTTTTTCTTTTTTAATAAATCTGCAAAAATGTCAACAATTCTGTGTTTTTCTGTCAATACGGGGTGCTGTGTGTACATTAATGAGGGAAAAAATGAACTTAAATGATTTTAGCAAATGGCTGCAATATAACAGAGTGAAAAATTTAAGGGGGTCTGAATACTTTCCGTACCCACTGTATATGTCTATTCATCTAGCATCAGTCATTAATCATTCATGTCATCAAATTATGACAGAATGTTCATTTTTGGGCAAACTATCCCTTTATATCCTAGTTTACAGTGTCTCAGGCCCAGAAAATGACAGGTTGCGAAAAGTGTTCCACCTGTTACTTACCCCCTTCCACTGCAGGTTTCTAAGCGCACCACAGGAGAAGCTCAGAGTAATGCTACAGACGATTTGCTGACCTTATATGTAAGTGCTAAAGAATAGGCCTGTGTTGAAGACCTTGCCCATGGTGCTTTCCTGGATTTATGCTCAACTTGGTGGAATGACTCCGTCTCCTGGGTGCCAGCAGGGTTGAAATAGAGGCTGTGATGAAGTAGGGTAAAGGACAAACTCACTTGATTTTAATAAGGTGTTGTCACAGCAGATAAGTTGGCCCTGTATCAGCCAGGCCCAGTGAGCTGGAGTCTTTCCAGCTACTTTAAATACAGCTGTTCTGCCAGAGCCAGATACATTCGCTGTATCAAGGTTACAAAAGTTCCCGGCATTCATAATAGTGAGCGCACAAACTCCAGTGTCTCTCTCACTTCATCTGAACTCTCTACTGCTCTCAGCCGTATAACAGTGCTGCTGATAACAACCAATCAGAATCGTGTCTGAAAGAGACATGTTGCAAGGGAGATAAGTCAGTCACATTGGGTATGTTCTCGTCACACTATATTGCTCTGCAAAGTGGACTTCACAGGTGTTTGGCCATCATAATACCTAATAATAGGGAGCATGAATGCTCAGTCCAAAGGGTTGAGATATCACTTCACAGGAAGTGGACAGAGAAATTGACCCATCAGTTATTGTGCAGCACCTCTGTTGAATTTTTGGCCAAATTAAATGCAGTAAAAAGGTGTTCTGACATTTTTATTTCTGTATTTTTGTTATGTATCTCTAGGGTTTAAAGTATGAAAAATATTTAAAATTCTATTGATTGATTGGTTGATTTGATTGATTGAAATGTAACAACATATTTTATTACTAAAAAATACACATGGATTTATATAATTTGAAATACTTTTGTTACAGCATTTTATATTGCAAATCTTTCATTGTATGAATGGCAATGCTACCATTATTTGCATATTAAGGTCTATTATACTATAAAAAATTATGTTGATATATAAATATAGTAATCACTATAATATATATAGTTTTATAGTAATGTACTGTATATCTATATATATATATATATATATATATATATATATATATATATATATATATATAAATGCACATTTATTTTATAATGTATTCATTTGATTGTATATACATTTATAAAATGCGTGTGTGCATATAATATTTTCTCCTGATGTCATCAGCCAAAAAGACGTTAATGTCCCCCTGTAGTTAATTATTTTATCCCTTAAAACTCATCTTTGATCACCAAAATGACATATTTAAAAAAAAAATCAAGTGATGATCAATTAGCGTCACACACCTGTAGGTGATAGATAGGTGCGTAGGAAAAAAGACTGGTATAGTCAAATATGAAAAAACAAGAAAATCCTGCACACTATCAACTTGCAAAACAATAAAAAAGGTACTTTATTAGCAACGTTTCGATCGTATGATCTTCATCAGGCATCAACATTGTATTCAAACTCCATTGTATTTAAAACAACTTAACAAATCACAAAGAATCATCAATATCCTATCAATATCCCACTAATCAAGATTAGTGATTGAATAATCATTAACACCACATCACATTGTTAACTCCACAATTACATACATAGTGAATAGAAAAAATATATATAATAAACAATATAAATATAAAGGGATATTATTAATGATATCATATATGTAATTATCATATTTCATAACATCACATTAAATAATGCTTCATCATTTACACCCATAGGTGATAAAGTCTGAAGGGTAAAAATCCAGAACAATTCACATCTCTGTAAGAACAATTCAATATCGCCCCCTCTAGGTGGCACACTCACTTTCTCAATCCCACAGAAGCGTAAGGAGGAAACATCGTGACTAAAAGACAAAAAATGGGCAGCGACTGGATAGTTAACATCTTTTCTTCTAATAGAATTTTTATGTTCACTAATTCTTTGTTTTAGTTGACGTGAAGTTTTTCCCACATAGCCCAAGCCACAAGGACACCGAATCAGATAAATAACGTGTGTAGAAACACAAGTGATAACAGAATGAATACCAAATTTCTTCCCAGTTCTAGGATGACAAAAGAATGAGGTTTTAGTTGTATTGTTACACTGTGCACAATTACCACAGCGATAATTTCCATATATACAATGGAGTTTGAATATACTGTAATGTTGATGACTGATGAAGATCATACAATCGAAACGTTGCTAATAAAGTACCTTTTTTATTGTTTTGCAAGTTGAGAGTGTGCGGGATTTTCTTGTTTTTTGTTTTGTTTTGTTTTTCATTTTTTTATTAAAAAAAAAAAAAATCAAGTGAAAAAAATTTCTTCATGCCTTAAAATAGCTTGAATGTAACTCTACACCCTTGCCTCATTTAATATATATGGATCAATGAATATGCAAATTAGCCCCGCCTCCACTTGCTTACTCCAGCTCGGAGAGTCTAGTATTGCTATAGAGATGAGCAATTTGTTGTTTGTGTTGTGGATATTTAAGAAAAAAACTTGCTTCGCTTCGTATATTCCGTTTAAAATCTGTGCAAATGAACTGCTCTTATTTTCTGACACTTAAATTGTGTTTTAAATTATGAACTGGTAAAACGCCTTTGCAAAAAGGTCTGAATCCACTTGCATTAGTTGGACTGCTCTCTCACTGAATCACCTGAAGTGATATCTCAGTAAAACAGACAGTATCGAGAGAATAAGCAGCCGCTTTCCAATGTGAATATGCGCTAAATGGATGTTTGACAATTTCATTGCTTTTTGGAGATTTAAAAAAACATTCAGATTAAATGAAATATGTGAAATATGAAATAAATGCACATCCTTGAATGAGCACGGATTTTCAGCGTATTTACTTGAAGTTATCAGGTAGGCTAATATCTATGGTTTGATACATTCCAGAGGCGGCCATAATCAGAATTTATAATGAATGAATAGCTCTCTCAGAACTTGACGTGTGACGCCACACTGACTGACACACACGGTCACACGCTAACGCTCAGAGCAATATTGTTTTCACAGTGTTTTATAGTATTAAAATATTTCGAAGGACAAAAACATTTCTTTTTTTTTTCTTTTTTTAAATTATTGGCTTTACTTCAAGTCAGCTGTCACTTTAATTTGGCGCGAGCCCCTATACGCTCACACACTTGGCACAGCCCTGACGGTTCTGTCATTAATTAATATGAATTAATATAGATAGCCTTTTGCTTGACTACGTTATCAAACAGCTAATAATGTGTTGCTAATGTTACACACACTGTTCCTGTTCTTCATCTCAGAGTCAGACAGCTGCATTCTAACAGTCAGTATCCTTACAAACGCTTTGAACAACTCAGAACATCAGTGGAGAAAGGCTTATATTTCATCATAACATCGTAATAGGCTCGCTATATTGATAAATCTACACAGTTTTTCATATCAACAGAAAATTTACCGGGATAACCTGGCTTCTCTCGAGACTTTTCTGCTTCAGAGCAGTCACAGTTAATGATATGCTAAAGCCTGCCGGCACGTTGTTGTGATTGGTTACAAGGTAGTCTGTGATGTCACAAACACCCACGATTTTTCACGGGTTTTAGACTGTCTTTGGTTTACTGCAGTTTCAAACATAAAATACTCAGCAATGGTGCTGACTTATGAATTTGCACATGGTTTGTCTTAAAGCATATTAAAAACACTATATAGACATATAAACAACATTAAAAACTTGATTTTCACCACAGGGAGTCTTTAATTGAAATGACACAAAGATTCTGAAAGTTAAACTGGCTGAATAAGATCTCATAATTTTCTCTTTTTTAAAGGTCGAAACACTAACTACAAGAAGAAAACTATTGTTACTATGGTAACTTATAGTACAAAACAACATATAAGCAGGACGTGGCATACCAGGACAACCTACACTATTCCAAACTTAATTATGTAATAAATTAGATTTTTTTTTCCTTTTTTTATTATTATTTTTTTTTAACATATAAGACAAAAATGATTATGTTTCATTTAGTTTTAAAGCATTCTAAGACTGCAAGAGGTATCCAGCACTCGTCTCTACAACTAATTTGGTCTCTTAGCCTAGTGTGTTCTCACCCTCCCACTTAACAAGTGGCACCCTAACCAGCTTCAGGAGTGGGCTAGCTTTAATTAAACAGTGTTAATTATGAAAGAGAGGAGGGACACACTCATTATCCCGATAACAGCTGCTCACTCTAACACTGGCCAACCACCCCCAGAAAGCGCATATAACATATCAGAAAAGTGTATTACACACACTCATAATCAGCTATTGCATATGCACACACACACACACACACCTACACCTTCTCCCTTATACAGATAGACAATCTTATACGTCCTGCAAATCAGGAAGTAAAGTAAATGAACTTTACTTCAGAAAAGGACCTCAGGGGGTGCGATGTGTTTTGTAGGCCCTGTGTTTCTTTGTGCTATAAATTCTCCCATTAAACCCACAACCATTTACTCACTGTAGGGGGGCAGTCTGGTGATTTTCCTTTCAATGAATCGCATAACCTGCAGCCATTAACTTGTTGTTAGAATGTAAATGTATTAGGGTTATTATGAAGTGGTAAGTATTATGGATAAGTACTAACAAACACTAGAAAAGCCAAAGGACATAATCAACACAAAATGTCCCCATACAATGCTTCCTATTATTATATATTATTTTGAATACTTGATTCTGATAGGTTAATTGCAATATACGGTCAAATATTTTTGCACCATAACCTCAGAACTGGCTGTTGTTTTCCTACATAGCTGTGTATTCTCAATTTACATCAATATTCATGTCCATGTATTTATTTATTTTGTAAGTAGCTATTTAATTAGGATAATATAAAGTTAGACAGTCATTTTATAAGAAATAACTCATTATGATTAGCATTAATGATAATAATAACTAAACAGTTTGTCATATAACAATTTATTATACTATTATTATTTAAAAATGCATTATTATTATCATTATTATCATGATCATGTTTCAAAAGTTGTCAATATTTAATGCCCATGTATTTATTTATTTATTTTGTAAGTTGATATTTAATAAGCAGGATAATGTAAAGTCAAATATACTGTTAAACATAATTACTGATCAGATTAACATTATTAATAATAATAATTAAACAGTGTCATATTGTAATGTATTGAACTGTTATTATTTTCAAATACAATTATTATCAAATTGTTAATTATTAAAAAAACTGATTATGATTAATAATACTAATAAATCTAATTCAACAGTTTGTCTTAAAATATATTCTTTAAATAAACTTGTCACGATCACCGCCAGTTCCTGTCAGTTCCCGGATTACATTTCCCATAATCCTCCCTGCCAGTCACATGCACACTCCACACCAATCACCTGTTGCCACATACAGCTTAGCACATTACCTGGAGTCCAGCTTCGTTACAGAAGACTTCAACGAACCAAGATCCAGCAGCTTCTATGAGCGTTTCCAGCATCAGCATGGACCCAGCTATACGTCTCATCTGCCTTCGTCAAGGTAATTGTACCCTGGAGGACCACATTCAGAAGTTTCTGGATATTGCCTATTATGCAGACTGGCCTGACTGTGCACTGATAGACTTTTTCTGTGATGGCGTTAATCAACCCCTTCAGAACAAACTTAGACAAGAGGGACCGCGTTCATGACTTACTTGCTTTCTGGATTATGCATTACTGACTGTTGGCTCTCCTTTTACTGTGGGTGTCGCGGAGAAATGCGACACCTCGCTGAGTCACATAATGGCCGCCGTGCCAATGGACACTCACAAAATGGCGGCTACCATCACAACAACACCCGTCCATGTCTCCGCTGATCTTCATGAGCAAAGTCAAGTCACAAATGATCTTCACGAGCCAAGTCAAGTCACAGCTGGCCTCCATGAGCAAAGTCAAGTCACAGTTGATCGCCCAGAACCACGTCACGTCTCCGCTGATTGCCCAGAGCCACGTCACGTCTCCGCTGAACGCCCAGAGCCACGTCACGTCTCCGCTGAACGCCCAGAGCCATGTCACGTCTCTGCTGATCGTCTAGAATCACGTCACGTCTCTGGATCTGTCCGGATGTGGAGAGGGTTGCGAGGGTTGCCAGCCGGCCGCTCTGCACTCAAGCCAGCTGGCCGCTCTGCACTCAAGCCAGCTGGCCGCTCCGCACTCAAGCTCGCTGGACGCTTCGCATGCAAGTTCGCCGGTTGCAGCGCGCTCAAGCTCGCCGGTTGCAACGCGCTCAAGTTTGCCGGTTGCAACACGCTCAAGTTCGCCGGTTGCAACACACTCAAGCTCACCAGTCGCTACGCACTCAAGTTCGCCGGTTGCAACGCACTCAAGTTCACCGGTTGCAACACACTCAAGCTCACCAGTCGCTATGCACTCAAGTTCGCCGGTTGCTATGCACTCAATTCCGCCAGTGTCCACGGACAAGATGGCCACTCCAATATTCGCTCTAGTCCACTGCAGACTCCGCACCCGAACTCTTTGCCCTGCCGGTGCCTCCCAAGCATCTTGCCCTGCCGGCACCACCCGAACCCGCCACGGGGGGTGGGCATATACCTGAGGGTGGGGAGCTTGTGGGTGGGGACCCTGCCTGGCCACTGCCATCAACGGTCTCTGAACTGTTATGGCCGCCCATGGACTATAACCCACTATGGCCGTTTATGGACTCTGACCCGCCGTGGTCATCTACGGACTGTGTCTCACCATGGCTGCCCAAGCCACCTAACCTGCCGTGGTTGCCTGAACCACCTAACCTGCCGTGGCTGCCTGAGCCACTTAACCTGCTGTGGTTGCCTGAGCCACTTAACCTGCCGTGGCTGCCTGAGCCACCTAACCTGCTGTGGTTGCCTGAACCACCTAACCTGCCGTGGTTGCCCAAGCCACTTGACCCCGTTCCCGTCTGCGTCTCCACTGCACCCACCCCCCTTCCCTATCTGTGCCATGTACGTCGCGAGGACGCGCCTTCCGGAAGGGGGACGTTATGTCACGATCACCATCAGTTCCTGTCAGTTCCCAGACTACATTTCCCATAATCCTCCCTGCCAGTCACATGCACACTCCACACCAATCACCTGTTGCCACATACAGCTTAGCACATTACCTGGACTATAAGAGACTCACTCACACACCACCTGATTGCGAAGTCTTGTTTACCTTGTGTTTCAATTCTGAGCGTTTATTATCCTGTCTGCCTGTCTGTTACCATTCCTGCCTGTTACCCGTTTACGATCCTCTGCTGCCTACCCCTGACCTGTGCTTTGTATACCAACCTGTGAGTGATATCTGCCTGTCCTGATCTTTGCCTGTATCCTGACTACGACTCTGCCTGTCCCTTGCTGTTCCTGTTTGCTCCTGTCTGACCCTGCCTGTACGACTACGCTCACTTCCAGCTTCGTTACAAAACTAGTATTTTAATTAATTTATTTAAAAATAAATTAATAATATAATAATATTGTAAATGATCAAATTATTTGTTTTAGTTATACCACCATTATCAAATGTTCACATTCAAAAATATTTTTCAGTTTTTCATCCCTAAAACTTTTTTTATGCATTATTACTATTATTAATAATAATGTTAGTATTATGCTTTTTTTTCTGTCTCTCAAATTTTCTGTGGACTCACTAGAACCCTTTTGCAAGAAAATATTGTGGTAGCACACAAAATAAACCCTACTGGAAATAAAATAAATACAGATTTTTGTGTGGGTATGTGAGTGTGTTTAGATTGATGTATGAAGGAAGATGCATGCCTCTTCTCCATGAAAGGAGGTTTCATTTCGGTAAGAAAACCCCTTTATGTATCCGCCTTACATTTGACAGGCCTTTTGTTTGCAAAACGATCATGACTCTGTATATATCAGCTCAATGTTTCATTGAGGCCGGGTGGCACAATAGCTGAAGTCTGAATCATAATGGGACCACAAACACTGGCTGACTGAGGCTAATGATGTAGTCACTTCATAAGCCACCTGAATTCTCCACAGTGCACTTGTGAAAGAGACCAGTTAGCACTCTGGGAATTGTGTTTCAGTTTTTTTGTCTGGCAAAATGCCACATGATTCTCTCTATGCCAGGTGTTCTTTTATTTATCACACAAGCAAAAGTGACCTTTATATCTGCACATTAAAGAGAGGAATCTACCTCCCAGAGATCTTCCTTCCCATATACTTTTCTTTGTGGTGAAAGGGACAAACAGCTGTCTGACATTTTTCCAGGGATTTCGACTTCTGCTGTCCAAATGCACACACATTTGGACAAATGCACACATATTTCATATAAAAATCTTTTGTGTGGATTTTCCCCAAGACTATGATATCTCTATTGGCCCCCAGAATAACAAAACTCTTTTTAAGACTGTTCTTGAGAGAGTGGAAAGGAAATAAAGTCTGGGATCATGCTGCTAAAAAGCAACTCAACGATGCTGGAGAACATAATGTTTAGGACGTTGTTAACTGTGTGAAAGTGTAAATTGAGGCAGCTGCTTTTGATCCCCGAGGTGATAAAGAGCTCAAATCTGTTCGTTCAGAAAGTGTTTAGAATGACATTACGTTTGAGAAACTCCAGCAAAGTGACACCATTTACTATGCTGTAATATTGTTGGTGGAATTAAATTCCAATGGCAAGTGCTACAATAAAAGTAAAGGACAGACATAAAGTTCCCAAGAAGATAAATGTCCTCACTGAATATATTACACTGGATTCTGAAGTAAATGTAAGTAGTGCTTATCTATGTAAAAGTGCCTTGAAACAAGGCTGCTCTATTGGTTGCCAGGACATTACTTGTATTTGTTATTGCATTTTTTGGCAGTTGCTAGCACGTTGCTATGCTGTTGTTAGGGATTGCAAGCACATTGCTATATGGTTGTTAGGGTGTTCTGGGTATTTGTTAATGTGTTGGGTGGGTTTTTATTGCTATGCTGTTGCTAGCATGTTTAGAGTAGTTGCTAGGTGGTTGCCACACCAAATCTTTACTTATAAACCTAACTATTATAATTAATAAATATTATGAATATTAACCCTTAAAAGCATGACTGTTTCGCCAATCATTCTTACATATTTGGCTCTTTATCAACCCGGATCTATATCTACCACGGAAGGATCTCTACCTGTCGTAATAATATAAAACTCCTCTGATATTAGAATAGCAATTACAGAAGAATAAAATAAATCATATTTTGTTACCTTTTGAGCTTGAAAGGGCTCCGTTTGAGCAGATGTTTTATGCCATCATCACTGTCCTCATCAGAGCTCATTTTCCAGTAAATTTAGCAAATAATGGGCTAGTTTTATGTTTGAGGTCGCAAATATGAGCCTATTCGTGATCTCAAACATATTCTCAGAACTATATAATTTTCTATTAATCTTATAATCTTCAAAATCAATATTTCGATCGCTAACAGCTTCACCAGATCCATCCAGTAACAGTTACAGTCATATTTGATTGCGTTCGGTACTTGCTCTGCAGTAAATCGCTGAGCCATTTCATGTTTTTCTTATTATTTCGTTTTCCGACTAAATGAGTCGTCACTTCATCATTGTGTATCAGACATTGCCACCTTGTGGAATAAAGGTGAATTGCACTTATTCCGTCATCTAAGATTCGATTAATGTTGTGCAGAAAAAATATACGTACACTGATACACACCTCGGGTCATTAGCGACCCTATACAATTTTTACAAAAAATTAATTCAAAAATAGGCATTCTTTTATAATTTTATGATTTTTTTTCTCATTATATTCTTTATAATGAATTGATTGAGGAATATCAAGAAGGTTGAAGTCTAACTTTTAAAAAAAATGAATGAGGAGGAGGGTAGTGAATGACTCGGGTCACTAAAGACTAGGGGTGTGACGAGATCTCGTGGCACGAGATCTCGCGAGACTAAACTGTGACAAGATTTCTCGTCGAGGCGAAAAGTAATCTCGTGATGTTGCCATGACAGAGTGTTAGGATGATTAGGAAAGAATATGCCACCGCTACGTTTACATTATGCCTCCACTGTCGTTTTGCTTTGTATTTAAATAAAAAAAAAAACATTTAATTCAGTTGGATAACGGTCGCCGCCGCTCCATATTTACAGAGTACGCGCGACCGTTGAAAGTGAAAGTAAACGCGCGCGCGCATTCAAACGTGATTTCAATACCCCGCATTTGAAAGCGGCTCCCTGATGAATACAGATATCTCTCAATATGAAACCTATTTTAGGCTGGGCAGTGTAGTTGTAACCATCTCCTAGCTCTGTATCAAAGAAAAATTTGGTCTTATTTGATCTTTGAATATTGAGAGAGTGCGGTTATGGTTGCACTTATTGTAAAGTGTTACCATAAAAATGAATAACAGTTTTCTCTTCTTATTATTTACTAGTACAAACAATAAGGTTTCATTTGTTAACATTAGTTAATGCACTGTGAACTATCATGAACTAACAACGAATGACTATTTTTATCAACTAACAAACAAAGATTAATAAATACTGTAGCAAATATAGGCTATTGCTCGTTGTTAGTTGATGTTGGTTAATACATTAATGTTAATAAATGAGACCTTATTGTAAAGTGTTACCATTTTTATTTATACTGTTTTTATTTCTGTGATCAGTTTGTGGAGAGGAGTTCAGTTAGGAGGTCAAAAGCTGTAGAAGCTCATAAATCATGTACAGTAAGATCTGAAGAGAAGCCAGTCAGTTGAGTTAGTGGCAAAACCTTTTACAGTGCTTGAGTATTGTTGTCTTTTACTGCATGATAATTCAGTCTCAGAAAGTAGAACTGAAATGACATTCATTACAAAATGATTAGTTAAAACATTTCAAATACACCTGCAGAATATTTTTTCTAGTCATGTATTTCGCCATCTTGTCTCGTCTCGTGAACTCAATCTCGAGTCTCGTCTCGTCTCGTGAGATACTGGTCTCGTCACACCCCTACTAAAGACCCAAGGTATGCATTTAAGGGTTAAAATGGGTGGATTATTGAATGATGTTTTGAAGACAATAATAATAAATACATATTATAATTTATTAAATAAATAAATATGTTCATATATAATTATATTTTTAATTAAACAAACAGGCATTATAAATAAAATGTCAATAAAAACCAATAAAATGAAATGCTACTGAAAGTGAAATGAATGAATGATCAAACAAACAAATATGTCAATAAAAAAACATGATAATGCTTTAAACATTTAAACAAAATAATATAATTAAATTATTTAATTAAAGTGCATTCATCAAAATAAATAAACAAATAATATTAACTATAAGCTAAAGTTTGTAAACAAACTTTGATGTTGGCTTGAGAAAGCCCAAAGCTTGAAGTGGGACTTGAACTTTGGTCGCCTTGTGTATACAGCTACGACAAATGTATTATGGCACCTTTGCACCGTTCTAAACCCACAGTGCTATTGCGCTGTTATTTTGTCCATGGGTCGTAACATTTCTTACAGATAAATTAGCACAGTTAACAGTTAATTTATTTGAATGCATTAATGAGATAGCGATTTCATGTGTGAATTAGTCCTACCTGCCTGTGTAGCGTCTCTCTGTTAATAGGGAAGCTCTGGGTTGTAGTTACTTCAAAAGTAAAAAAGAAATATATTCTAAACAAACCTTGAATCGGGACTTTAAGTCGGGTCTTCGTGTGCAGAGGTGAACTCTGCTTAAGTGGGGCCAGGAAGAAGAAATCAATGAGGCCCTGCTAAAAGAGTTTGTTGTTGTTGTTGTTGTTGTTATTAATATATTTTTGTTACTTAAATATATAACTATACATATTTTTTATTAGAGCTGGAAAAACTAATTAGTATTTAAATAATACCCCAGTAGTGAACCACTGAAATTTCAAAACACTTATGACATGACAAAGCCTCGTTTACTGGAATCACGTGACGTTGGCAGTTTTATATGTGCTCCGAACCACTGATTCGAAACAAAAGATTTGTAAGGCTTTGAAGCTGCATGAAGTATTGTTTTGAAACATTGTTGAATAAAGTCGTCATTTAGTTTTTTGCCCCACAAAAAGTATTTTCGTCACTTCATAACATTAAAGGATTAGTTCACTTTCATATAAATTTTCCTGATAATTTACTCACCCCCATGTCATCTAAGATGTTAATGTCTTTCTTTCTTCAGTCGAAAACAAATGAAGGTTTTTGATAAAAACATTCCAGGATTATTCTTCTTAAAGTGGACTTCAATGGCCTCCAAACGGTTGAAGGTCAAAATGACAGTTTCAGTGCAGCTTCAAAGGGCTTTAAACGATACCAGACGAGGAATAAGGGTCTTATCTAGCGAAACGATTGGTCATTTTCAAAAAAAATTTAAATGTATATGCTTTATATAAACAAATGATTGCCTTTGTAAGCGCTTCCGCTTTCCGTATTCTTCAAAAAGCTTACGCTGTGTGTCCTACACCTTCCCTATTCTACTTATGGAAAAAATGTAACTGGCGCTGCCAGTGCTGTTCCTTCCGTAAGTAGAATAGGGAAGGTATAGCGTAAACTTTTTGAAGAGTACGGAAATGCGGTTTTGGCAGAAGCACTTAGAAGGTGACCATTTGTTTATATAAAGTATATATTTAAATTTTTTTCGAAAATGACCGATCATTTTGCTAGATAAAACCCTTATTCCTCATCTGGTATCGTTTCAAGCACTTTGAAGCTGCACTGAAACTGTAATTTTGACCTTCAACCGTCTGGAGGCCATTGAAGTCCACTATAAGGAGAATAATCCTGGAATGTTTTCATCAAAAACCTTCATTTGTTTTCGACTGAAGAAAGACATGAACATCTTGGATGACATGGGGGTGAGTAAATTATCAGGAACATTTTATTTGAAAGTGGACTAATCCTTTAAGGTTGAACCTTTAGTCACATTAACTGTTTTAAATATGTCTTTAGTAGCTTTCTGGGCATCTGAAAGTGTTAATATATCTGAAAGTTATAATAAATAAATCCTGAATATTCATTTTAATCTAAAACATTAAAAAATATATTATTATTATTATATTATTATGTTAATGTTTTTATTGACATTGTCTGTGTTTTAATTGCCAGGACTTGACAAACTCAACATTATATGAAACAATCAACAGTCAGTTTGACCTTTGTGCAACTCTAATCAAAGCCATAATGCCACATTTTTATGCCTCACAAATCAATAAAGGAGATTTCTCAGCATGCTGCAGCAAATGCACAATGGAGTCTAGTTGTCATGGTGAAATATGGTCATCACAAGGAGAATATGATTTCTACATTGTAGGGAGTTACATTAGATTAGAGGCACTGTATAGAGAATTTTATATTGCTCTTAATGTACTGATTCACACTTCCATTGTAATGTATATGATTCCTCGCACTGTCTGCTGGCCATCCATCCATCCATTCATCCATCCATCCGTCCATCCATCCATCCATCCATCCATCCATCCATCCATCCATCCATCCATCCATCCATCCATCCATCCATCCATCCCTTCCACAATACCCCTCAGACACTAAGAAGCATTTGATGTGTTCCTGACTGACTGACTGACTGATCTGTTCTCATTTCGTTTTGTCACTTTGTAATATCTTTGTTTCAGAAGAAGAATAAACATTTATGACATTTAATATGTCTGAAGCTAGAAAATTGTGCTTTTCTCACATAAGAAAGGCAATACTGACAGATATCTTAAGCCTAGAGATACAAGTTATATTATCCATAACAATTAAAGTTATATCTGACGCAACCCCAGACGAATTTTATTAACAGAGAGAAAAACAGGCAAATCTTCAAGAATCTTGACTATTATCTCCTTGACAATTTTGCCACCAAAACGATGAAAACTCAGAAGCGCAAAGTTCAGTGAGAAGTTAACATTTTTTTTCACTCTCAGATGTGAGATTTTGAGCTTAATGGATTTTATTCCATTCTTTTCCCCCACTTAGGCTGATAATTAGAGCAGTATATGAGCCGTAAAGCCACAGTTTCTCCGAAGAATTCTTGAGAGTTCTGTGCCATCTGCTCCTCCTGTCCATCTCTGCACAACAACACACATTACACCACCCACCCACAAACACACACACACCAGCCGACACATGAATGAGTGCCTGTGTTGAGATTTGAACCCCAGTCCCCTTAACTGAAATGAAGCAGAAAAGAAAAGTTAGGTGTGAACAGACAGGTTGCAGACTAGGTAATATGGAGCGCTGGTTGATTAATGGCTGTGTCCAGGTGTGCAGAATTACTGTTTAGGGCAAAAAAATTATATCTGTATGAATAAGTAAATAATAATAATAATAATAATCCTTACATTTATATAGCGCTTTTCTGGGCACTCAAAGCGCTTTACATATTGAAGGGGGAAATCTCCTCAACCACCACCAATGTGCAGCATCCACCTGGATGATGCGACGGCAGCCATATTGCGCCAGTACGCCCACCACACACCAGCTTATTGGTAGAGAGGAGACAGAGTGATGAAGCCAATCAGTGTATAGGGATGATTAGGAGGCCATGATGGACAGAGGCCAATGGGCAAGTTTGGCCAGGATGTCGGGGTTACACCCCTACTCTTTTCGAAGGACATCCTGGGATTTTTAATGACCACAGAGAGTCAGGACCTCGGTTTAACGTCTCATCCGAAGGACGGTGCTTTTTGTCAGTATAGTGTCCCCATCACTATACTGGGGTGTTAGGACCCACACAGACCACAGGGTGAGCACCCCCTGCTGGCCTCTCTAACACCTCTTCCAGCAGCAACCTAGTTTTCCCAGGAGGTCTCCCATTCAGGTACTAACCAGGCTCAGCCCTGCTTAGCTTCAGTGGGCAACCAGTCTTGGGCTACAGGGTGATATGGCTGCTGGCAATTAAAGGTTCTAATTTCATGAAAATACTCAGGATAATTATAGTTTATCTGTTTTTATTAAAATTATTTTAAAATTATTCGTCATTAAAGGGTTAGTTCGCCCAAAAATGAAAATTCTGTCATTAATTACTCACCCTCATGTCATTTCACACCCGTA
Source organism: Megalobrama amblycephala (assembly GCF_018812025.1). Lineage (NCBI taxonomy): Eukaryota > Metazoa > Chordata > Actinopteri > Cypriniformes > Xenocyprididae > Megalobrama > Megalobrama amblycephala. The sequence goes on from NC_063045.1 coordinate 35,977,333, forward strand.
AGACCTTCGTTCATCTTCGGAAAACAAATTAAGATATTTTTGATAAAATCTGATGGCTCGCTGAGCCCTTCATTGACAGCAAGATAATTAACACTTTCAAATGCCCAGATGTATTTAAAACAGTTCAAGTGACTACAGTTATTCAAAACTTAAAGGTGCCCTAGAATTAAAAATTGAATTTATATTGGCATAGTTGAATAACAAGAGTTCAGTACATGGAAATGACATACAGTGAGTCTCAAACTCCATTTTTTCCTCCTTCTTATATAAATCTCATTTGTTTAAAAGACCTCTGAAGAACAGGCAAATCTCAACATAACACTGACTGTTACGTAACAGTCGAGATCATTAATATGTACACCCCCAATATTTGCATATGCCAGCTCATGTTCAAGGCATTACACAAGGGCAGCCAGTATTAACGTCTGGATCTGTGCACAGCTGAATCGTCAGACTAGGTAAGCAAGCAAGAACAACAGCGAAAAATGGCAGATGGAGCAATAATAACTGACATGATCCATGATAACATGATATTTTTAGTGATATTTGTAAATTGTCTTTCTAAATGTTTCGTTAGCATGTTGCTAATGTACTCTTAAATGTGGTTAAAGTTACCATCATTTCTTACTGTATTCACGGAGACAAGAGCCGTTGCTATTTACATTTTTAAACACTTGCAGTCTGTATAATTCATAAACACAACTTCATTCTTTATAAATCTCTCCAACGGTGTGTAATGTTAGCTTTAGCCACGGAGCACTATCAAACTCATTCAGAATCAAATGTAAACATCCAAATAAATACAATACTCACATAATCCGACACATGCATGCAGCATGCATGACGAACACTTTGTAAAGATCCATTTTGAGGGTTATATTAGCTGTGTAAACTTTGTTTGGGCTGTTTAAGGCAAACGCGAGCATTTAAGGGGCCGCAGCATGAATCGGCGCATTTCTAATTATGCCCCAAAATAGGCAGTTAAAAAAATGAATTAAAAAAAATCTATGGGGTATTTTGAGCTGAAACTTCACAGACACATTCAGGGGACACCTTAGACTTATATTACATCTTGTAAAAAAACGTTCGATGGCACCTTTAATGTTATGAAGCGACGAGAATACTTTTTGTGCTCCAAAAAACAAAACAAAATAACAACTTTATTTAACAATATCTAGTGATGGGTGATTTCAAGACACTGCTTCATGAAGCTTCGAAGCTTTACAAATCTTTTGTTTCGAATCTGTGGTTCGGAGCGTGTATCAAACTGCCAAAGTCACGTGACTTCAGTAAACGAGGCTTCTTTACAGCATGGTTCACATGACTTTGCCAGTTTGATACAAGCTCTGAATCACTGATTCAAAACAAAAGATTCGTAAAGCTTTGAAGCTTCATGAAGCAGTGTTTTGAAATCGCCCATCACTAGATATTGTTGAATAAAGTTATTTTTTTTTTTTTTTATTTTGTTTTGTTTGTTGGGGCACAAAAATAATATTAAGGTTGAACCACTGTAGTCACATGGACTGTTTTAAATATGTCTTTAGTAGCTTTCTGGACATCTGAAAGTGTTAATGATCTTGCTGGCAATAGAGGCCTCACTGACCATCCAATTTTATCAAAAATATCTTAATTTGTGTTCTGAAGGTCTTATTGGTGTAGAATGACATGAGGGTGAGTAATAAATTACAGGATTTTCTTTTTTGGGTGAACTAACCCTTTAAGTTATGATAATAATTATTAGATTTATTAAAATATTAATTACAATTATTTTAAAATGTTAAATTATTAAGCTTTATTAATTAAGATTTTTAATGTTTTCATTTAAAAAAAGGTCATTTAAAAAAAATAATGATTTGTCTGTTTATGTGGGTGACAGTGTTGTCATCGTTAATTAAAATTAAAACTATTAAAAATAATTATGAATTAAATCAAATCTAAATATTAGATTAAATATTAAAGATATTAGATATTACAGAAATATTTTTAAAAGAACTAATACAATGAAAAAAGCACATAACAAAATATGAATAAATAATACTGGTGACAAAAAGACTAATCTCAAAGTTTTTTTTTTTTTTTTTTGTTTTTCACCCATGGTCACTGGATTTTTTTTTTTTTTTTTTTTTTTTGCAAATTTGTCATTTTATGTTCCACTGAAAGAAATAACAGCTTGTGGAACTGGAGTGAGATCAGGGTGCGTAAATGATAACAGAAGTTTCCTTTTTGGCTGAACTTAAATTTAATTACTTTTGTGCACAATGACAATTCGTCAGGATTAGAACGATTTATCTGCTTTGTTAATAGTGCAGTGTGTTTTCCTCAGATCGTACGGCAGATTCAAATTAGGCTGTTTGCCTTGAAGCTGAATATTGACAGAAGAAATCAGCTTCACACAATTACAATTCCATGCATTAATAGCATCTTCAAGCTCTGTTTCTTCCACACTTCCTGTTTTGCCTGAAGTCTTGTCAGATGAAGCAGTAGCCCTTTGAGTCCCAGGCCATGAGCTTTCTGTTTTAACGCCTCACTTCGCTTGGCCTCTCAGGGAAACAGTTCACGTCTGTGGCAGCCGAATGAAATATATCGATACCTGTGGGTTGACGGCCGTATAAGCCTGTTCGATTCCTCAGCAGCTCTCAACCAATTCCTCATGTTTAATCATTTCTCTGGCCTTCATCTGCCCCTGCAGGGTCACGTCATTAATTACCCTTCAGCTGGGCAGTAGCAAAAACACTTGGGATAATGGTGACAGTAATCATATAAAGCGCTGGACCGAACAGCTGAATAGAGCTCCCAATGGCCCCGTATTCCCAGGGTTTGAGATATAGACGAGAAGGGCATAGGGGCTCTTACCCATTTTGTTAATTTTGTTTTAAAGTCCTTTTTCTTTGTTTGATGATGATAATTATATAATAAAGATTGGTTCATCATTTTAAGTAACTACATGAAGGAATCGACTTGTGTGTGCATGATATAATTATTCTCAATCTAGTCGCTCTGAAAATTGACAGGTAACAACAAGCTTCATAAAGTCAATTACCTTGCATGATGCATTATTTGCGCTTAAAGCTCTGTCAGTATAATACTACATATGTTGTACTACATAGGCTACTTGTGTTAAAAATTGTAATAATGTGAAATATTACCCTTTAAAATAACAGTTTTCTATTTGAATATATTAAAAATGCAATTTATTCTGTCAAAGCTGAATTTTCAGCATCATTACTACAGTCTTCAGTGTCACATGATCCTTCAGAAATCATTCTAATATGCTAATTTGATGCTCAAGAAACAGTTCTTATTATTATCTATGCTGAAAGCAGTTGCGCTGCTTCTTGGACAAATAGAAAGCATAAATGTGGAATAGATTTTTATTTTTTTATTTTTTTTTGTAACATTATAAATGTCTTTACGCTCATTTACAGACACTTTTGGATGATATATAGTTCAGTCATGAAACATCAATCAATCACATCATTACCACATGGCACAAGCTGATAATCCTCTGCTGATCCTGCAGCCAATGAGATTGCTTGCTCAACATTTAAATGGTCTGGTTCATCGTTTGCTATAAATTAGTCCTGCATCGCGCTATCTTTATTTTTGACATTAGCAATTGAGGTGTAAATAAAACAACTTAAAGGTGCCATCGAATTGAAAATTGAATTTACCTCAGCATAGTTGAATAACAAGAGTTCAGTACATGTAAATGACATACAGTGAGTCTCAAACTCCATTGTTTCCTCCTTCTTATATAAATCTCATTTGTTTAAAAGACCTCTGAATAACAGGCAAATCTCAACATAACACCCACTGTTACATAACAGTCGGGGTGTACGCCCCCAATATTTGCATATGCCAGCCCATGATCGAGGCATTACACAAGGGTATGTCTGGGTACACAAGTATTAATGTCTGGATGTGCACAGCTGAATCATCAGACTAGGTAAGCAATCAAGGACAATAGCGAAAAATGGCAGATGGAGCAATAATAACTGACATGATCCATGACAACATGATATTTTTAGTGATATTTGTAAACTGTCTTTCTAAATGTTTCGTTAGCATGTTGCTAATGTACTGTTAAATGTGGTTAAAGTTACCATCGTTTCTTACTGTATTCACGGAAACAAGAGCCGTCGCTATTTTCATTATTAAACACTTGCAGTCTGTATAATTCATAAACACAACTTCATTCTTTATAAATCTCTCCAACAGTGTGTAATGTTAGCTTTACTATCAAACTCATTCAGTATCAAATGTAAACATCCAAATAAATACAATACTTACGAGATTAGACATGCTGCATGACGGACACTTTGTAAAGATCCATTTTGAGGGTTATATTAGCTGTGTAAACTTTGTTTATGCAGTGATAGAGTCGAGAGCTCGGGAGGGGGGCGAAGAGCGCGCGATTTAAAGGGGCCGCAGCATGAATCGGCGCATTTCTAATTATGCCTCAAAATAGGCAGTTAAAAATAATAATAAAAAAAAATCTATGGGGTATTTTGAGCTGCAACTTCACAGACACATTCAGGGGACACCTCAGACTTATATTACATCTTGTAAAAAAACGTTCGATGGCAACTTTAAAAAAAATAATGGCTGCACTTAAGATATATACAGATATATACTGTAGGTGTATCTGCATGTCAAAATCAACACAAAATCCAATGCTATCTCATGACCAATTTAAACATATTTTATGAGGTGGCTAATTCGTACAAATTCATACGATTTGTCTAAACCCCAGTGACGGGTAGATTCAGGGGCGGGGTTAGGGGTAGGTCATCCATACAAATTCATACGAATTTGGCAACTCGTAAAATACGTACGATTTAGCAAAAAATTTACTAATTTGTAGGAGTGAGGTTGCACGAATTCCTCGTAAAATACATACGAATTGCTGTAAGATCGGGGTTGCAAAATCATAGTTGACACTATTGACGCATGATTCATGATTGTACATTATTCCCATAACAAAAATGTTAGTCTTTGTAATTGTTCATCAAAATATAATAACCTGCACCAAATTACAAAGCCCTCATACTTTTAAAGGGGTGATGAACTGAGAAATAACATTTTACTTGAGCTTTTGACATATAAGAGGTCATCATACTTTAAGAATATCCTGTAAGTTTTAGAGCTGAAAACTTCCTTGTTAGTCCAATAAAAGCTTTAACTGACACCAGACCCAGCAAATGACAGGATTTACGTCAAAGGGCAGCAAAGCACCGCCTCTGTAGAAGAAGATCAATGCCTACTTCATTTAGCCCCGCCACCGATCCGCACATGACATGCAATAGAATAGGTAGCTAGTAACATAGGCCTACGTGGTGCTAAACCAGATTGAGCTACCAAGCAATAAACATAGTAACTGTGTTCATTCTAATGCCTGATCTGATATGTAATGATTCATGTACAGTCAGATGTTCTTTGTCTGTGTGTCAGTTAATCAAACCCGTGACTAAACGTCAACTTGTTTCTCTTAGTAGGATGAAAATAGGATGAAGTTATTTAACGGTGATTAAATTATATAAAGAAAGCGATCAAAGAAAACACCCTTTGCAATCATTGGAGCAGCACGCGCTGAAGCTGTCAATCAAACAGAGCAAGTTTATCAGTGACTGAAACGCAAAACTCCTGTTTTATTTAACGAATCTCTTAGTTATATCGTGTTTGCACTGTTAGTGAAGATGAAAGCATTTGTTATTGTACAGAAATTGAGATGCAACGACAAGATCACTGCTTTCATGTGCTCAGCAACATGTCTGTGATTGGCTACAGTGTTCATCTCTGCAACCTTTCATGCTGCGATCTAAATATAATGCCATAGATCTAAATGTAATGCAACACTTTTCACGATTAGTTAACCTTGAGAGCTGTTATAGAGCTTGGCAAACTACGTCACTGCGTGTTGCATTCCGGGTAGTCGCCGCCATGTAAAAACGCGCTAAAAGATAGAGTATAGGTGCGTTCACGCGGCCTCATAATTTCTGTCGTTACGAGATTCTAGCTTGTAAAAAGTGTTCACATCCTCGTAGGGCTTGTAATTACAGCTTGTAAACTGGGAGTTTTCTGAAAGCTCCCACATGTACCACATAGCCGCTGTACCACCTGACCGCTGTGGATTCATTTAGCCGTTGATAGTGGTGCCATGGAAACGCATAATTCCCAGTCCAAGGACCAAAAGGACATGAACAGCTCCGAATATAACGTCACGTGTTGTTATCTCAAGATTTCGGTAAATACGAAGGTGAACGCAGCATAATACTTCAAATTTCAAATGCAAAGATGTTAGCCAATCACAGCAGTGGGCGTTTACACTGAAGTCTCACAGCAGACACGCCCCTTAAAACAGATAAAAAAAATAAAAACAAAGCAGTTCATGACCCTTTTAAATGCTTCCCCTTTCTGATAACGCCCACTTCAATCAATCCATGATGGATAAAACCCTGTCCTATCCAATATCCTGTTTCACTTAAATGTCACATTATGAGTAAAATGGGATGAAAATTCCATTTCATGTTGACTATAAATATTATTTTAGTTTTCATTTTGTATCTGCACTTGTCATTTTGCTCTGCAACATTAACTTGAGACAGTTTCGTCATAACTTTCAACCTCTATCATTGAAATTTGCAAGCAAAAAAAAAAAAAGATAAATTACATAACACCAATTTGACATTCTGAAGTGTCTACTGGTGTTTGTTAAGCAGAATGTTGCAAGAACGTGAAAAGTGAAAATGCATTTAAAACTGCTCTTAGTATGAATCTGACAGAAACTCAAGCTGAAATGCACACAAATAATCCCACAAAAAATCTTAAACCTGTGTGTCTCCTATTTTAAAGACTGTTAGATTAGCATGAATGTTCAAGATGATCTAGGCTGGTTTAAACCAGTTTAAGGATGGTCTAGTTTCTCCAGCAAAATTAGAAGATAATCTGGTGAAGCTGTTTGACCAGCAAAGCCTTGCTGGTTACACTAGTTAAAAGTGCAGAATGAAATATTGACAGCTATAGCTGTTGAAGTAGGTACTGCAGTCAGTTGTTTTCCCTGCTCCCTCCTCCTCAGACTCGATGCTCATGAGGGGTTGCCAGATTGAGGATACACAATAGGAACAAGCGCCATTCACTGACAAACTTAACAAGCTAATGTGTACGTTTGCAATGTTTTTATTCTCAGTGCTTTTTAGGTAAGGTAGAATCTGAAATTTATGACACTGTTTCTGCCAACTGGCAACCTGGAGTGTTGGGTACTATTGGGTAAATTGGCAGTGGGCGGGATCACACAGACCACACCAAAAACAAACATTCTGACACAGAACACACATTTCATAAAAAGAAAACTGGTTGTTGCATTGTTGTTGCAAGGTTTCCTAAACCTCTGCAAAGTTATGGTATTTTTATGCTTTAGTCAAAAAAATTACATACAGACAAGCAGTCAAGAAGTTAAGCAGCAGCTGGTATTTCAAGCACAATGTGAGAAAATCACGAGAATATGTATTTTTACCGTTTCATTATTCTATATATTTCTTCAAGTTTTTCTTCACAGAAGTCTAGTAATTCATGGCATCCACCCGCTCAAGAGTATATCTAGCCGATTACATACCCTAAGCAGCCGATGAATATTTCACACCAGCCACAGGCTGAGGAGGAATATGAATACAGATGTCACTCAGTTGTCAAGATCTCTCCAACGCTTCTGCTGTACTGCCACGAAGATGCCGCATACATTCTCAATGGATCCCGCCTGAGGCGACGCGCCGTCTGCTGTCTATCTATAGCTCTGAGAAATATTTTAAGACTTTATGCTTCTGCACCCCATTAACAATTGCCTCCGTGACAGGGTACAGCTACACCTGAACTGCTGAGGCTGCAGAACCTACAGCTCCATGTAAATATTCACAGAATATTGGCTTTCGTTTTATATTAGGTGCAACTTGTAGCTGTGTTTTTACATAATAGCTTCCAAGGCACAAAATTATGAATGCATAATGATATTAGGGCTGTAAATGATACGTTTACAAGCTGTTTGAACTTCTTAGGGCCTTTTTACACACACTTCATGCATCTTGATAGCTCTCTGATTATGTACATTTTATGTACACTTGGCTGCAAGAATGTGTCTCTGCAAAAGGGATATAAATCTGTTCAACTTTTTGAATATTATATGTATTTCACTTTTGTGATAATGCTAATTCAGGGCTTCATTGTGGCTTCTGTATGTTGACGAAGCCACATTTAGAAGAAATGAAATGTTAGTGGCCTGAACAAACAAGCCTTGTCTCAAATCACCTCCTCTTTGGATTAGTCTCAAATGCATTGTTTAGTATACTTTTACCATTCTGTTCTTCCAGAACACTAGCAAACAAACTTTGTCAGTCATAAAATAAAAGTAATTTGAGCAGCCTCAAAATTCCAAACAAAAAATAATTTATTTATTTTTTATATTAAAGCTGCAGTCCGCGATTTTTCCTCTTTGTCGCCATCTCTTGTTTGAAACCTGCAATTGCAGTCATATGCGGAACAGTTATGCGGCACAGCTCGTCAGCGCGGATGAATCTAATGTTTGCTGTAAGTCACCGCACCGGTGTGGATACTGCACTTCAAAATCACAGATTCTATGTCTTGAAAGTATGACCAAAATAAGAATTTTCACTGGAAAATATCATCTGAACAAGTAAGTAACATGTCTGCCACTTTTGTTCTGACCAACTGAGGAAAAAAGCATTAGGCCTACAATAAATTGTGCTGCCAATGATGATTAAACGATCGCTTAGCTCGGATCACGCCAAACCGTGCAAATTATTATTACTGTTATACTTTGTTCTCAAATCGTTAATGTTAACAACATCAGCATTGCGTGACTATGTGTATTTAGTGTATATAAGCATTACCTGTAGATTTCAATTTCTGTAGCCACTCCACAGTCCAAAGTCTTTTGCTTTTTGGCTACAGGTGAATCTCCAGTTGTCACTGATGATTATCATTTGGATCTTTCTGGATTACAATCCACCATCAAAATGATAAGTTTAATTATTTCAGCTGCTGTGAGAAAAGGCTATAAATGATCCGCTACAAGCAGCGTCCTCACGTGATAAAACGGATTAGCCTGGACTCCTTCCTTTCTGTTTACGGATGTGACATAATGACGTACAGAGGAACTGCTGCATGCTCAAATTTCCCATGGAAATCCACCATGTCGCTCTTATTATAAAACATTATTACAAGCTTACCGTTGTGAATCGAGCTAAGATAATGAGATAGTTTTGAACACTGGCTGGTTATGTACTTGCTCAAAAATTGATTTTGGATCATTTTTAACCAAAAAAAGTTACGGACTGCAGCTTTAACTCTTTCCCCACCAGCGTTTTTGAAAGAAGTTGCCAGCCAGTGCCAGCGTTTTTGATAATTGTGACTATATTTTCATGGGCCCCAGAATATTTTGTTGTATGAATATCTGAACATGCAATACATCAAAATAAAGAACTACTTTTAAACAAAACAAAACAAAAATCTGTTTTATTCATTCTTCTTTTTTATCCACACCTTAATATTGGTAAGTTTAATAAAAAAGCAACATTTTGAGCAAAAAGCTGAGAAAATCATTTTTTTTATCAAACACTACATCTGAATCATATTCAGTATGATGATCAAAGCATAGATGCAGTAGATCGCTTCCATCAACACCCCCAAAGCTTGCACAGTCCTACCACTTCCTGGATCGACATTTCACTGAGTAACATTAGGCAGTTTTCATTTATATGTTGTTATTGTTGATGATCGCATTATTTTTCATATGCATGTTTCTGCGCCTTCCTCGTTTGTCGTAATTCGTTCGGGAGATTCTGTACTCATTCAGATGATGCGTAATAGCGCCGCCGAGTGTATAACAGTGAAAACATGGAAACCCGGAAAATTCGAGGATTCCGTGTTTGGCACGGTTTTCTCATGAATAACAGAAAATTCCGTGTTTGGTGGGGAAAGAGTTAATTATATTTATAATGAATTGTAAATTAATTATATCATAAACTACACTAAATAAATTATAATTGCATTATTTATAATTACATCTTTAAAATACTTCATACCATTATTCAATTATAAATTAGTTTTATATGACCATTTTTCCTCCAGCCATCTCAGTAACCCTTACTGAATTGAACTGATCAGCTCGGTCTTTGTTACTGTCTCTTTAAGACTATGTAAAAAAAAAAAAAAAAAAGTTTTTGCTTGAGTAACAATGGTTACTTAAGGTTATGTTTTTCCTGTCAGTCCAACATAAATGGAACAACCACAACTTTCACTCACTGCCTCTTTGAGCAAAGCCTGCATTACATTGTGGCAGGTTCATAAAACAGTGTGCTGAAATGTGGATAAAAAATGTCAAGATGAGAGAAATTAAAGTAAACATTAGCAGCTTGACACTCTAAGCCCGAAACAGCAGTATGTTTAGTGAACTTTTCCTGAGTTAACTTCCAACTTAGGTTCACACTTGTCATGTTTGGTTCGATTAAAACGAACCCTGGTGCGATTGCTCGGTTAGTGCGATTCATTTGAACATGTGTGAACGCTGCCATCCGAACCCTGGTGCGCACCAAACAAGCGGACTGAGGGTGCTTTCACACCTGCCTCATTTAGTTCGGTTGAATCGTTCCAGAGTTCGTTTCCCCCTTTGGTGCGGTTCGTTTGGGCAGGTGTGAAAGCAGCAATCGCACTCGGGTGCGCACCAAAAGCGGACCAAACAAGCGTACCGAGACCTGCTTGAAGAGGTGGTCTCGGTACGCTTTCAAACGAACTCTGGAGCGGTTCGCTTGAGATGTGAAGCAATCCGACCCAGTTAACGGACCAACGAACCAAATGATGTCATAATTCATAACGGGAAATTTGATATAAAAAGCGGTAGTGTCTGATTCTGTGAGTGAGCACATTATTTACCATATCTGAAAACCAACGAGCGCCTCTGTTGTGTATTTGCACTTCTCCGTGCGAGAATACTGTCCCGACAAAGCCTTTCCCCACTCTGCTTCATTATAAAATGTATATGGTCTCTCTCGACACACTGACAACAGTTCGCCTACTACTAGACAGCGCTGGGAAACCAGAGACGGACCGAGAGAGAAAGCGGCAAATTCAAACGAGAGCGCGTTTGAATTTGCCGCAGCATTAATATATGTAGTATAATTTAAAAGCGGGAAAGACGGCTACATTTATAAAGTGTTTGTGTGTGTCTCGACAGTTACAAATAAAGCCACAATAAACTCATGGAGCGACCTTGTCAATCATTATTTTGATGGCTGACGCAGAGAAAATTCTGACCAATAAGAGGACAGTTTTACTCGCATGTGACTTGCCTAACGCATTTTGGTATGCTTTGAAATGTTGCTATGTGAAAGCGAACCGAACCAAGAAAAAAAAAGCAACATTGTAACAAATTTAGTCCCTGTTTCGGAACAAAACAAGCGATCCATAGGTGTGAAAACACCCTGAGACCGCTGAAAAGATGGGTCTCGGTCCGCTTCCAAACGAACTCTGGTGCGGTTCGAATGATATATGAACGCAACACGGACCAAAGACATGTAACCGAACCAAAAACAGGAAGACGAGACCCTAAAAAGGACAGAATCCTCACGCATGTCGGTTTTTCTCGTCATAGACGCGAGTTTGCCCATCACAGGCATCAGACGCGCGTCTCCATACAGCAGAGCATTTGTGTGTATGACGGATGGATTGCCGCCGCTGTTTTTACTCCTTTACACATTTTATAAGCTCTTCACGAGTTCCCAGCTGGCCAAAATACCATCACATGCAGGCTACGCACACACAACAAGCACATTTATCTCAGCACACAGCATTGTTTTGGATGTTCGGTAAGTTCCGTCTCAAAATAGGCAATACGTAATAAAATCCGACCAATCACGTTGTGAATGTATCCCTGTGCCTTTAGGTTCGGTATCTTTTGGTTCGGTGATAAAATTGCCAATCTGAACGCTAACCGGACCAGGACTAAATGTTGTTGTTTTTTTTCTTCTTTGGTCCGGACCAAATGAACCAAACGAACCGAACTACAAGTGTGAACGCACCCTTAGGGTGCTTTCACACCTGCCTCATTTAGTTCAGTTGAATCGTACCAGAGTTCGTTTTCTCCTTTGGTGCGGTTCGTTTGGGCAGGTGTGAAAGCAGCAATCGCACTCGAGTGCGCACTAAAAGCGGACCAAACAAGCGTACCGAGACCTGCTTGAAGAGGTGGTCTCGGTACGCTTTCAAACGAACTCTGGAGCGGTTCGCTTGAGATGTGAAAGCAATCCGACCCAGTTAACGGACCAACGAACCAAATGACATCATAATTCATAACGGAAAATGTGATATAAAAAGCGGTAGTGTCTGATTCTGTGAGTGAGCACATTATTTACCACAGATGTAAACCAACGAGCGCCTCTGTTGTGTAATTGCACTTCTCCGTGTGAGAATGCTGTCCCGACAAAGCCTTTTTCCTGCTCTGCTTCATTATAAAATGTATATAGTCTCTATGCTAATTTTAGAAGAAAATTACAGAACTCTTCATATATATTTTCCAAATATGCCAAACACTTATTGGCATCTTTTCTAGCTCGATATGCCCAATTCACTCATTTCCAGTTGCTTTTGATTACATTTTAGTTATTGGTTCATTTTAGTTTCATAAAGAAAGTGATTTGTAGGCAAAATTCAAATTTGTCTACAAAACTAATTTCAAGCATTTAAGCATAAGCATTTAAATTATATATGTAAGCCTTATTTATTATACATCAAGCCTTATATATGTTGCTGTTTGAATGTGGCCCTCTTGGCTTCTGAAGCAGAGTAGCTCTGCCTCAGAGTGTAAGGTGTTCTCAATGCTGCAACAATGTTATCATTTAGTCATGCATAGCTCTTTGGCTCGTTCAGAAATCTGTAATATACATTTTTAATGAGAAGTTCTTAAAATAGTGGCTAGACACAAACTGCACACCCAAACAGTTTGTGACACTCAGCAAAAAAAAAAAAAAAAAAAAAAAAAAAGTACCTGAGTTTGCTGTGAAAATACAGTTTTGTCTTTCCTCCATGAAGCTTTGACATAATAATGTGAATGTAATGCTTATGAGGAGGTTGTTCATGATCATGATGATGATGATGATAATGATGAAACTTACAAAGAGGGCAAAGGAAATGAGGGAAAAAAAGGAAAGAATATGATGTTGATGGTGATGATGACAGCAGTGATTATGACAGTGGAAAATATCTCACGCTGAGACCGAAACAACCATTTGCCTCCAAGCAATGCAAATCTCACAGAGCGTTTTCCACTGTAACCTCAATTTCTCATTGATCAAGCATTCAGCTCTTTTCCATGTGCAGTCATTAGGAACAGAAAGAGATCGTAACATACAAAGAGCGATGCTGGGTCTGAAGACGGAGTGGGTGTCAGGCTGCTGAAGATCAGGTCATTTCCCACCCGTGCAGGAGACCTCCTGCGTTTTTCTCTAGTTTTCTCTCTTTAAGCGGCTGATGTTGAGGTTATGGATGCTGATGTTATAGGCTCAGTGTTGGGGAAGTTCATTTGGAAATTCATTTTAGTTTAGAAAGCTACAAAATAGTCAGAATCTAATCTATTTTAGTCTAAAAAGACTATTTGAGATATTCTTTTACAAAAGCAGTTAGCTACGCTACAATGCAAGCTCCTAAAAGAAGAAATTCTGTGTGTGTCGTTATTATGAAATATATATTGTGATCTGCAACTGTTTAATCATATGCCACCAGTTTCACAGACAAGGCTTAAGCCTAATCCCAGGCTAAACTGCATGTTTGAGCTGTTTTACCCAAAAGTAACCATCTCCTTACCTGAGCCCCATTCACAACGTTAAGCTCGTAATAATGTTTTATAATAAAATTGGTATTGGTGGGTTTTCATGGGAAATTCAAGCATGCAGCCATTCATCTTTGTGTCATTACATCATGTCTGTAAACAGAAAGAAGGAGTCCCAGCTAGTAGGCTGTATCGCGTGTGAGGATGCTGCAGGTCGCGGATGATTTATAGCCTTTTCTTAGAGCAGCTGGAATAATTAAATGTATCATTTTGATGCCGGATAAGGTCCAAATGACAATCATCAGTGATGACTGGAGATTCACCCGTAGTGAAAAATAAAAGACTTCAGACTGCGGAATGGCTACAAAAATTGAAATCTACAGGTAATGCTAATACTCACTAAATATGCATAGTCACACAATGCTGATGTTGTTAACATTAACAATTTGAGAACAAAGTATAACAGTAATAATAATTTGCACAGTTTGGCGTGATCTGAGCTAAGCGATCGCTAGATTTAATCACCATTTGCAGGCCTAATGCTTTTTATGGTCAGAACAAAAGTGGCAGACATGTTACTTACTTGTTCAGATGACATTTTCCGGTGAAAAATCTTACTTTGGTCATACTTCTAAGACGTAGAATCTGTGATTCCGAAGTATCCATACCGGTGCGGTGACTGACAGCAAACATTAGATTCATCCGCGCTGAGGAGCCGTGCTGATGCACAAATCACGTAAAGATGATAATTCCACAAATAACTGCAATTGCAGGTTTTAAACAGAGATGGCGACAAAGATGCAAAATTTTTGGACTGCAGGTTTAAATGTCCTAATTGAAGTAAGGCCTAATCCTGGCTCAATCTAAGCCCTGTCTGTGAAACCAGGCCTAAGTATACTACCAATCACAATATTGTGTAAACAAACAAGAGAGGAAGATGTGTGCATTATTTCGTTTACCATACTAATGTGTGGCTGCATCATCTGCCATCACATGATGCATTTAATTTTATACATTAACTTTTTAATTATACTTTTTTTTTTAATCTCAGGAAACACTTGCAGTGCTATCATGAGCCCCCAATTGGGAAACCCTGCTTTAATAAACTATTAATTGTCACATGCCATTTTAGCATTTGAAAAAGAGCTTATTGGCAGAATTGGCAAGGCTTTTAAGAAAATGTTTGATGAGGGAAAGGCTTTCAGTGAAGTAATCTGTCAGCATTTTTCTCAGTGGTTTTGTTGTTAATGATGGTGTCATTTCTCCATATGCCAAGCATGTGCCAAGCACTTCACTTTTTAAATATCAAGCTATATGACTGCCCCTCTTTAATATTTCTACCTTTCTATGTTCCTCTCTGTAAGTGTAGTGCACATGCATGGTTAGTCCACCAGGACTATCTGTTTGTCTGACTAATGAAAGACAGGGGATTGTTCAAGAAGCCAATAATTTCTGCAATTCCATTTGGTGACACTAATGCCACAGAAATTATACACTTCAAATTTAAGACACTTTAACAAAATGATAGAAATAATTTTGTTGGTGCACTTGTGAAAAAGACATATAGATGAAATAGAACAGGAAATACACAAAGGTGTCGCTTCCCTTGAAAAATATATTTAAGTAGAAGCCATAGATCTGAGAGTCTCCAAAGCGGCCAGGAACATTAATCAGACGACAAAAATAGAGAAGCGTACAATAGTGTGTACATGGCTTCTTTACACCCAAAGGAGTGTGAAACAGCTCTCTCCCAAACACTGGATCTGCTCCAAAAACTAGTAAGTTGCCTCGCTGTCTACTGCCTACATAGCAGACTAACTTAGAAAAAACAATTTAAGTGACCAATTTAGAACACTCTACATTGGCAGAAACTTCTCGTGTCATACAAATACCATTACTCATGTTCAAAAGAGTTTGCCATTAGCATGTTGCTAAGCTAAAAACACAATATTTTAACCTTGCATAAACATACATAGCTCACACACACCTACTTTGAATGTGTAGCTTGCAAAGCTACATGCTAATCATAATTTAAAATAGTTAAACTGCAGTCAAGCTACTGCTTTGGGTAAAACTTTAGAATACTGATCCTTGATTAATGAATAAGTACACAGGAACATTAGCTAATCAGTAACTACTAGAGAACTACTAAGAACTACAGGTTCATAATTAACATGATAACTTTATATTAAGTGGCCTTAACTACTATGTACTAAATTAATCATTTGATACAATGCACTTATTGTGTACAATCATGTTTTTACATTGTACTTATATTTTAAAAACAACTACATGTAATTACATCTGTAATTAATTTCTGTAATTACATTTATAATTACACTGTTGACCCATCCCTTACACCTTACCCCTACCCTTAAACCTTCCCATACCACCAAACCTGTCCCTACCCTTACCCGTATCCCACCTCAATAGCAGAAAAAGTGCTTTGCAATTCAATATGAACCCAATAAGTACATTGTGCTTATTTTTTGATGTAAGTACATAGTAGTTAAGGCCACTTAATATAAAGTGGGACCATTATTTCTAAAGTAAAGGTCATGGTAACCCACTAGTAATGACTGAAGTATTGCCAAATCCTTCAGAAGGAATTATTAATTATTTGGATCAGTATTCTAAAGTGAAAAACATGATAACTCTCTAGTAACTACTGAATTCTCTGTAAACTTCTTCATCTCTTAGATAAAACATTACAACCGTAAAGTTGGCATTATAGTCTTTTCTTCCCTATTATGAGGTATATTCAAAGGAAACAGCTTCTGGAACACGAAAAAAATGTAGGATGAGACTTGATTGGATGGTTGGGTGGCTGTGGTTTGCTATTGGTGGAACTCATGTGAGTGACAGGTTACAAAGTCTCATGACATTTGAAATATTTGTGACTTTAAGCATGGGTATTGGAACAGGCCCACACATTGTTGCCTGAGAATTTGGTAAAAATTAGGTATTTTTATGTTAGGTATTATTTCACATTAAAACTAGGTATTATTCTGCCTACCTTTTGGAACAACCTTTGTGTCAGAAAAGCAGCTATGATGCCTTAAAATGCTGCCTACATAGGGAGCTGTCAGACAAAACTGCTTAGAGACTCTGTGGGGAGTGAATATTTTGAGAAAGGCTGCTTCAGACTAGAAATATGCAGCAGCATTGTTATCATTAGAAAATTTGTAGTGACACCTTATTGTTCAGCTGACAAAGAAAAAATCCAAAGGCAAGACTTGCCTCAGTTGGGACTGTTTGAGGTGCTGTTGGAGAAGTGAGTGAGTTTTAAAACCGACATGGCAAGCTTGAGTGGCCTTAACACGAGGCAAATCAATTCCTCAATAGGCCATTAGAGGATGATAAGCCCTGTCTCAGTTGTGTAATTTAAGTGAATACAAACTTGTTTAGCTGTCACCTGTCAGGCCAGCTGTGCCTGATTCCTAAACCTGATTAACGGTGGGAAATTAGCTAATCAAGGTGTCAGTGTTGCCTTATCTCTCCAAGTGTCTTCACTTCAGGAGATAGTCAAGAAAGGGCTACAGAGCTCAGACTGGGTTTGATCTCCTCTCATTACTTGCATCTCCAGAGAGAGATGTCGTGCAGCTAGTGATTTTATGCCAATATCTTATTAGCTTGTCGTGCACTCAGACAATATATATCAAAGGCACGTTACGCCCCATGAGCGTTTCCCTTTTTCCCTGTGGTTGATCTCAGAGCTCAATAACATCCCAGAGATTATCCACTTCATATTGATAGGATCATAAGGTTTAAAAGGGGCTTAAGAGGTCTCAATGTCAACAGAACAGTCTCTATAAGTTTTTAATAACTATTATTTTCTATGATCATGTCACTTCTGTCTGCTAAGCTGGCTAGTTAGCATGATCATGTGAGCCTCCTGCTGGTAGATGGTGTAACTACATCTGGACCCCCAAAAAGTCTTTCTATATTTGCCAGTGAGGGGTTTGGGAGATGAATGGGAATGCTAACGAATAGCTTTCTCTTTCCCCATAGGGACACGGGTTAAAGGAATTGTGGCGGACTAATTTAGATAGCAACGTCGGGAAATGACTGAAATGGCATTTCATCACCTTTAACAGATAAAGAAAGATTATGTTAATGATCTGCGATCAGGATTAAATGTTACTGCACCTATTAGTTTCCACGCTAACAGTCACTGAGCACAGAAACGAAACAATGCGCCCATTCAAACATCATTAGTCATGTTGTGCAAAAGAACGTGTAGATCAAAACCCTCTGTGTTTTAAAATGACTCCATCTTCCAGTTGCTTTCTTGTTGTGAAGAAAATGTCGCTGCCTTGTGGCAGCGGGAAGCTTGCTAAAATTTTGATTCGCAAAGATAAGACAGGAAAAAAAAATGTGTAGAGATGAAAGTGAACATACGCTCTCTTTCATATTACTATCAAAGGCAAAAGTCCACAGTAGAGCTGGAAGATGGACTCTCACAACATCCGCAAAAAGACAGCCCATTGTTTTATGCTGGATTTATTCATTGGATCTCTAATTTGTTTCTGTGCAGTCTTCACAGTCAGAGCTACTGTACACTGTCAAGCTCAGTTTTCTAATATTTGTGCTGGAGTAGTACAGCATATCATATCATTGTTGTATTATGCATCATTACGCATTATTTCCAGGGGCACAGTGCTCATTAAAATCACTTTTTATTGCTTTTACAATAAGCTTCGTTGAGCTGGAAAAAGATTTTTTTTTTCTTATGGTTGAATCTTCCTTTTTAACTAGCCTCATTTTCTTATGTTTATTATATCTCAAGAGAACAGAAATTACGTAAATGTTTCAATAAGCGGCAATATTTCTTCTGAAAGTTCAAACAAGACAGAACAAAACAAAACAAACAATAAACAAATGCAGGTTTGTCATGATTCTTGTGCTTAGGCCTACCCAGTGTAAAGGTCTTATTTGTTGTGGGCGGTTGCCAAGGTGTTGCTAATATGCGGTTGTTAAATGGGCAATGTGTAATTTTCAATGTAAAACTAATTCTCCACTCATTCGCAACCAATTCGCACTCATGCAACGTAAGCAATAACATACATCCGAGTCAACGAGACTGAGTGAAGTTAGCAAGAGAAGGGCATATAAACAAACTGGAACGCAGCCCCAGTCAGACTCTTTTGGGGCTCGGTCTCTGGGGCGATGGTAGGCTCAGTCCTCATGTCTGGCTTGTTCACGGCAAGCTCACTCTCTCTGTCTGCGGTGGGCTCTGGCGTTTTATCCTTGCAGTGAGGTGATGGATGGCTGTTCTCTGGATCCGAAGTGGGGCTGGTAAAGTCCTCCGCTGGGCCAATTGTGAATGCAGATTCATTGATTACCAGCACCCACTCCACAAAAATGGCAAAATCTTACCTTAGGCCATCCACTGGAAGGCGTGCTTTGGACTGTTTGCTAAGGCTGGTGCGGAAAAAGATACAGAGCAAGCTGTCTGGATATAGAGTCAGGCACGCTAGATCAATAAATCCTCTCTATGGTCCTCCAGTGGACAGTCCCCCTGCTCCAAGCAGAGTAATTAGATGGCAGGCAGGTCCATTGTAAAACAAAAAAAGGGGGAAAAAGATCGCAAAAATTTCTTCAGTATGGTTCCGTGTTCTTTCACAGCTGGTTGCTATGTTTAGCACACAGAGATGAGGAAATCAAAGTAAACAGTCTTTAATGAAATAATCCAACCCAGAATTCACAGGAGAGTGTAGGTAGCAAATGTTGGACGTATGATGTAGGCGTAGCATAAGCTTAGGTAAGAATTGATAAACAAAGTCTAAAAAAGAAGTCTAAAATGAGAAGTTTTAAAGAAAATTGTTTTTTCAAGGATTTCAATATAAGGGAAGATGAGATACGTCATACCCCTATGTCATCCAAGATGTTCATGTCTCTCTTTCGTCAGTCGAAAAGAAATTAAGGTTTTTGATGAAAACATTCCAGGATTTTTCTCCTTATAGTGGACTTCAATAGTCGATATTCAATATTCAACTTACGGAATGAACGCGGCGGCAGTTTAGTTTTTTTCCGTAAATAGAATAGGGAAGGCATAGGACATATGGCGTAAGCTTTTTGAAGAATGCAGAAAGCAGAAGGCAATAATTTGTGTTTATAAAGCATATACAGTTGTTGTTGTTTTTTTTTTTTTGAAAATGACCGATCGTTTTGTTAGATAAGTCCCTTATTCCTCGTCTGGTATCGTTTAAAGCCCTTTGAAGCTGCACTGAAACTGTAATTTTGACCTTCAACCGTCTGGAGGCCATTGAAGTCCACTATAAGGAGAATAATCCTGGAATGTTTTCATTAAAAAGCTTAATTTCTTTTCAACTGAAGAAAGAAAGACATGAACATCTTGGATGAAATGGGGGTGAGTAAATTATCAGGAAAATTTTATTAAAAAGTGGACTAATCCTTTAACCCACTGAATTACTTTTATGATGGATGCGCTTTTTGGAGCTTCAAAAACTCTGGCTCTATTCAATACCATTACAAAGCTGGGAAGAGCTAGGATATTATTTAATATAACTCCGATTGTGTTCGGCTGAAAGAATAAAGTCATATACACCTAGGATGTCTTGAGGGTGAATTATGAGATAATTTTAATTTTGGGGTGAATTATTCATTTAAAAAGTAATGTGTTGGATAAATCATTTATAAATACTGCAAAAAAACAACAAATTTTGATTTCATGGCAGCTTTAACAAGCCATTCAATTTGAGGTAGGCTTGTCATCTTTGCTGCACAAAACATGAAGTGCACATTTAATATAGCAAGCACCACTAAATTAACATGCTGATTTCGAAGTTGTTACTGTTTTGACCTACAATTTACAGCAAATCTTTCTCTCAGTGATTCCTTCACCCAGCAACTGCGTGCTAGCCATTTGCCGAACACATGATAAACACAAACTCTTCCCCATCAGTTAAATACTGCTCTTGACCAGATGTTCACTGCAGATGTTTTGCATTCGGCCCTGCGGCTGGACTCAAACTGACAATTTGGATTAGTGATGGACACACAAGCAAGGGGTTTCCCCGTCATTTGTGATGCAGATAGAGGGCTAGCGACTGCGTCTTACATCCCTCATCCCTCGCTTCCCCCTCACAGACACACAGCAGTAGGCAGACTCCATTAAATAAGTCTGACTTCATAAAGCTGACAGACTCTCTCTGCAAAACGTTTCGACAGCACAAGCACATTAGGGGAGTTCCAGGTTGTGCCGATGGGATGCAGGATTAATCACAGGCAGCGCTGTGAGCAAGCGCATGAGTATTCTTTAATACATCAGATGCATCCCACTAAAAGTGTCGGTTTGATTTAGAGATAGTAAATATGATTTGTTCAGATGTGTTGGCGGAAAGCGGGTAGTCGCACATTTTGTTTGAGAAGAGGCCGGATATTATGATAAATGATTCGGAGACAGTACCAAGCATTGGAGACTGGTGTGGTGTAGTTTCAGTGTTCCAGAAAAACAGTTAAAAAAATAAAAAATAAAATAACTGCACCAATGCTTTTATTTCGGTGTATAGTATTTGTCTTTTGTGCATCCAGACTAGTTTTCCCTAAGGAGGTTAGTTAAAGTTGTACTTTGTTTTCTGTATTGCTATCTTTCTGCATCATCTCTCTCTCTCTCGCTTTCTGTTTCACAAGCCATAAAATCATATATGTCTTGTTTATTTCAGCGTGTTTTAACAATTCTTGTAATTCAGCATGACCTTCTGTGACACTGACCTAACGCTATGCCAATCAGTACATGAAAGACGTCCTGTGTTAATAAATGTAACTCAGACATTGTTTAGAAAACTTGATATCCTGATCTGTGATCAAAATCCAGTGATACATTCAGGTGTCTTTGTCTATCCTTTTCGCTTTTGGTTCCATAATCACAGATAACATACTTTCCTTCAGCTGTCTTTCTCCGGAGGTGAAATGAAGTCGCTGTGGCACTTTAATTAAGACATGGAGACATCCCTTGGAGACATGTGATTAAGTGACAAACTATAATCACTTCCTGATTACCCTCATTTTTCCTCCTCTTGTGTTCTTTCTTGTGTTATTTTGCAGTTTTTGTCACAGCTCATTAGAAACGCCACAAAATTAGCATGCTGCCGCACAATGGCCACCATTGTTAATAATCACAAATTAATGTGCTGTCGTGTGTAAGTCACTGTCATTTGTTTCCACCCTTCTAGTAATGAGTATGCATTTTCACATTCAGTTTGCTGGTGACTTTCCCTGCAGGGATGTTCAGCTGTATCGTCAGGGGGTAAAATACATAACTTATCTGATCCGGTCATAACAAGACACATGAAACAGGAAGTCAGATTTCAATAATGTTTCACTGACAAGTAAAACTGAGTTCTTGGCAGAATTTTTCAGAGATTCATCCGTGTTGGACAATCCTTTCAACGTGGGCATCAACATCCCTCTTATTGTTTTTAGTCTTCCAGAGCCAATGTTACCTTTAGCTGTTAGCGTAATAGTAGCTTTCAATGATAAATCAATGACACTGTGATAATAGACCAACATGTAAAAATGCAGTTTCTGCAAGAGTTTGTAGTCAAGCATTAGCTAGTTAGCATCCAGTTAGCATCTGCTGGTAGATGTTGTAAATGCAGCAATAAGCTTCTTTCTCCATTGACAGTCTTTAAAATTGTGTATTTTGACTAAATTAATTTTGGCAGTGGCTATTTGTACTAAGTGCAAAATATCAGTATTTTCTTTGCACTAAGTATAAATAGCAGTGTAACAACTCCGGTTGTACTCGCACTACTCAGAGTGGGAGTTCATTGCTTCTACCTTCAATTAAACTGCTAACAGTAATTGTAAATTAAATTGCCTAAATTATTACATTGACAATGTAATAATTTAGTTTTTTAAAGTTAGACATCAACCTATTATTCCTCAATCAATTCATTATAAACAATATAACAAGAAAAAATTTTGTAAAAACTGTATAGGGTCGCTAACTACCCGAGGTATGAATCAGTGTAAGTATATATTTTTTTCTGCACAACAATAATTGAATCTTTGATGACGGAATAAGTGCAATTCACCTTTATTCCACAAGGTGACAATGTCTGATACACAATGATGAAGTGACGTTTCATTCAGACAGAAAACGAAAGAATAGGATGTATCATTAGCAAAACGTGAAATGGCTCAGCGATTTACTGCAGAGCAAGTAACACAATCAAATATGACTGTAACTGTTACTTGATGGATCTGGTGAAGCTATCAGCGATCAAATTATTGATTTTGAAGATCTTCAAAACTAGATCATTTGCTGAATGTACTGGGAAATGAACTCCGACGAGGACAGTGATGATGGCAAATCTGAGAGCTTTCTGTCCCTCCATAGACAGTCTACACAACTGAAACTTTGAGGTTTCAAAAGTTCATAAAGAGAGTAAAACTAATCCATATGTATTGGGTGGTTTAGTACAAATTTTCTGAAGAGACACGATCGCTCTATATGATGAACAGATTGAATTTAGGCTTATAAGTAAATAAGTAAACATTAATCAGCTCACCCAGCTGTGGTAAACGGAAGCTCAAGCATGTTTGCTTGATGCATACGAGAACCAACAAGGCTCATTCTTGTGTGTTACACAGCATGTTTGAGCTTCCGCAAGGGGTTTGTTCTCGGGCGTCATTCAGGTTCGGTTGAGCTTCTGTTCATGTTCACTGATCAATGTTTATATGTGAGTAAAAGCCTAAATTAAATCTGTTCATCATAAAAAGCGATCGAGTCTCTTCAGAAATTTTGGACTAAACCACTAAATTCATATGGATTAGTTTTACAATCTCCTTATGAACTTTTTGAAGCGTCAAAGTGGTCGTGTAGCTGTCTATGGAAGGAAAGCTCTCAGATTTCATAAAAAAGATCTTCATTGATCTTAATTTGTGTTCCGAAGAAGAACAAAAGTATTACAGGTTTGGAACGGCATAAAGGTGAGTAAATAATGACAGAATTTTCATTTTTGGGTGAACTAACCCTTTACGTATTCTAAGATGTTTTGCCTGTGCCCACTTTTGTTTCAGAAGACTCTTAATAGCATCAAATGGACTTTGGAGTAAAATTAATTAATTGAGAACCACTTGTGATAACTGATCAGAATTAATAAGTTAGTTGAGTAATCCATTGTATCCAAATTTTAAGTAATAACTAAATTACACCTCTAAAGAATATGTATTGACTTGCTACAAACAACCTCAAACACAAACTGTTGAATATCTTTCAAAGATTCAATCACATTCATTCATTTGGCATTTTGAACCTTTCAACAGAGAATTCGAAGTATGCATTTTGTCCTTCTGTTTGTGTCCTGGAAATTAAACAGCCTTGGCTTTGTTAGTTCAGCTAGGCTATATGAAACATTCCACAAAACAAACCAGACAAACTCAAAAGTCTTATTACAGGTTGCAAACTAAAACTTTGTTTTCTGAAGAAATGATAAAAACTTGATGAAAGTTGTGTGACAATCAGATTGGAGCTTGCAATGCTGCGGTTTTGAGTGTAATATGTATCAGAAGATTAGTGAACAGCCCATAGGCTTTTTGTCTGAAAATAGTTTATGTGGAGAAAAAAAAAGGTAAAGTTAATATAAATAACTATATAAAGAACTGTTGTGCTTTGTGAGGATCGAGGTTCGAGTCTGACCTGGGTGTTTTGGGTCATAAAGAACGGATCACCATTTCAAGTTCAATTTGTTTTGACATCCAAAAAAGTAGCAATAAGATAATAAAAGTAGCAGTGGATGAGTTGCTTATGTCCATTTTCATGTGATGTTTGACCCGCTCAGTTTGTGAACAGATGGGAATTATCGCATTGACAGTGTAACGAGCCAATTGTAGCACAATGGAAAAACACACTTGCATAATAATTTTAGTGAATCTGGCAGTAAAACATGCAAATAAACCAGCCATTCAGTACATTTATTCTTATTCCAAATAATTTATCCAGTGTAGCTATTATTGAGATGTCGCTTGGACGACTGAAATCAGATCACCTCTTACCAGAGAAATTCGTAATATCTCATAAGGATTCATAATACAGTATTTATCTTCATAAATGCACAGCAGCAGCTGGTCACATTCCCTATTGAACCTTTCCCTCGGCTTAAAGATTTAATGACAAAAACATTAGCACAGCCGAAATTTCCCCAGTGATTGTATTTTCCAAAACTTTTTCAATAACCCCTTTCTGCAGGTGCAGAAGGTGCAGCTCTGTCTTCATTGATCTCACTGTGGACTGCACAATAGGCACTTTGAGAGTGATGCTTGAGTACAACAGCCACTAATACTGCATACAAACATAAACACTCCAACCCACTCTGCTCTCCACACGGCATCTTCATCCTCTCCAGCCCTCAGGGCAAAATCAATGGCTTTAGTTGGCTGTGCTGAAGGAGGAAAGAGAGATAAACATTGGGGTTAAACTGCTGTTCAACAACACCATGCCACTGGGCTCTTTTCTTTGTGGAGATGTGTGTACTTAGAGATTATGATAGGAATATAGTGGGGTTGGAGAGTTTGTGTGTGGATAGCTACAGAAGTAGTGTTGGTGTATGAATTTGTAGGTTACATCGATACACCATAGATGGCAACAAGTGACTGACTTTGTGAGTGTGTTTCTGAATCGTTCATAATAGTTCATAAACAGATTAATTCAGGAATAAAACACCCTCCTTTCAGAGCGTCTCCAAAGCCACGCCTCCTCCAAAACACTTGAACGCACACAGCAGATTCTGCAAAGCGTCACGAGAGACAGTGTTAATTACCTCATGTCTCAAACCACACAATGTTACAATAATAATGAACATAAACAACTTATAGAGCTCTTACTT
The DNA here is from genome assembly GCF_018812025.1 of Megalobrama amblycephala. NCBI lineage: Eukaryota > Metazoa > Chordata > Actinopteri > Cypriniformes > Xenocyprididae > Megalobrama > Megalobrama amblycephala. The sequence continues at coordinate 36,003,016 of NC_063045.1, forward strand.
GTACCACCTGACTGCTGCAGATTCATTTCGGCATTGATAGTGTTGACACAGAAACACATAAATCTGAGGACTTGAACAGCTTCAGGTAGAACGTCACGGGTTGCCATCTCATAGATACGGTTACGACATGATGTGAACGCAGCATAAGCTTGTTGTTTTGGTTCAGAAGGAACTGTAAAAGGCAGCTGCTGTTTGTTTGTGGCACTCTATGGCTGTATGTCTACAACTCTGCATAGCCTTACGGAAAGGCTGATGACGTGTGATGTCTGTGCGGGCACGGAGGTATGGAAATACATATGTTGACACAAAGCTATGACATCATATCATTTCATTTGGACCGAATGAAATGATTGGACGAAAATTTTTTGGGCCTGAGACTTCTACAGAAGATATATGTACATGTTTTGATTTTTAGACCACTTCTACTATTGATTGCTATCAGGATGTGAAGAGAGTTTCAACCAGTATAAAAAAAGTGTTTATAAAACAAATTGTCTACCCTACATTTAACTCATTCATTTAAACTCATGATTAATTCAGGTACTAAACATTGACCCTCGCTCTGTCCAAACTTCCATTTGATATAGTAGGCTAGGATGACCATTTGTGCCATTTTCCCAGGACGCGTCCTGTCCAGGATTTCTAAATTGCCTAAAATGGCTTGAGCCCTTGCCTCTTTAATCGTGAAAGTGGTCATATCGATGTGCCCCCTGAACGTAATTTCTAAGTGGAGGTCTGTGCAAGCCACTATTCTTATTGACAGTCTTCATGCAATGCATTAAAATGTTGTCGTATTTGCAATGCTTTGACCGTTCTCTGTAGATCCAGCCTTCTCGCAAGCCACAATTGGTCGATTATGTATAATGCACGCTATTGGTAAAATCATTTTTTAATCATTACCTTCCACAAATATGAAAACAAAACTACATTTTATGCAACTTAGAAACCCTGGAGAGGACGTGTCCTGGGAAAATGGCACATATGGTCACCCTATAGTAGGCGAAAAACAGTATGTGAGCTGAGTAGTATGTTGCAGGCGAAAGACTCTTCTGCCTCAATTTATAGACAAACTGTTCTACAAATGAACATGTATCCCAGAACATTGTGTGTATGATTATAACTTGTATGGTGTCTCTTGCATTGTATTTTGTTTTATGCATGCTTTATGAATGAACTATTTAATGTAACCCCAAATGCAGCTAACACCAGGCATCTGGTTACTGTGGTAACACAGATAAGGTTTATTACAAGAAGGAAATTGCAGAGAGTTTTGACTCAATTCTCAAAACTCAATTCTTATTGAAAAGGATATATATATAAAAAACCACTTGGGAAATGTATAAACCTGTATCCAATTTTCACATCTTATAATTTTCCTATCATAGGGATATAGAAATTACTTTTTTATGTATTAATACAAACCATTTTGGATTAATGTTTCAGAATTGAATACTATGGTTAACTAAGATCACAAGGGTAACATGTTTGGTATCTACGGACTCCAACTTTCGTTTCCTATTTGTTAATTTACATTACATTTTGCAAACTTTGTGACTCATTAGTATTATAAAAATCTTGAAGTTTCTTCCCTAAATTACATATGCAAATGTCCTGCTAGAAGGACAAAGAATCGTAAACTTTGCCTCTGAAAGCTTAACTGACCACTGGCACATTAACCTGTGGAGAGTTAAAGTGCAACTTCACAGTGACCTCATCTTTTTTTGCTTCTACTGCTGCTTCTTCTGGATGATGTGAGTGTGGGACCCCACTGGGGCCCATGGGAGCCAGCAGGCCTTGACCACAGTCTGCTATGTCTTCACTCTCCACCTGGGACAGAGAACTCTCCCAATAGAGTCAGACTGTAATTTCTTCATTCCATCTCGGAAGAAAATTGCAACTTTACCATCACTGAATGGCAACCATCAGCTCTCCCCTGCATCCTCTGCTTGCCGTTCTGCGTGGTCTCTCCGGCTGGCACAGCTGCACCAGCAGGCCTCAGTCTACAACCAGCCTTGTGCTTACTCAAGAGAAAGAGAACTCTCTCTCTCTCAGCCATAGCAGGTTCGAATTAACCGTGCAAGTTCGTCATCATTTCTTCATTTAAAGCAGAAGAAATCAATTGCAACTTCAACGCCATCAACTCAAGGAACCATCAAATCTTCTTCAGAAACTTCACAGACTGCTTCAGCTGCCAAGGCAATGCAAGTATCACATATAGTAACTAAGCATTAAAATCCTCTTAGGATTCTTTCTCAAAGGATTAAATGAAGTTCTGGCATATTTTTTACCACACTGAAATACATTACAATACAAAAATATACAGGATTGCGAACATTACATGTTGACTTTAATGAACTTTTTTTTAAATTCTAAACAGTCTAGTCACATTTACTATGTATACTATCTCTGAATACTGCTACCACCATATTCACAACATTCACTGGTTAATTTCAACTGGTCTTTTTTGATCTGTATTCCATTCCTATACCCAAAGCTTTCATGTCTCTCATGCCGCTAAAGCAAACATGAAGTGAGCAATTGATGAGTGATGTTTTATTGAGAGTGTTTGGCTCTGTGATATCCTGGCCTCTGTTCCATTTCCTGTTGAGTTTCTTTTTGACCTCGTTTTCTCTCCCTCTGATACCTCACATCCATCTGTCTGTTTGTGTCAGAATCTTCTCAACATGAAACAAGCAGAGCTGGCACAAAGACGCAGCGCTGCTGAGAATCTCCCTTCATTTCTATATCAGCCTCCCTCTTTTCCTGGTCTCTCTACGACTATCACTCAGAATTGTTTGGCATGTGAGAAAATGAGTTGAAGTGGCATTTTCGGTGTAAACAGCAGAGGTTTAATTTGGTCATTCTTCTGGAAGCACATTGATTGATTAAAATTGTCACTATAATTAAGCAGGAAAAGTAGAAAATGACACCAAAGCGCGGTCTTTTGAAGTGGTTTCCCAAGGCACCGTTTGAAGCGAGTCAACAGCTCTGTTCCAAAACCTAGTGAGCTGCCAGCAGCATTTAAGTCATGTTCCTGAATCCCTGCACAAAACCTCTTCAATAAGGTATATAAGGTAGGCAGCAACATTATGCTGCCTTTTAAGATACCTTGCTGTGGTTAGACTCAAAATGGGCCTTCACACATACAGTTTGTTTATTTCTGGAGGCTGTATTGTTAATCAAAGTACTGCTGGATGATCTAATTTTATTGGTGGGCTGCCTAACTGGCCATAGGTTCTGTTTCTGATCACAAATAGAGATAAAAATAAGATGTCCATACTGAAAATAATCATATTGAACCAGTCCAGAGTAGTATCATTAATATTGTAATTTTTATTTGAATATTCTGCTTTCAAGTTGTAATAATTGTGTTGTTTGTTTCATTTTTGTTTTTTATTAATGTCCTTTTACAGTGTAATTATGCATTTAATTCATTCATTAATACATTCATGTATTCAGGGTTCATTCATTCATACATTCGTACATTCATTCATGCAGGATTCACTCATTCATGCATGCATGCAGGGTTCATTCATTCATTCATTTATGCCGGGTTTATTCATTTTATTAATTCATTTGTTCATGCATGCAGGGTTCATTCATTCATTCACATTCATTCATGCATGCAGGGTTCATTCATTCATTCATTCATGCCGGGTTTATTCATTTTATTAATTCATTTGTTCATGCATGCAGGGTTCATTCATTCATTCACATTCATTCATGCATGCATGCAGGGTTCATACATTCATACATTCATTCATGCATTTATTAATTCATGCAGGGTTTATTAATTAATTAATTCACTCATTCATGCATGCATGCAGGGTTCATTCATTCATTCATTCATTTATGCCGGGTTTATTCATTTTATTAATTCATTTGTTCATGCATGCAGGGTTCATTCATTCATTCACATTCATTCATGCATGCAGGGTTCATTCATTCATTCATTCATGCAGGGTTTATTCATTTATTAATTCATTTTTTTCATGCAAGCAGGGTTTATTCATTCATTCATTCATTCATTCATTCATGCATGCAGGGTTTATTCATTTATTAATTCATTTTTTTTCATGCATGCAGGGTTTATTAATTCATTCATACATTCATGCATGCAGGGTTTATTAATTCATTCATACATTCATGCATGCAGGGTTCACTCATTCATTCATTCATTCATGCAGGGTTCTTTCATACATTCGTACATTCATTTATGCAGGGATCACTCATTCATGCATGCATGCAGGGATCACTCATTCATTCATTCAGGGTTTATTCATTTATTAATTCATACATTCATGCATGCGGGGTTCATTCATTCATTCATACAAGGTTCACACATTCATGCATGCATGCAGGGTTCATTCATTCATTTATTCAGTGTTTATTCACTTATTAATTTGTTCATTCATGCATGCGGGGTTCACTCATTCATTCATTCATGCATGCATGCAGGGTTCATTCATTCATTCATTAATGCAAGGTTCATTCATTCATACATTCATGCATGGATGCGGGGATCATTCATTCATTCAGGGTTTATTCATTCATTTATTAATTCATTCATTCATGCATTTAGTGTTCATTCTCTGACAAGGAACTTTTACCACTAGAAATTATGTTTTAATGCATATTAGTGTTCCATGCTGTTTGTGTAGCAACATGCTAACATTAGCCTTTGTTGGAGTCAAAATCTCCTGTGTGCTCTGCGTGAGGAACTCTATTTGTGTGGCTCACTGACTTGCTCCATGTGTAGACAGTTCCAAATCAGTCACTTATGAGGTTCCTTGACGCATAAAGCTCTCTCAGAAGGTTGCTCACAGTAGGCAGTATACACCAAGGCATCTCACTGGGTTTTGAATCAGAGCTACTGCCTCTATAGCTGTCAGACATAAAACATGACAAAAATAAAAGGCAATAGGCAACAGGCAACCACTCGTTTTAAAATAATCATATACCTTTCTTATTGTAAATACATTGTTGATACGATAAAAAATAAAAGTAATAAAATCACATTTGTTTATTAAAAGTGACAAGTGATGTCTAGTACTCATGATACAGTTTTAAAATGATTTTGAACTAAACAGCTAGTAAACCACTTACCTACACTCTGTCGCCCAACGCTTCTGATGTGAAGTGGTGTGTTACATTATTTAATAGCTACGGTACGGTGCACACATTAAAAAACTCCTGCTGAGGAAATCAGTCAGAGCATTTTGAACTTGCATGACAAGCTTAAACTGGCAAAAAATAACATTTCAAACAGTAATATGCTACAGTTTTGTCACATGACCTCATCTCGTTCCAGTTTAATGAAGTTGTCCAGTTGTCATAAAGTTATTTAGCATTTTTAGTCCAATTTTGTGTATAATTTTTGAAGTTTTGTCAGTTTGATCAAAAAAAAAAAAAAACTTTAACATTCCTCTACTCAGAAAAATAAATTAATGCAAATTCCCAGATAAATAATTACATTTAATTAAAAATGACTGTTATATGACGGGAGGATATAATTAAACCTGAGACATTTCAGTGTTATCCAGATGTTTCAGTGTGGCGAATTCTTGCACATGGCCTAGAGGGAATGAAAAAGACATCAAACACTGCATAGCGGTTCTGTCTCAGTTCTTCTAATGCAGTGATGTCCTAATACACCAGTATGACCACCTCCGTCAGAGAATACCATGAGTTCACCTGCAGAAAGCAGATAAAGAGAAACAGTCCACTTGTGACATCAGAAAAAAGTCACACCATTAGCCCTGAAAATCCAAACCAATTTTTCCGGGAACTTTGATCTGGGATTAAACACATAAAAAAAAAAAAAAAAAAAAACACTTTTGGAGGAGATGGAGGTGGGGCGGATCCATCAAGAGCTCCACAATCAGCCGGAGCAGTTAGAGTTAGAGGGCCTGGAGAGTCCATTAGGTTTTCTTATAACCTTGCAGCAGCCTGAGATATCAGCTGATTTAAAATTGTAATACATAATGTAATAAGGACATTTCAGTGGTTTGTTATGAGGTGCAGAAATCTTGTGGCAGGAGTAATATTCTAGCTCTATAACATCTCCATGTCTCCATCTCTGGGGTGCCACTTGTAATGTTTGATGAATGGCTCTCTTCACAAGGGTAAAATTCCGTTTGCTGCCTCAAATGCTTTTCTCCCACTTTTCGTCAAAACCCCTGAGTGGAGTTCACATGATGGATGCCTTTGTCTTGTCAGTGGTCATTTGCAAAAGCACTGTGCTCAAAGTCTGCTGTGCCAAAGCATCTTTCTGTCAGCGATGCCTCACACACTGCACTATATTAAGTGAATATATGCTGTTAAGGAAATTTTTCTGCCTGTTCGAAACCTTATAATGCTTTAGTTAATGTAGCATGTACACTACCGGTCAAAAGTTTTGAATGTTTTTAAAATTCTCTGATGCTTACTAAGGCTGCATTCATTAAAGGTGCTAAAGAGGATGTTTTATTTTATAAATTTTTGCAATATTACTTGAAACTGTCTTTACTAACTGATAAAAGACTATTTATTAGGTGCACTGAAAGGAATAATATTAATATACATCATCTGTGCACGAGGTAGGGCCATAAAAACATCAGCCAATCGTTTACGCGATCATCGCGTAAACGATTGGCCCTCTGGCTTGTCAATCACTGCCATGACGTTCCTTGTGCGAGACGTGCACGGCTGCGCGCTCCAGTAACTTTCCACACTCCATAGGCACCGCATGCAATGTTTTTGTCAGGAGACAGGAGTAACAACTGCAGATTATGAGTTACCTGCGGTGAGTCCGACATAATGAATCCACTAACACGACAGTGAATGCCGGTGGTAAACAAACACTCGTGTTCCAATACTCGTGCACGAGTTTTGGGAGGTGTTCCCTCGAAATGAGCTGTGAAGGAGGGGGGTTGTTCTTACGCATGCGCTCATTTCAAAAACTCACTAACAGTCTTTGGTTCCTCAGTCGACGAAAAGATCCTCTGTAGCACCTTTAAACATAAAAGTAAATATTAGTAATATTGTGATATATTATTACAGTTTAAAATATCTGTTTTCCATTATTATATATTTTAAGATATAATTTATCCCTGTGATGCAAAGCTTTTCAGCATCATTACTCCAGTCTTCAGTGTCACATGATCCTTCAAAAAATAATTCTAATAAGCTGATTTGCTGCTCAATTAGTAATGGTTCCTATTATTATCATTGTTGGAAACTGTAATACTTTTTTTTTTTTTTTTTTTTCAAAATTCATTGATGAATAGAAAGTTCAAAAGAACAGCATTCATTTGAAATCTTTTGTACCATTATTAATGTCTTTACTGTCACTTTTGATAAATTTAATGTGTCTTTGTACTTTCTTGAATGTTTTTATATATGGTAGTGTATCATGTTTTCCATAGAAACATTAAGCAGCACAACTGTTTTCAACATTAATAATAAGAAGAAATGTTACCTGCAAATCAGCATATTAGAATGATTTCTGAAGGATCATGTGACACTGAAGACTTTTACTGTATTTTTTTATCAAATAATTGTAACCAGGGTGAGCATAAGAGACTTCCAAAACATAACAAAAAATTTTAATGATTCCAAACTTTTAGTGTAGTGTATAATTAAATAGCTATTATATTATATTATATTATATTATATTATATTATATTATATTATATTATATTATATTATATTATATTATATTATATTATATTATATTATATTATATTATCAGATAGATGTTGTTATATTAAATATTATTTCTGACTTGAATAAACCAGTTAATTTGATATGAAAATGAAGGCTTAACTTTCATAAAAGGTAGTGGGGAAAAAATCATTCCTCAGATAATGTAAAATAAATACAAATCATCATCATCATCATCAATAAATATTAGAATTAGAAAAACAAAATCAAAACAGAGAAATTGTAAGTAATCTTTTCCTCCTACACGTACTGGATCAAAGGTAAACCTGCATTTTCTATGGCTACTTTGGCAACACATCCATGACCTCTGGCATAGACACGACCCCCGCCCTTTCTCTAAGATAAGGACTTTAAATCATGTAAGTCTCAACAAATTCATAACGGTTCTCAAAATTGTTTATCTTGACTGGCATTGGCCGTTTTTCAGGTGCCACCAACAAAACCCCTCTTCAGAATGATCTAGTGTTCCCTGAGGAGGCCAGAAACATTTGTGTTTCACAGACATTTTATGATTTTCATCCCATCCAAATGGATCGCATCTGTTTTTCTCACACAACCTCAGTAAAAGCTACAGAGCAAATTATCTTTTTTTTTTTTTTTTTTTGGCTAACTTTTTGGTGTCCTCTGGGAAATTAAATCCCATCCAGATGAGAAATTATTTATTTATTTATTTATTTATTTATTTTCTTTAAAAGAATTCCCATTCTGCTGCCTAGCACACATTTGTTATGGATTTAGCCTTTTTTGCCAACGTTCTGTGTAAAATAACAGCTGGTGGTTTAAGTTGTGCCAGTATCCATGACATAAATGAAAATTAAATCGATAAGGAGAATCTGATCCCGGAAACTGCTTAATAATTGTTAATTATTTTCATGCCTTAATTATACACTATTGCAGCATGACCCATAAAACCCACATTCAGACAATCAAAACACTCCCACCTTAATGACAGAGATTCCAATCCCATTCCATTCAGTACATGAAATGTCAGACGTCTTTGTAACTCAAACGTCATTTATAAAACTAATCCCACACACTAAATATACTGAACTTCTACTCGCCGTACTGGTGGATTCGGCAATGCGGATTAAACCTACAGCTCTTTTTATCCTGATGGATCCACTTGAAATTGCTCTGAAAACTGACGTAATGGGTTTCTGTCAGCAGAATTCTTCTCCGGCTCTCTCTCGCTGTCTTATTACCTTGAGTGAACCCACAGTTCTCCTTTGGTTTTATTTAATGTGTTTTCTTCCCTCGATTAAAAGCCTTGGCATTCATTTCACGCCACACAAACACTGTTTACCCTCATAGGAGTGGAACATCTGCTCGACTCTCCACATAGCTTGTGGTGAAACCATCAAAATCCTCCTTAGGATAATATAGACTTTCTGAGCTTGCTCTTCACAAACCAATTGAGAGTCTTAATACATATAGGCTCAGTGACAATTGCACACTGTTGGGATGGTGTGGACTGAGATGGGGAAATTTTAAAGTTCAATTGAAAGGTTTGTGGCAGTCTGTAATCCAACAATGCCTCCCACTTTGAGAAGAAGAATTCATTTTCTTTCTTTGATAATCACCAGAAGACCCGTTGACGCATTCTGAGAGAGTTTTGGTAAGCTGTCATGGAATATTTAAGTCAAAATTAGCCTTGAATCACTGGCCGTGTCCGTTGAGGACATTAATTTGAGAGTATTTCATGCTCTAAACACATAAACTGAAAATACAAAACCAGAAATATAGTTAGAAATATAGTTACATTCAGCAGCAGGGTGCTTTAGTAAAATATAATTTTACAGCTTCATTAAGCATATTACTGCAATACCATACCTCAAGTGAGAAAAGTTTCTGTGCGTTTACTAAATGGCTCTCGGTGACAGGAGGAAATGAGGTCAATGAGGTATGTGAACAGTGGCGTGAAAAGGTCACTCTATTAAGAAGCCTTCGGAGGGCATCTCTGTGATCTCTTCCAGTCAATACAGATCCCATGAAACCTATGCAGGGTACATGCAAACACTGTACATCAACAAGAACGTTGTTCAAATGATGTTGTCACAGTTACAGAATGTCACAGAAGACACACATTTCCCCACCGTTATTTATAATTCAGAGCTTTTCAGTTGGGCAAAGGATCTCTTTACACAAGTCAGAATAACAAACACAGTCAATTTTTAGGATTCTGTTTTTATGAAGACTGAAGCTGGTGAATAAAACACATAAAAAGCATGTATAATACAATAAAATCGTGTTTTGGGGCCCTACTAGAAAAGAGATGCAATAATGATGGAAGTAAAGTTGTCAGAAAAAAAAAAAGGGACAAAAATATTTAAGAGTTTGTATAAGAAAACTTATTTGCATACTTTCAGTATTGTCTATGCAAACAACAAACAAAAACATAAGTAAATCAAGTAATATTAAATAATGTTTTATTTAACATTTTTATTTACATATTTTCATTCAAACTTACTTTTTACTGTTCCTTAATCATTTAGCTATTTTTCAAATGCCTTTTGTTTTTATCTTTTATTGTGATAAATAAAGAAAGATTGAAATAATAACAAACAAGTTCAACATTTATTGTAATTTTTTTTTATATGCAAATTATGACAGTCCCTATTTTCTAGCTTTGCCTCATTGTGGTTATATAGTTAACTACTGTGCAAGAGGAAAATCAAGATAAACATTATAACCAAATATTTATCTGCCATTTCCAGTGAAACTGTAATTTTGTCAAATTATGCACAAAAAAACCCTCTAAAGTCTTATTTAATTGTGTGTACACTAAAAAATGCTGGGTTAAAAACAACCTAAGTTGGGTTGATAATGGACAAACTCAACAGTTGGGTTAAATGTTTGCCCAACCTGCTGGGTAGCTTTATTTAACCCAACTATTGTTTAAAAATTACTGTATTGCTTGATTAAAATGAACCGAAAATATGTTGGAAATTAACATTTATTAATATGTTTAATAAATGAAAATGTATCAGTAAGTTTAAGTAAACAATAAGGTACGAGAGGCTGTGCTGTAGGTACGAGACTCCACTTTGCGTTGTTCCTAACAAAGCCCTTCAGCCGTGACTTATTCACGATACAGCACTAGCCTCAAGTACCTTATTGCTTTTATAAAACGGTTACCACACAATACAAATATTAAAGCCAAATATATGTATCAATGCAACTTTCATGAAGTAAACTTTCACTAAAAGTCTTCCTTCTACCGGAAAAAAATAGTCCCTGACCGTGAACAGCAACAGAAGTTACATTATTACGCCATTAGATGGCGGCAAAGACTGTTGTTATGAGCGTGTCAGTCAGTAGCGAAGACTTTTACATTGAAAAGACTGAATTGTTGTGAACACGGAACAAGACGCAACTGACAAATGCTTTGACTAGTGCTGTCAGTCATGGGAAAACCCCTTCACAGTTAAAAGGACAAGATAATACATCGGACATTTAAAAAAAAAAATTTATTATGAACATAGGACTGACCTGAAGCAAGATACTAAATCTGAATGCAGGTAATAAACTCGCTCACTCGATCTCTTTCTAACAATACTCTTCTACATAATACAGTAAGCTTCAATGAACAATATCAACTGTGAACATACAGTTCACATTGCTGAGAGTGGTTGTTAAGGGTGTCGTGTAGTGATACACAGAACCATTGGGTGAAGCGGTCATAGCCATGTTTTATCGTGAATAAAACACAGCTATTGACCAATCAGATTCAAGGACAGGAGCTAACGATTTTATAATGAATAATAATTTAAAAAAATAAACATTTATTAAATTGCTTATTAATTAATGTTCACCTTTTGATTATTATTGTTGCCTCCAGTAATTATTTGTCTGATTTTTAATTTCCAACCTATTTTGGGTTCATTTTAAGACAGCCATATAGTATTTTATTTTCAGTGGGTTTGTCCATTTTCAACCCAACTTGGGTTGTTTTTAACCCAGCATTTTTTAAAGTGTATTTTGCATGCTAACTGTTAACAAGACGTACAACAAAGAGTCTGCCATTTTATTCCAAATATATTAACAACATAATTTCCATAAGCATAATAAATCCTTTGGCTTTTGTTGATTCAGAAAAAATAATATGGTTCAAGATAGATTCAGGAATGACTCATTTATTCCAATTCTTATACAGGTAAAACTTACATTTGTGAAATTTTATATGGCTCTGTTCTTCCCTCATATGTCATATTTGTAAGACAGCCAGCCATGTGAAACAACTGTGTGTGTTTCTCTGATAGCCTCTGTACCTACACGCACTGTTGACAAAAAACTGTTTACGGCAGTCTGGATCATATTGAAAAGATTCCACATCGCCCTGCCAGAGTTATTTGTGGTCTGGACAGTGTGTGATGTCCCTGATGCTTCTGTTGATTTTAATGAGATGATGATCCACTGCCTGCCAAATCACTGCTTCACTTCATCTGTGATTCAAACAATACTAAGGTGAGAGTTTCTTATGGAAGCTAATTCCCATTATCAAATGAATATGTATACATTTAAACAGAGTACAGTATCTTGAAAACATCTTTTTCAAGATACTGTATTTTAGACAGATCTTTATTGGAAAACCTTTAATGAACCTTTTTCAGTGAACCATAACAATTATTGCACAATCACCTATGAAAAAGTCCTTAAGACACTAACAGTTTACAGGTGGTAGATAATTAAGGTCACAGTTAGAACACTAAAGAGACCTTTCTACTGACTCTGAAAAACCCCAGGAGAAAGATGTCCAGGGTCCCTGATCACCTGCGTGAACATGCCACAGTCCTCCGAGGAGGCATGAGGACTGCAGATGTGAGCAGAGCATTAAACTGCAATGTCTGTAATATAAGACACCTCTCCTTTTTGCAGCATGACAGGCCTATGGAAAAAAGCAGCTTGAACATAATGAAGAAATGATACTGATCATTAAAACAAAAACAGAAACCAAAGTTTCACGTTGCAAAGATACTACATAAATGTGTAGTCAGCGAAAGATCTCGTTTTGGAGTTCAGGTTCAAAGGCGTGCGAACGTCGCCTCTCCTCTGATGATATTCATGAGTTCCAGAGCCAGTGATCAGGCCTTTGCTACCCATGACCCTCAGAAACAAAGGCCATCCAAGCCCTCACTGTGATAAGTCTGCTATCACTCTCCACACTTCAATGGGCTCTGGAAATACATTCTCTCTGTCCCACAGGACCTGACCTTTTCATATCTGAGCCGTTGAGTTTTTCTATTAGCTCTGAGGAGATTACACAGACTCAGGTCTTTCACTTCTGACTGCCATTCATAACAATTTCTTTGGATGTGACCAGATCTGATTGCTGGATCTGTATACATATTAAACAGGATTGAATGCGTTCGTGTGTATTTGTGAAACCAATTCCTGCATGATTTATGCAAAGCCGTCTTAAAATGTTCACCTGATTCTTCTGCCTTTTTCATAAAAGTTGATGAAATTGCAGAAAACGTATATTTTTCGCACACCTACTGGGCTGGAGTGTGAAGTACAGGAAGGCGCACAGGAGAGCAATGGCAGCCGCAGCAATTGTACTGTACTGTTTTTCACCAAAACTGAACAGATTAATTGTAAAATCTTTTCTTTGTTCCTCAGAACAAAGTCATATGAGTTTGAAATGACATGAGGGTGAGTTAATGATGACAGAATTTACGTTTTGGGTGAACTATCCCTTTATATTCAAAATGTCATATAGAGCAGCTCAAATTCTTCTGACTGGCTAAACAATATGCAGCCGTCAGATTCTTTTTTATATTATTTACAGCAAAAAGCCTATGGCTGTCAGAGGGGCAGGTTTGATATGTATCGGGTAGTACATTTTCTGCATGCTGTTCCATAGATAAAGAAAAAAAAAACAACAGACCTTTAAAGGCTTTTTGTGCCTTCAAATTCTTTGTGAAGATGCAATGTCGCATAAAAGCTGTGCTGAAATATGCTGACTCTGACCTTCTTTTGCTCTTTTACTGGCTTTGGTTCTGTTCAGAAATGCAGCATTAGATGCTAGCATTCATGTAGCTCAAACAGCCTGTGGCAAACGGCACCAAAAACATGGATTTGATGCCCATGAAGGAATATATGAACAGATTAAATCTATACCTTTATTCTTTAGATAAAAACATCTGCCAAAGGCATTATCCAAGTTGCCTTTATCAATGTGTGTGCAAGAGAACCATCAATCAACTTTTTTAAGTATGTGATACACTTTAGAGTTTATTCCAACTCTGAGTCACATTAAATAGTCTGTGTAAACCAGGTTTAAGCATCCATCCATCCATCTTTTCTGATTTGCTTGCAGTCAAATATGAATTGCAGATCAGGATTCTGTTTGCAACTTTAAATCAAATAATAATAAAAAAAAACGTAACTAGAATTTTAAAGGATTTGTTCACTTTCAAATGAAAATTACCCCAAGCTTTACTCACCCTCAAGCCATCCTAGGTGTATATAACTTTCTTCTTTCTGATAAACACAGTCGGAGATAATAAATATCCTGACTCCTCCGAGCTTTATAATGGCAGTGAGTGAGATCCACAAGTGTGAGCTGAAGAAAGTGCATCCATCCACAACCATCCATCATAAATATACTCCACGGGGGTTAATTCCTCCGGGGGTTAAGTCCTTCTGAAGTGAAGCATTTGTGTAAAAAAGAAATTAAAAAATAATCCATATTTAAAAAGTTATGAAGTAAAATATCTAGCTTCTGCCAGACCGCCTTCCGTATTCTACACTCAAAAAAAAAATTGTTTTATGTAATTGAATTACATTCAAATTTTCCAACCATTTGGATTACATAGTTTTTACATAAACAAACTAATAAACTTAATGTGATCCATATTTGTAAGTCACATGTAAATGAAATAGGTAAGATTTATCTAATAGTATGCAGAAAAATGGCTCATTATATAACACTGCTTAGTGTTCATGTGTGTGCGCACTACCGAGTTAAAGTACCATTGAAGCAATGTCAGAGTTAACCCTTAAATGCATACCTTGGGTCTTTAGTGACCCGGGACGTCATTCACTACCCTCCTCCTCGTTCATTTTTTAAAATTAGACATCAACCTTCTTGGTATTTCTCAATCAATTCATTATAAAGAATATAACAAGAAAAAAATCATAAAATTATAAAAGAATGCCTATTTTTTTTATACATTTTTTGTAAAAATTGTATAGGGTCGCAAACGACCCGAGGTATGTATGAGTGTACGTGTATTTTTTCTGCACAACAATAATTGAATCTTAGATGATGGAATAACTGCAATTCACCTTTATTCCACAAGGTGGCAATGTCTGAAACACAATGCTGAAGTGACGACTCATTTAGACAGAAAACGAAATGATAAGAAAAACATGAAATGGCTCAGTGATTTACTGCAGAGCAAGTACTGAACGCAATCAAATATGACTGTAACTGTTACAGGATGAATCTGGTGAAACTGTTAGCAATTGAAATATTGATTTTGAAGATGTTGAAAATTATATAGTTTTGAGAATACATTTGAGATCGCGAATGGGCTCATATTCGTGACCTCAAACATAAAACTAGCCCATTATTTGCTGAATTTACTGGGAAATGAGCTCTGACGAGGACAGTGATGATGGCATAAAACACTTGCACAAACGGAGCCCTTTCAAGCTCCAAAAGGTAACAAAATATGCTTTATTTTATTCTTCTGTAATTGTTACTCTAATATCAGAGGAGTTTTATATTATCGCGACAGGTAGAGATCCTTCCTTGTTAGATATAGATCCGGGTCGATAAAGACCCGAATATGTAAGAATGATTGGCGAAACAGTCATGCATTTAAGGGTTAATAAGATATTTAAGTGATAATTGAACATTATTGATGAACACCTGCTGTTAACAAGAATCACTGAAGGAAAGAGAAACAGCTGACTTCAGTCTCAGCCTTCGATGAAATCAACTGAAGATAAAAGACATTAAATCTTTCACAATCTGTTTAAACAACTCCACAATCTCTACAAAACATTACCAGCTTCAATCATTAATAACTAGGCTGACTTTATTTCTGTCATACATCTACATAAGTTCTTATGAGAATTAACAGGCATTTAAATGTTGATGATTTATTGAGATTCATTTGAAGTTACCATCTTTGAGATCAGTGTTGGCTTTAATTGGGCTCTTGATTTTATTGCATCAGTTGTTCTTTGGCTGCTGTAACTGAGTGTTTATTAAATGTGATCAGGTGCTGATGGTGAAAGTTGTCATTTAGTGACCTGATTTATTGATCTTATTCAGAGTTTGGTCTCTAATGAAATGGGTGTTGTATTATTAGCTTCACTATTGTAGAAATGTGATTCTACAACATGAGATTCAGCAGTGTTGTGATGAGCAGATATGAAGGATTTTAAAACCAGGATAACACTTTACTTGAAGGGGTGTGCATAAGACTGACATGACATCTTCATAATCATGACATGACACACGTCATGTAATATGAAGGAGGTTTTATGCATGTTTATGACAACTGTCATGAAGTGTCATTCGCTCAATTATGTCATTTTTAATGCAAAGATGACATTGTTTGAGATGTCCGAGTTATGACAACTTGACATAAACCAATACATCATAACCTGTCAGTGTCTTTGTCATGACAACTTGACATCATTTAGCTTTATGGGTTAACATTACATTAAACTGTCATGTGGTTGGTTTTGACATTGGCTGTCATGGGGCCATTATAATAGTGTCATGAATATGTATCTTGAGCTCAACTACAGTGGTACAAATTGAACTTGTCATTAAAATGTCATTAAGTGACAATACTCTGACAAATAATTTTATAACAGCGTCATGAATATTTTTCATTTCATGTTTTTTTTTTTTTTTAAGTTTCCTCCAACAGAAGGTCAGATAATAGACAATTTCAAACTTCTTAAAAAAATGACACCGTTATAAAATAATGGTAACACTTTATTTTAGGGTCTTTTAACTAGTTGCTTATTACTATTAACACACATATATTACTAGATTATTGGCTATTTATTAGTACTTATTAAGCATATATTAATGCTTTATTCTGCATGACCTCATTCTACATTCTTAATCCTACCCAACACATAAACTTAACAATTAACTATATTTATAAGCAGTAAATTATGAGTTTATTGAGAGAAAAGTCATAGTTAATAGTTTATATATGTGTTCCCTATACTAAAGTGTTACTAAAATAATGTAATGTAATATTAACCCATAAAGCTAAGCAGTTTCTTAAGTTTGATCATTAATCTGCTATGTCATGTTTATGACAGGTTATGTTGTCTTGGTAATGTCAAGTTGTCATGACAAAGACACTGACAGGTTATGATGTATTGGTTTATGTCAAGTTGTCGTAACAAAGACATCTCAAACAATGTCATCTTTGTATTAAAAATTACATAATTGAGCGAATGACACTTAATGACAGTTGTCATAAACATGAATAAAACCTCCTTCATATGCATGACATGTGTCATGTCAAGATTATGAAGGTGTCATGTCAGTCTTATGCACACCCCTTCAAGTAAAGTGTTACCAAAACCAGTTTGTGCACTAAAAAGATTTGGCCTACTGCATCATTCCGACTCATACAGACATC
The DNA here is from genome assembly GCF_018812025.1 of Megalobrama amblycephala. Lineage (NCBI taxonomy): Eukaryota > Metazoa > Chordata > Actinopteri > Cypriniformes > Xenocyprididae > Megalobrama > Megalobrama amblycephala. The sequence continues at coordinate 36,020,346 of NC_063045.1, forward strand.
AAGAATCAACGTATGAATCACAACAATGGTAACAGTTAAAAAAAAGTTGGATACCAACTTAGTACAAACTTCATCCATGGCTCCCAGCATGCACTGCAGCATGAAGCTTTTTATTTTTTTTAAACTGTCACCATTGTTGTGATTCATACATTGATTCTTAATGTCTATGAGTCTAAATGATGAGGAACAATTCATATTACTGATATACTGATTGTCACAACACTGCTGGATCTCATGTCTTAGAATCACAGTCCTAACATAATAAACAGCACAAAGCTAATAATACATCACACATTTCATCATATATTAAACTCCGAATAAGATCAGTACATCAGGTCACTAAATGATGACTCTCATCATCAACACCTAACAATCAGCACCGAATCACACATTCTCTTGACGTTTATGCCATAACAAAGGTGTTTCATAAACACTCAGTAACAGCAGCCAGAAAACTCTTGATGCAATAAAATCAAGAGCCCAATTAAAGCCAATACTGACCTCAAAGATGGTAACGTCAAATGAATCTCAATAAATCATCAACATTTAAACCTCTGTTAATTCTCATAAGAACTTCTATAGACGTATGACAGAAATAAACTTAATTTAGTTTGTAATGAGTGAAACTGGTAATGTTTTGTAGAGTTTGTAGAGTTGTTTACTTAGATTAAATGTCTTTGATCTTCAGTTGATTTCATTGAAGGCTGTGACTGAAGTCAGTTGTTTTTCTTTCCTTCAGTGAGTCTTCTTGTTAACAGCAGGTGTTCATCATTAATGTTCAATCATCACTTATAAATTATAATTATCTTATTAACTCTGACATTCAATTGTACTTTAGTAGTGCGCACACACATGAACACTAAGCAGTGTTATATAACCCGGGCATTTTCCTGCATACTATTATATAAATCTTACCTATTTCATTTACATATGACTTACAAATATGGATCACATTAAGATTATTAGTTTGTTTATGTAAAAACTATGTAATCCAAATGGATGGAAAATGTGTAATGTAATTATAAAACTTAAATTTAGACTGAAATTTTTTTTTGAGTGTACTTACAGATAAAGTGTAAAACTCACAGTTCAAAAAAGATAAAAAGATAAACTGATGCGACGGCAGTTCTGATTTTTCTGTAATTTCAATACAGAAGGCAGTTTGGCAGAAGCTAGATATTTTAATTCATAACTTGTTAAATATGGATTTTTTTTTTTACACAAATGCATCACTTCGCTTCAGAAGGCCTTTTTTTAACCCCCCGGAGCCGTGTGGAGTACATTTTTATGATGGATGGATGGATGTGGAAGGAAGCACTTTCTTCAGCTCATACTCATTGATCCCGCTCATTGCCATTATAAAGCTCGGTGTTACAGAAGTATACTCGGAACACGGATAATGTCAAGGAATGGAGTTTATTAACAACAGCAGAGATGAAACAGTAATGCAGGTGAGTAAATAGAGCAATGATACTTAGTGAGCAACGATGATGATGATACTGATTCAGTCTTTGTCTTACAGGTTATAGAGATCGTGGAAGACGAGGAGAACTTGCTGGAGGAACGCAAGAGGTAAGCATCAGGAGACGTAGGAGATAATTGCTTGGAGAATACATAGGAGTAACAAGGGAGAAGTCCAGGTGTTAAATGAGACCGGACACTGGAGTGAGGTGAGGAGTGTGCTTTTGTAGCCAGCGTGTTGATTGAAGACATGTCATCAGTGTCACTGTGATTTTGCCAAGTAAGACATGTTCCTGGATCAACATATTTTGCTGATCCTGGAACAACATTCCTATCCAAAAATTTAGTCCTAACCTTTTTCTAACCCCTAAACCTAATTCTACCCATAACTTATCCCTAAAATCAAAGGGAAATGATAGTTGAATAACACTGTTGTGGAAGCACCTAACCCAGGTTGTAAGCCTAAACTTGACATAAATGGTAAACTTGTCCCTCAAATCTGATTGGTTGATTGGAATGTTGTTCCAGGATCAACAAAGGAACATGTTGTACTTGATGAAATCACGTTCACCGTGTGATCAGTACTCTGGTGAGGGAGTGCGTTGTGATTGGCTGATGAGGGAGCCTGGCTGATCTGTGACACTTGGGTGCGTCAGGATATTTATTAATTTATCTCTGATTGTGTTCATCAGAAAGAAGAAAGTCATTTACACCTAGAATGGTTTAAGGGTTAATAAAGCTTGGGGTAATTTTCATTTGGAAAGTTATCTAATCATTTAAAGGCATTGTCAGTTCAGTTCTAATTGGTGTACAAGCCTGGCAAAAAATGCACTTTTTCAAGCTATGTCTCTTCAGATCACCTCTGAGCTGTTTTTAGTTCAAAGTATTTGGGATAAGAAAAAAAAGGTTTTTCACCAGTGAGATTATTATCCTGCATGAGACATACTGTGATAATTTGATGGCACTCCAGAATATTGAACATCATATTTGAGGAAGACTATTCCATCCGATTACAGATCTCCAGAGTGCTGCTGTCACCCAAAAAAATCCCAGCATCGAGATGCGCGGCACTCCAGAGTACGGAAATGAGCTGCGCTTCGTAATGAAGCAGTTCAGCCGAAACACTTGCTCACTAGCGGGTGAAATATAACAGTGAATGTGTTTAAAAACTGAGGGGGGAGGTTTGCGCTAATAGGCCTTCTGGAAACTCCACTCGCCCCCTCGAGACGGCAAAGTACAGTCCTTGTAATGAGCTGCGGGAAACTGATGTTAAAGAAGGAAAATCCTGTGAAGGTAAAACGATCAAGGGCTGCTCTCCCGCCGTGCCCTGAGGCCAAACCGACACAGAGGAGCCGAAATGAAAAGGGAGGTGAGGAGGTGGAGGCGATGAATCACATCTTAAAATATGAAGTGACGCACATCGGAGTAGTACATGCCAACGGCTGTGTTATCTGTACCTGATGTATCTTTGTTCAGTGTTTGACATGAATACCCCTCGTATTATCTTTGGGGTCTATTTGACCCCACCCAATGTTTAATGCCTCTAAAAATATGGTTGACATTTTTTTTGCTTCATATTTAATGACTTTTTGTCATTTAATGGGGACAACATCGTCATAATTCTCACGAAAACATAGATGAGGAGAATCCTAATTTTGAGACATCCTGATCAGAATGAGATTCTTAGTGTTGACTCTCCTGTTGTCTCTCAACCACAAGGAGGTACATTACCTTTCAAAAACAGCAATTTATTATGGTCCCCCCCCCCCCACTTGAATGATCCACGATCCATGAGTGGGGCGGTCACAAGGGAGTGTCAAATTGACCCCAAGCATACTGCATGTTATTACCCTTGATGGCAAATACTTTTTATATTATATTATATTATATTATATTATATTATACTTAGGTCATTATAAAATGCAATTTTATAATCTTCAAACAACTTTCATCTGCTTTGGGATCCTAACCTATCATAACCATACCTGTAGTATTACATCATAATTGTGTAGGGGGAGGGGGGAATCATAATATAATGTATATAATATAATATAATAAAGCCATTAATATATGAATAAGCCAGTTTTTGTCAATTTTTATGCCAATCATGTATTTTTATGGTGATTTGCACATTTTTCCATAGTAGTCAATGAAGAAACATAAAGCACCTGATACATAAACCTTTGAAAATAAAATCATATTCTGGAGGTTTTTAATTGCTGGGGTCAAATTGACCCTAGTGTAAAAAAAAAACCATTTTGCTGGATTTTGAGGGTAATAGGAGGGATACTTTGGGTTATTTGAATAGGAGACTTCAAAAGTGAACATCTATTTTCCCCAAATGTCCTTATAAATCTACAACATATTAGGCTACGTGGAAACACTTGCATATGTCATGAAATGATATAGGCCTACTAGAATCCTACTGAATAAAATATGCAGTATTTGCAGGTGCTCGCTAATTAGAATGACAAAAAAACACAAGGTGGCTTGTTATACCAATATAGCGCCATTATAATGATTGTATGTTAACATGTCAGAATAGCATACCAGATGCCAAATTGTTGCGCTCTAATTAAACACCTGCTGGAAACAAACCATATATAATTCTTCCAGATCATCGTATCTGTTTTGATTGTTTAATCGGGAAACTCACCTTGTGATCTTCATTGTTACATGTAAAGGCCAATTTATCTGTTTTCACACAGGCTAAGAGCTTTGGAGGAAGCGCAGGTTTTCTCGTAAACAAAATTAATGATGTGTCAAGAATACAGACTTACTATTGTAGACGGTTTTTGTGGAAGTGGACCACACTACAACCACGGTGTGCTGTTCTGTTTAACCCTAAACAGAAGCATAAAGAGGTCAGTACTCCAGGGAGGTGATTATCTTTTTGTCTGCTTAATGGTCCTCATAGACAGGCCTTAATGAGAAATAATGAAGGGCCATAAGACCCCACATCTCCATATCCTCACAGGAATCTCACAAGGATAGCGCTTCATCGGATATATCGGGTATATGTTTCACGGTCACATTTTACATTCTTTATTAATCATAATTTTCAAAGTGTAGTGTTCTGAAAATTTGAAATCTGAAATTTAAAGGGACAGTTCAGCTAAAAAGAAAGGAAGTCATGCAGGTTTGGAATGACACGAGGGTGAGTAAATGATGACAGAATGTTCCTTTTTGGATGAGCTGTCGCTTTAAGTGATCTTTACGCTCATGTATCACGATATGACATCCTGACAGTTGATTGTTATACTTGATCCATCTGATGTCATTAGAAAGTCATGCTCAAACTTTCACTGAGAGATAGGCTAAACCAGTTAAACCATTACTCAATTATAGGATCGTTTAGATAATTAAGACCAATGTTAATTGTGACTTGAGTTCATTGTGATCTAAATAGCATCTGATGTACTAATGATGCTACTGAAAGGCATTCTTATCACTAAATGAGTTCCACAAATACACAGCTGCCAAAACACATTCTGTTGTTGAACATCTATCTGTGCTCTATGCATCACGCTTGTAAATGTGGACCGTGATGAGCATCTCTCATTGGCACTGTGGTTATTACCGAGGACTAAAAAGATCATGGTTTTAAAATATGAGCAAAGTAATGAAATGAAATTAAACTAAAAGCAAAACAGATTGCATTATAAAAGTATCTTATTTGTTCTAACATGATTAATATATTTGATTAATTGATTAATGTAATAGAAAAAAGCCAGCTTATCATGTGATCTCATCTCAACATGTCTGCCCCCATGAGAGGACCCACTCTACGCAAGACAAATCTGCTTTCATGAGTCTTCATCTCATGTGAGTGTAAATGATTTTATTTGAACGTTTTTCAAAACTGCTGTTTTAGGGGAAAACCTTTTAATGAGAAATTAATTACTGAGTAGACCTTTAAACTGTTTCTTCTTGCTTTGTGTATTTAAAAAGTCAGACTCTGATGCCTCTTTTGGTTTTTTTTAATGAAATGCCTCCTCAGTGCCACTCAGATTTTTTGCTAATTAAAAAGGTTTTCTAGAAAACCTTGGGCAGTCTTTCAGAAAGAATGTTTTTTAAGATGCTTCCTGCGTGCACCTGCATTTGTTTGACTACAACAGTAATATTTTAAAACAGTATTACAAATTAAAACAACAGTTTCCCATTTCAATATATTTTAAGATGCATTTTATTCCTGTGATGTCAAATCTGTATTTTCAGCATCATTACCCCAGTCTTCAGTGTCACATGATCCTTCAGAAATGATTTTAATATGCTGATCTATGTCTTATTTCTCATTTCTTTTCTTCTTATTTCTTATTGTCAATGCAACTTGTATACTGTTAAAAATTTTAGTGTGAAATTATATATTCCAGTTTAATAATTGCATTACTTTCACAGTATTACTGCAGTAGGACTTCTCTTGTATCTAACTGCACTTTCAAAAAAAGACTGTAAACAAAAAATATCATACTTCATTTCTACATTGCATATGAAGGTACCCAGCATACAATGTGGGTACAATATAATTTCTTACAGTGGCATGGTTAAAGACAACTTTAAAGACAATTTTACTCACAGTAAAACAAGAATAGTAAGACACTGTGATGTCAGCATCATTCTGCTGTTGATTAACAGCAATTCATAAGAAAATGACTCAGCATGCATTAATTTCACTGTATATATATATATATATTGTGGCTACCTTCCTAATATTGTGTTGGTCCCGCTTTTGCTGCCAAAACAGCCCTGATCCGTCGAGGCATGGACTCCACTAGACCCCTGAAGGTGTGCTGTGGTATCTGGCACCAAGATGTTAGCAGCAGATCCTTTAAGTCCTGTAAATTGCGAGGTGGGGCCTCCATGGATCGGACTTGTTTGTTCAGCAAATCCCACAGATGCTCGATTGGATTGAGATCTGGGGAATTTGGAGGCCAAAGTCAACACCTCAAACTCATTGTTGTGCTCCACAAAACATTCCTGAACCATTTTTTCTTTGTGGCAGGGCATATTATCCTGCTGAAAGAGGCCACAGCCACCAGGGAATACCGTTTCTATGAAAGGGTGTACATGGTCTGCAACAATGCTTAGGTAGGTGGTACGTGTCAAAGTAACATCCACATGGATGGCAGGACCCAAGGTTTCCCAGCAGAACATTGCCCAAAGCATCACACTGCCTCCGCCGGCTTGCCTTCTTCCCATAGTGCATCCTAGTGCCATGTGTTCCCCAGGTAACGATGCACCCGGCCGTCCACGTGATGTAAAGGAAAATGTGATTCATCAGACCAGGCCACCTTCTTCCACTGCTCCGTGATCCAGAGACACAAGAGCTGCAGTTTTGGAGATACTTGGTCAGAGTATATATATATATATATATATATATATATATATATATATATATATATATATATATATATATATGGGGCTCCCTGTTATTATAACTGATTAGAGTCATGAGTTATGCTCACATCTTGTTTTCTGTTTCTGTAGAAAATGCACTGTACTGCAAGTCAAAAGGCTATCAGTAGAAAAGTGCTCATAAAAAAAAAAAAAAAAAAAAAAAAAAAAAAAAAAGCTCACGGGTGCTCATCTCATTTCTCTCAAAACCACCACATGAAATGTTTCAGGGCTATTTACAAAAAGCCTGGCTTTGGCACACTGCAGCAAGGGCAATCAGAGCAGACGTTCCTCTGTGGAAGGAGGTTCTCTCTGGAATGGATGACTGCAGTGGTCAAGTTTGGAGCCCTGGCAGCCCGAGTGTCCTGGAGGTCTGGCACTCATGTGTGATCGTGCCTCTTCACACTGTAATTAAACTGCCGTCCCTCAAAAGTCTGTCAACACGAGAGACCGTTCCAAGAGAGCATTGAATGCCAAACGCAATGCCCTCTATAGTCTGATGGTAGCGCCCTGGCTGTTGTTCTTCTTATATTTTTAATCTTCAGTGCTAAACCTATTGCAAATATCAATAGTGAAGTGTATTAGATTTTAGCTGCCATCACATGAAAGGCAAAATGATGATGCCCTTCATCCTGGTTGCATCTAATGCATTTCTACTTTTATAAGGCCAGAATTGGCAGCGGTTATCCATTTAGACCGATCCGAAATCAGTTTTGAGGAAATAATGCAATAGTTTATGGTTGACAAAGAAATCTGCTCACTGTTTAGCAAGGACGGATCAATACTGAAATATTTACATGGTGCAAGACTGCCACCTGCTGGTAATTTTGTCATTACATCCGTGCTGTTCATATTTGTCCTGAGATTTTGAGCAACACTGCCAATAAGTCTGTTGGATGGGCAATGCAACCATCTGTTACCATATTCCTTGTTATGTTTACCAGAACATCCTTCAGAATGTGCCTTCCCCAATCACTGTTTTGGCACACTGTGAGACTTTGTAATCTTTTATTCTTTTAATCGTGTGTCCATATGTAATGTGATATGTGATTTAAAATATGTTCTGAATGGAAAAAGCTCAATTAATCATGGCAAAATGTGCTGGATACTCCTGCAAACTACTCCTTATGAATTAATGCTAAGGTCAAAGGTTTTTTAATGTATAATTTTCATCTGAAACCAACCCGCCTGTCCTGAAACCTTTCAGCCTGTCCCAAAAGCTTTATACATTATGGTTTTTGAGCTTTTTGGCCTTGACTATCCTTCTCAGAGTGGTCACATATTTTGTTGATCCTGGAACAACATCCCAGTCTGAAAATTCAGTCTTAACCCTATTCCTACCTCTAAACCTAATCCTGCCCATAACTTATCCCTAAAATCAGAGGGGAAAGATAGGTGAATAACATTGATGTAGAAGCACCTAACCCAGGTTGCAAGCCTAAAGACATAAACGGTAAACTTGCCCCTCAAATCTGATTGGTTGATTGGAATGTTGTTCCAGGATCAACAAAGATGTTGATCCAGGAACATGTCTTACTTTGCAAAATCATGGTGATCTTCTCAGAGCACAGCAAGGAAAAGCTTTATTATTGTGCTTAACAGACCTCGTTGACACATTTTAGCCTACAGCGTCATGCATGCTTATATAATAAAATAGAACTATTGTTACTGTAGAGCTGAGTCTGCTGTCAGATGCCTGTACCTGTTCTGGGTGTGTAATAAATATTTTGTTACTGGGTGTAATTGTGTTTGCTGCTTGCTTATTTAGGCCTATAAGGTGAATCCAGGGTGATTGGGACTCATATATATATATATATATATATATATATATATATATATATATATATATATATATATAGAGCTGTTGAAATGAAATGTTTGTGTTCGATGTTCGGTGTATAAGCTCATAATACCCACAGCTGCCCACACAGCCAGGCAAGATCATCATAGTGGTTACATCATCACCTCCAGCATCCAGTAATGAATGGCCAGTACTGATTACGTCACTACAGGGCGGGGTTGCGCCATTTTGAATGTTGAGGAGTGCAGCAGGAGGATAGAGCTGAGGAGGGTGGGTTGCAGGAAGAAAGCCATAGGAGCTTAAGATTTAAGAGTAAATTAAAGGACTACCGAAAAGAGCTTCTTTCCGAGGGCTGTCTTCATCCATCCCCAGACGAACTGCTTGCAATTAAATAAACCCAGCAAAGTTCTCTGGATAGTTTTGATACCAAAAATTAGCAGCAGCAAGCGAAGGTAAGAGCCGGAAGTGACGAAATAGCGGGCCCTAAAGCGTGATTTTCCTTCAAAATACAACTAGAACAATCAAACAAACTTTTATTAACGTTTAATATAAACATTGTCATAAGATCACAGTCTACATTATGTGATATACTGAAATAATGTGAAATAAATGTAAACATGTTATATATATATATATATATATTCATATACATACATACATACACACATATGTGTGTGTGTGTGTGTGTGTGTGTGTGTGTGTGTGTGTGTGTGTGTGTGTGTATGTATGTGTATATTTATATAATATAAAATAATGTGTATAATCACATTTATCAATTTAAGGCAGATTGAATGTATTTTCAGAAATGATAATGATATTTTCTACTTTTTAATGTGTGTGTTTTTTAAATGAAAATCAAAAGGAACATACAATGTTGGCACATCATGTAGCCTAACCCTATTTAGATAGCACAAAAAAAGAAATTGCTCCAACTCCACTGCACTGTAACAATTAAAGCTAAAAACCTGATATGCCTGTTATATAAAGCTCTTTGGCATCATTTACATTCACTTCAGTATAAATATTTCAGTATCATTTACCATTAATAAGTTGATCAATAAATAATGTACAGATTGATAGGTTCAAGGTAGAATTTATCAGCCCCAGTGGGTGGGAAAACAACACAGCAGCAACATTAAATAAAATGCATGAATACTCGGTTACGTTAGACATTACAGATTTCCAGAAACATTGCATTGTGCAAAATAAGTAATTTATAAATCCATGTTGACAGACAAGACCCCAGACAAGTGCCTCCTGGAAAACTGTAATGGAAAAACAGGTGACTCTTGGCATTCCAAGATTTGCAGAATTCATGCAATAGGTTCCTTGCATACAATACAGGAGGACTTTGTTTTCTTTACCTACCTGTGTTACTTGCATCAGGGCTTTTCGATCTTTCGTATGTCACGCACCCCTATTTTAGGATTTGGTCCCTTGCAAGGGCATGATTATATATTTATGATCATGCCTGTGCAAGGGACCACATCCTAAAATTGAAAAGGCAGCTATATATTTACATGTATAAAGATGCAATTCATACTGTGAAAACATATTAATATTATAAATATGTGTAAAATATTTTTGGGGAAATATTTCTAGATTACATTGATTTATTTTTACATTAGTTACATTACATTTTTTCTATTCACTATATAACTGTACTGTTATATGGCTATGTAGTATTTCTTGATTTTAATCTTATTTATGTATGTATATTAATTTAATTTTTCTCTTATATTATACATTTTATTTTTTATTTATTTTGTATGTATTTTATATATTTTTATGTATCTTAATCTAATTTTTATCTTATCTTAATCTTATTTATATTATTTATTTTTTTACACTGTTTTTCTCTAAACTTTTTCATGGACCCCCATGCATCCCTGACTTGCATGAATAATTCCGAGAATGCAGTAAATGTCATTATTAATCAGATAATCATTCACTTTTATCAATAAATCTAGTTTTACGCTATTAATTGCATTTTGTTCCCTCTTCTCCAGATTGTCAAATTTTTCAGAAGTCCAAGCACTTTTATTTTGAAAAACTGCATTTCCGGCGACTCTCTTGGAAATCTTGCCCTGGTCGCTGCCTTCACACTGCTTATCAAGACTAGGGTCCGACATCGCCGCTCTCGCCATGGCAGGTAACTTGGCAAGTTTATGCGCATCTCAAGCACGGATTGCATGAAACCGATGTGATTATAGCAATTGCTTCTATTTGTTCGAGTGAGCCCCGCGGTTGTACTGAACCCATCATCGGCATTACTGATCCACTGACAGTAGCCTAGCCATTTAGCTGCCTCGTTTCCCTCCAGTTAGCCAGCAAATCGGCAAAACTGATTTCAGCCGGTTTTACTCATAATGTAACGACAGTTTGAGCTCGTGTTCGGCAGTACTGGAGCTTCTCTGTTGTCGCGAATGGTACACGGTGCAGGGTGTTGTACTGATGAGCTGCATTTGCGTGGGAATCTGTCTGGCTAACCCACTCATCATTTGTTAGCGGGGATGCGCGGTCAGGCTACGTGATTTTTAATGTGCCGGTTATTCAAATGAATCAGCAATCGGCGAGCACGTCCTGCTTTTCTTCCTCTGTGTCTATAAATGTATCACTTGGACTGATGTATAAATGTGCTCGACATCTCGGCCTCTTTAAATCACCTCCATTAAACTAGCGAACTTTAACCGGCATTTGCAGAGTCATGTGCAGTCAAACCGCCGCGCGCTTAGTTCTCTCTGTGGCTTTAAACCGGTAAAATCACCATGATCCGCACGGATGACAAACACGGATGCTTTCCTGTTTATAGCATTTCAGTGCGTCAAAAACAGAAATCTTGCAGCTCAGTCGTGACCCTACGGGGTGGGGGGGGATTCAGTTTTATGGCACTGATTGAAAAAATATCAGCCCTTCACAGACACTCAAACATGCTTTTACTGCCGATCATGGGCTTAAGAATTGTAATAGACATTTTTTAAAGTATTTTTTTTGTATGTATGTATATGTATGTGTATATATATAATATATATATATTAGCATGTGTGTATATATATATATATATATATATATATATATATATATATATATATATATATATATATATAATATACACACACACACACATGCATACATACACAGTGCTTAACAAATTTATTACAACACCTGTCATACTGTCATAAAGAGAACACAAATATTATAGGAATCTGTCAAACTTGTTTAAAACAAAAAAAATTATTAGGCATATATCAAACTGAAACAACTAAATAGTATTTATTCACTCATAATAACCAAAAAATTAATCTATATTATTTTCAAAAAGACAACTATTGTCAAGAGACTATGGAGGTTTAGTATATTTGATGCAAAATTACGTTTTCTAATTGTTTGAGATTTGTATTGAAAGTGGAAAAATTATAAAATTTAAACTATTTAAACTATTCTTCTAAAAAATGCTGACTTTACACTAAAATAAATTTAATTGGCTGTTCAAATAAAAGTTAAACTCGGCTTTTTGTTAGTCAAATAAAAAAAAATAAAAAAAAATATATATATATATATATATATATATATATATATATATATATATATTCATTCTTAAATAATTGAGGAAAGACTTTTGTACTTTTAAGACTGCATGAAATTGTAATGGAGTAAAATGTATTATTTCCACATAAATATAATTGAGTAAAAGCTCTTGCAAAGTACAAATTTACTAAAATAATATTTTGTATAGTAGTGAAGTACTATTACTCAAATACTTAGGGCGTTTTTTGTTTTTGTCATTTGGTCTCCTGTAGCCACTTGTCCCGTGAACAAACCCGACCAGTTTCGCGCTGCCTTAAACGGCCATTCGGGAATTGCCTCAGCCCTTTTCTCCCCCTCATTAAAAAATGATGCAAGAGCTAGCATTTCAAATTTATATGAATTGATGCAAGTGTAGACAGTATTTTTTTTTTTAGTATTGTTTCCAAACCTTTTTGGGTGAAAAAAGGTACATTTGTTTATTTAGACGAGAGCTCTCTGCCTCATTTCCTCACTGACTACTGTGCTATATGGAAGTATGATTTTTTTTTTTTTTCCAATGTAAATGTTCCTCATAGGTTTCTGATATTGCTTTAAACTGTTTTATGATTTCAGGAGCCGGAGGCGGGGGAAACGATGTGCAGTGGTGCTTTTCACAAGTGAAAGGGGCGATCGAAGATGACGTAGCTGAAGGCGAGTACCTGTCTGAATAGTATTTTCCTGTGTAATTGGGCGATTCATGCAACAGACTTTATGCCTATAATCAAAATACAATCAGAAAGACAATAGTTGTGTACCAAATGTGTTATACACTATACAGTTCTACTGATGGTGGCATCAGCACCTGATTCGGTAGCACCATAAAATCATTAATAATATTAATTAATAATATTGCATGTTTTTGGTCTCTTGAAAATGCATATTTGACTGTAGCTTGAGTTGATAGTATCAGTAGACTGAGCTGGGATGTGAATGTAAATTTATATTCATTAACAAAAACGGTAACATCTGTAAAAATGGCAACAAGCTCATTTTTTATAGGGTAAAGTTTAAATATTCCGGCTGTCGGTGTTAGAATCTCTACTCTAAATTAAATTAACTATTGGTCTTGCATAGTATCATACATTTGTAGGTGATAACCACAGGTAAAACCACTCATATCACCTCACCACCATGGTAAATTGTAACTATATGGTTTCTATTTGTTATGAAAACAGTAGCCTAAAGACATCTAGTAGAAATGCAAAAAAGCTGCTATGGCTTAAAGGTGCAGTGAGCAATTTCTGAGAAACACTATTGATGTTTATATATCAACCCAAACAAACACACCCCTTCCTTCATTGCTCCACCCCCAAAAAGCACTAACACACAACACAAGAGTGGATGTTTCTTTGTCATAGCTGAAGCGCAGCAAAATAATGCTTCAAATAATAAAGTGAAGATGACGAACAAAAATGAACCTACAGAACAAGGTATATAAGCATGAGTTTGTTGTTAGTCTCCTGCAGCACACCAGCTCCAGACAAATAGTGACACTCAAAACCAATATTATTCACATATTGAGCAGAAACAATGCAACCTCGGCGTTCATTTTCAGGCCTTCTCGCTTAGATCTTTCCGTGCTGGACAGCTTTTCTAATATTTATGTGGGTCCTGAAGCTCTCGCCTGATCATAAACCTTCTTTTCCCAGTGATATTCCTTTGACCTTTTCTCTTTTGTAATATCTCTGTCATCTCTCTTTCTACAGTCTTTCTTGCTCACCCTTTCTCCTACCCCATCATTATTGGACACGCCCCCTACTACTGATTGGCTACAAGTGTGTTGCGCTGCTTGGTCCGACCCACTTTCAACAGCGTTTCTCAGAAATCACTTGCTGCACCTTTAATAACAAAAAAACTGTGTAATTGCCGGATAAAATGTTTCGTTTCGCTTTTGGCACATGTGCTGTTTAATGTTTCTCATAGCAACAGAAAAGACAGCGCTTATCAGTTAGGCAAACTGGTAGTGGCACCTGTGCAGCCTTTATCAAAATTGCAAATAAATAGCAAAATGTAACCATTTATTTGAAGTCTGGAGCCCTAAAGTTTTTGTCATCCAACATCAGAGTCTTAAAGCGTCCCATTCCGCTATGCAAGGAAACTGCGACTTAAGTACATGAAGTTTCCAACATACCACACTTTAAAGTGCACTACTTGTAGGAATTTTTGGTGTGAACACTACAAAATGGCATAGAATTGTGAGTGTGTGTGTGTATGTATATATATATATATCACACACACACACAAATTGAAACAACTGTTGTCATGCTTATTAACAGTGTATGTCAATGGTGAAGGCAACAGCTTGACGTATCGAGCTAGCTTCCTGTTAACAGCAGGATATCAAGTGAGAGACTATATGTAGTAGATTGTATGACCTTTAATTCAAGAGTCCTGCTGCCCATTTTGTGTCTGTAGCAACCAATAGGCCGAATTCAGACATTAAGTTTGTATGCATGTTAAATTCTACACAATGCAGAGCACTTGAATATTAAATTCTAATAAGGTTTATGGTTATACACAATTTGAACCAGTCAAATTTTCAAACTAGAAGTAAAATACAATTATGTACAAGGATGCACACAATATCAGTACCATGTTGGTTATAGTCCATTTTCTTCTTTTTTTTTTATTTTTTCATTTATCTTTGTCAGTCGATATTGGTTATTTAATTGTGCATTTATCAGTTATCAGCCTTCACGTGAGAACAGTTATCGGCTTTTCAGTATCTGCTGCGATCAATATATATGCATCCTTATTCATTTTATTTAATCATTTTAATTTAATATTTTTTATTTATATGAATACACCTAGCAATACTTTTTACTAAAATTTAAACTCCATGGTGACTTTCATGAGTTTGTGTTACAAGCAAATCCAATTAGTTTTAAACGGATTGATTAAAACGGACAGTTCAAAAGAACAAATTTGTTGAAATGTTTTGAACTTGCAGTGATCTACACATTTGCTACTGAAATTTAAATCAGAAAATTAAATATTAACTCAATCTTCTCATTAGTGGTGGTGATATGACCAAAATCTTATTTCACAATGAGATTTTATTTCACATTAAGGAAATGTCACATTATAGTTATAGTTATTTTATTTTTCTTACTAAAAAAAGAGAACATAATGAAATTACAAACGCTAGGACAAATACAATATAACAGAAATATTAATTAAATAAATTAGGTTTTTCATGTACAGTAGGTTTATTAAATGTAGTTAGAAATGGTACAGAAATTGACTACTCAAATGTGATAATAAAATACTGCATTGTCTTCACTGTATGAAATAAATATAAATGTATTCAGTAGGAATATTAGGCTGCTGTCACTTTAAGAGCGAATGCACGGATCCATAATGATACACTCCTGGTTTACATCAAACTGTTTTTTTCACTTGAGACATAACCGACTGTGTTTACATAAATACTCCACGTGATGGGCATTTTGATGCAATTGTGTGTGTATTCGATCATTCAAGCACAATAAGTCGCACAATAATTTGCGATTGGCTTTCTGTGCTCTCATCCATACCTGTAGACTTGTAATTTTTCATGGTGCCACATGGATAATCAGAAGGTTCTTGTGCAAAGCAGATCTTTGCCTGAAGTCTCCAGTATAAATTGTTACAGGCTCTTGTGCTAGTTTCCAATGGGATGATCTCTTATCTAAATGTCTTCTGACCTGATTCAGTGACTTTCTTTGAGTTTTGCACACACTGAAGGGGGAGGGGGCTCAGATTTACACAAAGGTCCCCTACTTTATTCTTTTCTCCTACGTTCTTCTGCTCTACTGGTTTAAAAAGGGTTAAATTGGTATGAGTCAGTCTACAGCCCATCCATGACTGAGGCAGCTTTTCAAAAGCATATATTGTGGCAGGAATCTAGGTTACAGATGTGTGTGTCACTGTTCCTTATTATTTAAAGATTCATCTCATTGAGTCAGTCAGTGGCTCTCTGACGTCTGATGTTAAAATGTTTAGCAATCACACATTAAGTTATGACTAATCTAATTCTATAAGTGTTTAGCAGAAGAAAATATTGATTTCTTAATCGATTCTCATTTTGATGAACCAATATTGATTATTAAACAATATATTTATTTTATTTTTTTTATTTTTTTGTGGTCTGAGCAGTGCTTTTTTACTTTTGCAGTGTTTATCATACATTGGTTTATTTGTTGCGTCCTGCCACAATATTAACGTTGACCGCCACAAATAGATTTCGGTGCTTCCCATTCATTAACTAGACTGTGGCAGCCCAAAAAAATATTTAAACTTGTCATAATAACATAAAAAGGTTTGTAATGTTGTGCTTTTGTGCCATTGCTGACAAACAAACTAAAATCGAAAGCGCGATAAGGTTTTGTGTCCTTATCAAATCGCAAAAGACTGTTTGCGCTGCGCAAAGAGAAGTCGTGATCAGCTCTGCATCTCAGTTTACAGTGAATGAATGCAGTGAACTCCATCTCTACATGGGCTGAGTTTAACATGCATTTGGGAACGTAGTGGGCACTAGTTAGACATTATTTGCCTAGTTGACGATTTCACTAGACTTGTAATGAGACACATTTGTAAACTTGTTTTCAACCAAAATAAAAGCTTGACTGCAGTTTCCGTCAAAATAAAAGCTCACTGGTTTATCTCTTTCAAGCATAGAAATTAGAACAAAATGAATTTTCATATATTTTTCAGTGCATTTGTTTTACAATATATGGCTATTACTATCATAGGAATTAGGGCTGGGCGATATATCGCATGCGATTGTCACGCGCATTTTGTCAGTAAAGCCGGTTCCCTGATTACCGCTAAATCGCCATCACCTGCTTTCAAATGGAGCGGCATTTAATAGACATAGCCGTAGTTCACTGACAAGCCACGCAATATCGCGTTCATTTCGCAGATGAATCGCCTTCGATAATGAATGCGATATTGCGTGGCTTGTCAGTGATCTACGGCTCTGTCTATTAAATGCCATTTGAAAGCAGGTGATGGCGATTTAGCGGTAATCAGGGAACCGGCTTTACTGACGAAATGCGCGTGACAATCGCATGCGATATATCGCCCAGCCCTAATAGGAATAATATTACTATTATGTAGTGTAATGTAGACTGAGATACTATATCACAACTATATCAACTAAAAAAACTAAGATGGACACGTCCAGGCAAACCTTTGTTGTGCTTGCTCTTTTGGAATACAAACACATAAAAAAAGTGGTATTTTGCACAGATATTGCTGAAGTATCATGTCCACAAATAGAGGTTGGATAGCACTGTGTGCACCACTGAATTTGACAAACTGAAATGCTAATAAACAATAAGATAAAGAAAAGAGGACAAGATATGACATGGTTAAAGGTGCAATATTAAAAAAATTGGCAGTAAAATATCCAAAAAAAACACTAGGCCAGTGTTATATATTTTGTCCACTGGAGTACTTACAACATCCCAAATGTTTGCAACTATTTGTAAATCGTGAGAAAATTCCAATTTTAATCAAGGCTCCGGGACGTGTGAGGAGTCGCCTGTCAATTGCGTCATACCCGCATTACCCTCGGTTTCTGGTTTTATTTTGTAGAAACCATGGAAACACCAAAGACGCTTCAAAATATTACACGTTTAATAGACAAGGAACAACTGTTTTGATATATTTATAGACAGAAAACGAATTGTTATATAGCTCAACACGTTTAGTCTTCTTGTTTAAATCAAAAAACATGGTACCCCCCCGAGTACCATGTTTTTACCATGCCTCAGAGAAAAACACTATTTTGTCAAATAGCTAACATAGCATAATCAGATGCAGCTTTATTTTTAGTAACAGTAATACAGAATTTTCTCCATCATACAATACGTTTTAAAATTAATTGCATGCCATTTATCAACACAAGCCATCCAGCATTTAATATGATATTCTAAAATCGATCTATCTTACCGCAGCCGCCGAGCGAACGCACAGAGTAACGTTGTAACATCATTTTCAACACACAAATCTAATATGTTAAACAGAGCTGTGTTATCTCATACACTTGACCAGAAAAGCAGAAGCAGCACCGGTGACTGTGGCATAATAAAAGTTCCTCTGCTCGTGAGGCGCGTGTTGTGCCATCGCTCCAGTGGCCTCATTCAACTCCCACAACACTCAGTCCTGCACTGCTTCATACTACAGTAACGTTAGTAATCGCATCCATGAACATGATTTCTTTGCGAGTCCTATTTCAATTCTTTTCCACTGTCCGTTGAGGTAAAGACAACATGTCCCAAGATTCCACGCTCAAACTTGGCGTCATCAAGCTACCCCTTTGTTTTGAATAGGCCTTTAGCGACCTCTAGCAGACAGAAAATATTACATAGTGCACCTTTAATTTGTACATCATTGTAATGTTCAATCATTTAACAGTTGTGACACTTTTTTTCTCCAAGTCTTCATTTCTTTTCTTTTTCTTTTTTTTTTCTTTTTTTTTAAATATCACAATAAATATCGTATTGTGGACTTTATATCGAGGTATTATCGTATCGTGATATTTTGAAATCATTACATTCCTACTAATTACAGCATGAAATAAACATGAATGAACATCAGAAGGCATATTGATTGAAAGAAACGGTACAACTTACTGAATTTATCATGTCTCATGTAATGATTCAATCAGATTTGAATCGATTAATAAGCTTGTAAATTGAAATCAAATTGTGAAATTTGTGCCCTACTGTTAAGACGGATAAGATGTCTGTATCTTTTGGGGGGGACGAGGGTGGAGTAAATCTAACAAATTTTGTATGCACATCCCATCATACAGCCGACATCATCTCTACTGTGGAGTTCAACCACTCAGGGGAGCTGCTAGCCACAGGGGACAAAGGCGGTCGAGTTGTCATCTTCCAGCAAGAGACCGAGGTAAAGGATCAAGCGATCCCACGCTTTATCTGCTTTCATTCCCACATGTCTTTCTAACAAAAATGCATTTTTCTTTTTCCAGAACAAGAGTCAGCCACAGTGCCGTAGTGAATACAATGTTTACAGCACATTTCAGAGCCACGAGCCTGAGTTTGACTACCTAAAGAGCTTGGAAATCGAGGAAAAGATTAATAAGATCCGCTGGCTACCACAAAAGAATGCTGCACAATTTTTGTTGTCCACAAATGGTTAGTAGAGCATTAGGGCACTGTGTAGTTTTGTTGTTAGCACAGTCACACAGACCAATCAGCTCTCTGTATTTTTCTGAATGATGGAGATGAATACATAGTGTTAAGCATGAACCCTGGGAGTTCAGGATAAAAATGGGGATTTATGAGATATAAAAATGCTAGATTATTTAATTCAAAACAAAAACAAGAAATCAATTAAAATTCTCAAAACATTTATTCATTATTAGGGATGTCAATTTAAAAATTAAGCGCATGCAGTGCTTCCCACAGGTTTGAAATATACTTGCGGTGGTAGCCGGGTGAAAAATCCTCCTATTACCCACGACACAAAAATGGTCTACTACATGTGTCAAACAAATAATGTGATTTTTAACAGTATTTTTATTTATTGAAATTAATTTTAATTGCATGGCATATTATATTTAATTACATACTAATATTATGCATTATTATGCATTGCAAATTATGCAAAATTACAGCATTTAAATGGTTCACCTTTTCCTATGTTCTCCTTGCTGTCATATAGTGTCTCTCTGTGAATGGGACACAGATTTTACTAGTAAAATTTATAAAATGAATAATATGTGTGTCAAATAATGTTCTTAGTCTTTTCTTCCTGTGGGGGAGACTACAATAATTTACTATGAATTAAATGGAAATCAAATTAAATACAATTTATTGTGTAACCAAAATACCAATAATGCCCAAAAGAAAAAGAAAAACTTAGCATGTGACTTTTAATTATAAACAAGCCCGAAATACACCAGGACTCTTATTTTGAAATGTCTGTACTATTGCAGGCTGATCCTTCAGATTCTTACAGTCGTCTAAAAAATTTTATATAAAGGCCATAAAGTAGACTTTGTAATAATTCATCAACTTGTGTTCATTAGCAATCGCTTGGCATAAATCTGCGCTTTTCACTGATTGAGAATCACTTTGAAGCAGTCTGAAGCGCTGTGCAACAGCGCCCCCTTGTGACTTTGCCAAATGCGGCGCCCATGGGAATGTCAGCGGGAGTAAACAGTTCTGACGCACACATAACGAGCAGGTACGAAACGACTAGTTTATCGATTGCGGATGGTTTCATTATCTTGCGCGGATATAAAAGTATAAGAGGATAAAAATAATAAAAGCAAAAATGTGTCTCCGAATATACTTGGGCGGCCATTATTATATGTGGGCGGCCCACCCAAGTAAAGTCTATGTGTGGGAAGCACTGGCATGTGTTAAATTATTAAATATTAGTATTAGTAGTATCAGTATTTGCTGAGATTATCCACCAAATGAAACTAATTTTACTGTGGCTCATGAAAGCATTCAGTAGATTAAGATTTAGTCTTGTCAGGACAACTACAGTTTTTTTTTTTTTGTTTGTTTGTTTTCTAGCAAATTTAACAGCACAAAAAGCTTTTTATTAACATTAGCTTTCAGTTCTTATATGGGCTAACATGACCCTTAATATCAAGTAACTAACACATTTATTCATACTGCAGGTAATGCTGGGAATCTTTTTTTTTTTTTTTTTAAATCAGTTTAATTTAGATGCTAAACAATTACTGGATCATCTTTACTTGGTTCCATTGGTTTAAAAGTTATGCACTGTATACATAATGATTTATATAAAGATACTTATAATACAGCCAATACAGAATCCTACATATTTTCAACTGGAGATGCATTTGATAACTTCTGTGAGTTGATTTAATCTCTGCAAATTCCCCAGATTTTTGCCTGACTCACTGAAGCGTCTCCATGCTGTCTAAAAATATGAACTCTCTGTTGTGTTATGCAACCGGCGTGCATTTAAGACTCTCTTTTGAATGGACTGAATGCCGATCTTCTGTTCACCCACATGCTGGAGAAAGATATTTGTGGGAGAGAGTTCATATTAGACATGGGAAAAATGACCAGATGTTTTTAAAATTTGGTGAACTGTCAACTTGATTTGTTAAGCCAGTCAAGCTACCTCTTTTTATACATAGAAATAGGCTTCGGGGTTTTTTGCAGTTCACATAATTATTTTAGCATGACTTGTAGGCCTGATTCTGCATCAGAAGGTGATGTGGTTCTGTACCTTTGATTACAGATAAAACTATAAAGTTGTGGAAGATCAGTGAACGTGACAAGAGACCAGAGGGATACAATCTTAAAGAGGAGGATGGGCGCTACAGAGATGCTTCTACCATCACAACTCTACGGGTGAGTCACGAACGTTTCTCCACACTTTACAAGAACTCAAGAACACTGCATCAACATAAAAACTGCCCAAATGTGATCATTTCCATTATTCTTAGGTTTGCAGATTTCATGTATTTACACTATCATTGAGAAGTTTGGGGTTGGTAATATTTTTCTCATATGCTCACCAAGGCTGCATTTATTTGATCAACACTGCAGTATATAGAGCCCTATGAAATCTGTTTTTATTTTTTTCCAAATTCTGTTTTGTTTGTTTGAGGAATTCTGTTTTTTTTTTTTTTTTTTTTTTTTTTTTTTTCTGGATTTGTTTTAATAAAATGGTGGTAATCAAATGAAGGCATAAAACTTTAACAATGTATTTTATCTTTTAAAATGTAATCAAATGAAAACTTAAACAATTCCTTTTATTTTTTGGCAAGCAAAATGCTGCACAACAGGGGGTTTACTGTCAAAATTAATTGTTCTGGTCATCACTGTCACATGACTCTTCAAAAATCATTCTAATATACTGATTTTCTGCTCAAGAAACACTTCTTATTACTATCAATATTGAAATCGATTGTGCTGCTCAATATTTTTGTGGAAAACACAATCGTTTTTTTAAAGGGTTTTTTGAGTTATTTGAAATAGAAATCTTTTGTAACATCATAAATGTCTTTACTGTCACTTTTGATCAATTTAATGCATCTTTGCTGAATAACATTTTTAATTTCTTAACAAAAAGAAACATACTTTTGAATGGTACTGTATATTTGCAGTAATATTTGAAAATAGTAAATCTTATGTCACTCCATGACAGTTATAAATTCATTAAACAGTTTAAAACTTTAGCTGAAATGGCAAATAAACATGGGAACTCTTTGTGCAGGTTCCGGTATTCAGGCCTATGGATCTCATGGTGGAGGCCAGCCCACGAAGGGTCTTTGCCAACGCCCACACCTACCACATCAACTCCATCTCGGTCAACAGCGACAATGAGACCTATCTCTCAGCAGACGACCTGCGCATCAACCTGTGGCACTTAGAGATCACAGACCGCAGCTTTAGTATCCTATAAAAGTAAAATGGGAATTATTTTGGAGGACATAAAGTAGGATCTCTTTGGTTAAAAGCATTGATTTGGGTTGAAATGTCTGAAGTAGGGGTGGGACAAAATATCGAAATGAGATATATTGTCATCCTTCTCTGTGCGATAAGAGAATCGATACGCTGTGCCAAATATCGATATTTTAATTAATAAAATAAAGCTCTATAAATAGACTTATCTGCTCAAAGCGTCGCTACTTCAAGGCGCCGTATAACGTCTTTTTAAAAGATGTAATATAAGTCTAAGGTGTCCCCTGAATGCGTCTCTGAAGTTTCAGCTCAAAATACCCCATAGATTTTTTTTTTTAATTAATTTTTTTAACTGCCTATTTTGGGTTATCATTAAATATGAGCCAATTTAGGCTGCGGCCCCTTTAAATGCTCACGCTCCCAGCCCACGGAGCTCGTGCTTGCCTTAAACAGTGCATGTACAAAGTTCACACAGCTAATATAACCCTCAAAATGGATCTTTACAAAGTGTTCGTCATGCAGCATGTCTAATCGCGTAAGTACAGTATTTATTTGGATGTTTACATTTGATTCTGAATGAGTTTGATAGTGCTCCGTGGCTAAAGCTAACATTACACACTGTTGGAGAGATTTATAAAGAATGAAGCTGTGTTTATGCAATTACACAGACTGCAAGTGTTTAAAAATGAAAATAGCGACGGCTCTTGTCTCCATGAATACAGTAAGAAACGATGGTAACTTTAACCACATTTAACAGTACATTAGCAACATGCTAACGAAACATTTAGAAAGACAATTTACAAATATCAATAAAAATATATCTGCCATTTGCCATTTTTCGCTATTGTTCTTGCTTGCTTACCTAGTCTGATGATTCAGCTGTGCACATCCAGACGTCCTGCCCTTGTGTAATGCCTCGATCAAGGGCTGGCATATGCAAATATTGGGGGCGTACATATTAATGATCCCGACTGTTACGTAACAGTCGGTGTTATGTTGAGATTTGCCTGTTCTTCAGGAGGTCTTTTAAACAAATGAGATTTATATAAGGAGGAGGAAACAATGGAGTTTGAGACTCACTGTATGTCATTTCCATGTACTGAACTCTTGTTATTCAACTATGCCGAGGTAAATTCAATTTTCAATTCGATGGCACCTTTAAGAAAAATACAGCAGTGTGAGAAAAATAGATGCCCCAGCCACGTTTAAATTCAAAGTCTTGACGCACTTTTATACCATTGATGTGACAAAAGTAGACATCTTTGACGCTCTTCATCGAGCTTTTAGATATACATGGGAGCGTTTTAAAGCATATATTAGGGATCCGCTGATAGACGCCTGCTTTCAAACGCTCCCGTGTATATCTATGTAAGCACTCGGTGAACGTCAAACGGTCTGTTTGCACCTGGTCACCTAGTTATCCGATCGTCAAAAGACCAGGTCTAAATGCCCTCTGAAACGCATTTGAGACGGATTTAAATACAATCGCTCAAACCACTTCAGGAGGTGGTCTGATGCCATTTGTCTCCTGGACAATTCTGGGTGTGTCGGTTCAGCTGTTATGTGGCTTTAACTCTGCATCAGACATTGTGGATATAAAACCAGCCAACATGGAGGAGCTTACGGAGGTGATCACAGCCGCAGAGTTCCACCCTCACCAATGTAACACGTTTGTCTACAGCAGCAGCAAAGGCACCATCCGCCTCTGTGACATGCGTGCATCAGCACTTTGTGACAAGCACTCTAAATGTGAGTTATAAGAGCCGATAATGTCATATGCCACTTAATCCAATGAAGCACTTTAGCTTTGCATTTTATTGTGTTTTCTGAATAGTATATACTGTGATGTCATGCGTCAGTAGTATAAAAGTGTTTGTGCCACAATCATTTTCTCCTCTACTTTATCTAGTGTTTGAGGAGCCTGAAGACCCCAGCAACCGCTCTTTCTTCTCTGAAATCATCTCCTCCATCTCAGACGTGAAATTCAGTCACAACGGCCGCTACATGATGACCCGAGACTACCTGTCTGTCAAAATCTGGGACCTAAACATGGAGAATCGACCTGTTGAGACATACCAGGTGAAAGTTCATAAATGGAGTAGCTGTGTTGTATACGGTTGGAAAAATATTTAAAGTCTGATAAATTGTGATCCTCATTTCAATGATTGATATTTTAAAGTCACAATGTATTTTTTTTTTTTTTTTTTTTTCTTTCTTTTTTTTTTCTTTACTGAGCCATGTGCAAAGTTTCTGCTGAATGGAATGACTTTGAAAACTGTGAAAAGTCGAAATTATAACCTAAATATTAAGAATCAAAACTAAATTGAATAAAAT
Source organism: Megalobrama amblycephala (assembly GCF_018812025.1). NCBI lineage: Eukaryota > Metazoa > Chordata > Actinopteri > Cypriniformes > Xenocyprididae > Megalobrama > Megalobrama amblycephala. Next base: position 36,045,312 of record NC_063045.1, read on the forward strand.
TGAGTTGGTGAGTTCAGTGTTGATACTCAGCCTTAGTACATACCTGCAAACTAGTAGCTTTTCTGAGAAATTCGCCATTTTGAATCAAAATATGTCATTTATGTGAGTCGTGTAGATCCGAAGTTTGTTTATTTATTTATTTTTTGGGGGGGGGAGGTCAGGGTGAAATTGAAAGCATAATAAACCTCACAAGAATGAGGTTTATTACTTTCCCATAGACTGGAGTGAGACCATAGACGTCTCTCCAGGTGTTACGATCTTGGCGCCCTGTGGCATGACAGATCGCTGAACTGACCATCTCTTCCTCTTTACTAGTTACAACACAAATTAAACATGAATGGACATCCGGAGGTATGTTGAAAGATACAGTACAACTGACTGAAAACCGTATCATGTCACATGTAATCAGTGTTTCAATTGCGGAAAGGCGTCAATAAAACACCTTATAAAAATGTCACATTTACCTCAAAAGCTTTTCAATGTCCAAAAACTCATTAGTCAGCTACAAAATTTACCTTAGAGGGGAGCATTTTGCTAAATATTTGCGCTATTCCATATTCATTGTATTTGTACTTAACATGTGCTTCAATATTGAATGTATAAATCCATTTAATGAAGGCCACCTTTCAAATGTTTAGGCTTATATAAAAAAGAAAAAACGAGTAGAAACATAATTGTCATTAAATTTATTATAACATTATTATAAAAACTTCCTTATGTGTAATTTATATGTAAGTAGCTAACAAATCAATTAATTTAAACCTTTAATATTATAATGAAGTATCAACTGTGGTTCCCTGTATAGTTCACAGCATTAGTTGAGAGATAATTTTTTTATTATTTATTTATAAAGCACTTTCACACAACTGCTAGTTGATCCAAAGTGCTGTACAATACAGAGATATTGTTTTCTGTATCTGATAGGGTCCAGATTAATCAATACTGAATCAAAGGTAATCAAAACAAAATCGAATCGCAAGCTTCTGAATCAAAATCGAATCCAATTTTGAAATGTCCAACCCTAGTGTCTGTCTATATATATATATATATATATATATATATATATATATATATATATATATATATATATATATTATATATATATATATATATATATTATTTTTATTTTTTTTAATTGAAGCAAAATGTTGTTTTTCATTTATTTTCTTGTCAGAGTGCACCAAAATGCTTTGTTTACGTGTTAAAATCACAATTTTTCTCCTGGGGGGGATGATACCCAGAGACCCCCTAAAACAATTTAGTTTGTAATCATGTCACCTTTTTCACCTCTTTTGAGTTTGCTAGTAATTTAGGAATAGGAATGCAGGTGTTTTATGAAATGTTACTTTAGGTAAAATAAATATTAAAAATTAATGTTAAATATTTTCAACATTGAGTGAAGGAAGGCTTTCTTGAGCACCAAATCAGCATTTTAGAATGTAGTGTATTATTTAAATAATAAGTTGTTGGCAATTGCACTTTGTCACATTTCATCTGAAGCAAAATACCAAATGTGTATGAAAAGACTTACTAGAAAATACTAATTTAGTCTACATTAGGGGGCGCTGTCTGCACTTTTTAAAGTGTAGGATTAAAGGTATAGTTCACCCTAAAATAAAAATTGTCATCATTTACTCACCCTCAAGTTGTTCCAAACCTGTATGAATTTCTTTCTTCTGCTGAACACAAAAGAAGATATTTTGAAGAATATGGGTAACCAAACAGGTGATGATCCCCATTGACTTTCATAGTATGAAAAAAATAAATACAATGAAAGTCAATGGGGCCTATCAACTGTTTGGTTACTGACATTATTCAAAATATCTCCTTTTGTGTTCATTCATACAGGTTTGGAACCACTTGAGGGTGAGTAAATGATGACAGAATTTTCATTTTTGGAAGAAAATTATGTTCAACCCATTAAGGTTGAACATAAAAGTCTGCAGTTTTCGATCATTTTGGGAGTGTCTTAACACACCCAGATAGTTATGATTAACATTCATAGGTTAGATGGATGTCATTGTAGATGACTGGAGATCAGAGTTTGTGACCTGCTGTCTTTTTTTTTTTTTTTTTTTTTTTGTCTTCCATAGGTTCACGAGTATCTCAGGAGTAAGTTGTGCTCTCTCTATGAGAACGACTGCATCTTTGACAAATTCGAATGCTGCTGGAACGGAAATGACAGGTTAGACCCTTCATAAGTCTGTATTATATTATTACAATAATGGAAGAGTTTCCTGAATTGTAAACACTAAAAAGTACTACTATTTTAAACTCTCGGACTCTTATAAAAGTGTCAGCAAAATAAGGGTCTACTAGAGTGTCTGGAAGCAGCCACGTTGCTGACTTTGCATTTATCAGCAGATGAAAATATGCTGGGTTTTTTCCCATTTCCAAACTTCAACTTTTTTTTCCTTTTTCTTTTTTTGTCACACTGTATTGCACATGCAACTTTCACATTCAAGTATTGCCCCCTTGAATTGCTTCAGCATACACTACTGTTCTAAAGAAGAACAGTATTATGAAATCAATACTTTTATTCAGCAAAGGACACATTAAATTGATCAAAAGAGACAGTAAAGACATTTATAATGTTACAAAGGATTTCTGTTTCCAATAAATGCTGTTCTTTAGAACTTTCTATTCATCAAAGAATCCTGAAATAAATCGTATCACCGTTTCCACAAATGTTATTATTCATTTATTCATTCATTCAACTTTTATTTCCAGGCTCAAGGTCTGGAAATAAAAGCAGCACATCAACTGTTCAACATCGATAATAAGAAATGATTCTTGAGCATCAAATCATCATATTAGAATGACTTCTGAAGGATCATGTGACACTGAAGACTGGAGTAAAGTTTATAGCGTAGCTAACTAAGAAGTATTATAGCTTTATTATACTGTAACTACATTAAAATAATGGAAGTTGGCATTTTAACTAGTAAACAGCGCATATCATGGAATTAGAAAAGAACTATAAGCATGTTCGGAGCAAGTACAGCCAGGCAAAATGTAAAAAAAACGTTAAACAGCAGTATGTGGTTACAAGATAAATTGTGACTTATTGTAGGTACGACTGTAATAAGCCTAGTTTCCTATTTAAAACATTTTTCCTGAGATTTAAAACATGAACCTATGTCAGTCAGTAAGGTAGCCTACATTTAGACCAACCACTGATCTTGCATGACTCTCCGTTGGGGCCCAGACTGGCTCTTATCTCGAGGGAACCTCTAATCACTCTTAGGCAGACTGAACAACAGTGATCAAGGTCAGTGGAAGATTGGGTTAGCGTGTCATAAAGACACGTCAGTGCTATTAAACATACTCCTCCTCAACTGTATTAGTCATTAAAGGTTTAGTTCACCTAAAAATTAAAATTCTGCCATTAATTACCCTCATGTTGTTCCAAACCTGTATGACCCATAAGTTCGTCATTGGAACACAAATGAAGATCTTTTTAATGAAACCTGAGAGCTTTCTGTCTCCCTCCTACACAACTACCATTTTCAAGCCCCAGAAAGGTAGGAAAGTCATCATAAAAGTAATCCATGTGACAACAGTAGTTTAACTTCAATTATATGAAGTGACACAAACATAATTTACCACTTTATTTGCAAAATATTAATCTCCATCGTGCATTCAGAGAGTATCACAATGCATGCGTGTTGTTGACGATAGTTCAGAAGTTACGTGAATGCGTGTCTGAGATTAATATTTTGTAAATGGTGGTAATTTTTTATTTTATTTTTTTGCGCAAACAAAGCACTCGCATCGCTTCATAAAATTGAGGTTAAACCATTGGATTCACATGGATTACTTTAATGATGTCTTTACTACCTTTCTGGGGATTGAAAGTGGTCTATGGAGGGACAGAAAGCTCTCAGATTTCATTAAAAAGATCTTCATTTATGTTCCGAAGATGAACTAAAGTCTCATGGCTTTGGAATGACATGAATGTAATTAATGACAGAATTTTCATTTTGGCTGAACTAACCCTTTAACATCTTTAAAGGGATAGATCAACCAAAATTGAAAAATGAGTTGTTTACTTACCCTCATGTCAGTCCAAACCTGTATGACTTTGATTAATCTTCAAAACACAAATTAAGATATTTTAATGAAACCTGAGAGGTTTCTGTCCCTCCATTGAAAGTCCAGGTAACCAAAACTCAAAAGATCCAAAAGGGTCATAAAGGCATCGTAAAAAGATTTTGTATGAATCAAGTGGTTTAATCCAAGTGATTTGATCACTTTATTCCCCGATTTCACATACAAGGCTTATGCTAGTCCTAGACTAAAATGCATGTTTGAGCTGTTTTAACTGAAAGCAACTTGTACTGACATATCTTAAAATGTCAGTGCCATTGTTTTGTCTTAAGATGCATGCATGTTTTTTTCAAGTGTACGTTTATAAAAGATACTTAAATATCCTAATTGAACTAAGGCCTAATCCTTGCTTAGGCTAAGCCTCGTCTGTGAAACTGGGCCTAAATTATTTAATTTAGGTGTTTATTCACATATAAACGCACATGCATAACCTCACTGGATCCTCTGTGCATGTTTATGTATATGTGTAGATCATTCTTTAGATGTAAATAAAAGCCAAAATCAAATCTTGTTAATCGTATAAAGCGATCAAATCTCTTCGCAAGTCTTGGATTAAACCAGGGGTGGGGAACGTTAATCCTGGAGGGCCACTGTCCTGCAGAGTTTAGCTCCAACCCTGAAAAAAAACACTCACCTGCCTGTAACTTTAGTAATCCTGAAGACCTTGATTAGCTTCAGGTGTGTTTAATTAGGGTTGGAGCTAAACTCTGCAGGACAATGGCCCTCCAGGATCAGTGTTCCCCACACCCCTGGATTAAACGGTTCAATTCATATGGATTAGTTTTACGATACCTTAATCTTAATTTTTGGTTATCAGAACTTTCAAAAGAGACAACAACCTCTCAGGATTCATTAAAAACTAAATGAATTTTTGTTTTAGGGTGTGTTCACACTTGTCACGTTGGGTTTGATTAAAGCGAACCCTGGTTCGACTGCTCTGTTAGTGCAGTTCATTTGAACGTGTGAACGCTGCCATCTGAACCCTGGTGTGCACGAAACAAGCGGACCGAGATCAAGACCAAACGAACTGAAATACAAGTTTGAATACACCCTTAAAAATGAACTAAAGTCTTATGGGTTTAGAATGACATAAATTCTATCATTTACTTGCCCTCTTTACTAGCCGAATCTGGTTTATTAACGGCATTTTCGTTCTGGTTCCCTTCTTTTGTCTTAGCGTGGTGATGACTGGATCCTACAATAACTTCTTCCGAATGTTGGACCGCACCCAGCGGCGGGACGTCACCTTGGAGGCTTCGCGCGAGAGCTGCAAGCCCCGGCAGGTCCTGAAGCCACGCAGGGTTTGCGCAGGCGGCAAACGGAAGAAGGATGAGATCAGCGTGGACAGCCTGGACTTCAACAAGAAGATCCTACACACCGCCTGGCACCCGCAGGAAAATATCATCGCCGTGGCAACCACCAACAACCTCTACATCTTCCAGGAAAAAGTGAACTAATACTGTCGTCATGGGGAAAGAAAACCTCCAAACCTCTCTCTATGTGGAAAAAAAAAAAGATGAACTAGCAAAAATCATTTCTGTGACAACCACCATCATCACATAACCAACCTTGGCCTACTCCAGGACAGGATGAACTAGTCGAGCCAGATAGCGGCTGCCACAATACTGAGTTAACTGGTTCAAACTGGTCTGGAGAAGAGCGCAACCTGGCTTTGGCCTCTGTGGCACCATGACACGCGCCTTGCTCTGGTGATGTTGTGCCAACATGTGTCTGTACCCTCCATCCCTTTTCCCCTTACCCACAAGTCCGAGCCCAAGGACGAAATGGGCGGCAATCTCTGACAGATTTCAAACATACTTTTTTTTTTTTTTTTTTTTTTTCTTTAGTTTTTTTTGGCATTCGGTTTATTCAAGGTGTCTGTATAAAATTAATTTGAACTCATTTGGATGTGTCCCTGTGTCCTTTAATCCTCGATATGTTGTTCGTGCCATTGTAACCGTTTTTTAATCTTCTCACAGAAACTGCCAAGTTGTTTAGTTTGTTTTAATTCTGTTTCAAGAATAAGTGTTTCTGAAATTTTTTTTTTTTTTTTTTTTTTTTTAGTTTACTACTTTATACATTTCATAATGTCCCGTTACACTCCATACAGCTCCAAATGGCCGTGTTTCTTTTCAGAAATCCACGCACTCATACCCACCACCATCACATTGGCCCAAAGAGCTTTTCCTGTTCTTTTTTTTTGTGGCACAGACAGCATTGCCGTGTTTGCTGTAGTAGTCTAACATCTACATTTGTTCAAGCACATGCACTCCAGTTGGACTGCTCACTCATGTACGAGTCATTCAGCCTTACAGGGTTTATTTTCCTTTGTGATCCATGCCCGATTTCTGTCTACACTCTCTCTATCTCAAGAGTTACAAGTTGAGAAAGATTATAGAGATTATGATAATGAAATGGTATTTATAAACGGAACAAACAATTAAATGAGAGTCGTGTCCTCTTCTTTGAAATTTGCAAAGATTGCTAAGTGCAAAACTGAAAAGTATTTGAGTGAGGTCAAACCAGTATAGAATATTAAATGCTACTGTGAACAATTACGGATGTTCTACTGTTAAATATTTGCATTCATTAGGATTTTTAAGGGTGGCTCCAAGCATTTTGGAGGCAAATATCCTCTCTCAGATGATCAAGATTATGGATCAGCAACATTGATGGGATCTGTTTAATACGTGATTCAACAACAAAAGCATAGTGAAGGCAGAAATGGGCTCACAAAATGAGACATTTCATCCACGTCAGACTTATGGCAAGCTGTTTTACATTTATTCCTTATGACTAGTTCCAATTGTTCCTGGTACCAATTCCAGTTTTACTATTTAAGTAGCTTGAGTTTTACATGCTACTAACTGTTTACATTTTAATATATACAAGTATAGTATAAGTATTAGAATCTAGTAAAATCTCTAGATATTTTAAAAATGCCTGTAGTAATGAATGGTCAGAATGGCAACTTTAAAGTGCAATTGGAAATTTGTACAAAAACTGCAATAGTAAGACTTAGTCATCATGAAATCAAAATTGACCCTATTTACTTTGTTAGTGCATATTACTAGTCTTATGGTGAATAATTAATCCGTGCAAGTTAATGCACAGAAAAAAAAATTGTTTGTCGTGGTAATCTTTAATCAAAATCTGAAAAGCTACTTCCGGTCTGGAACGGTGTTCCTTCTCTGATGACGTCAGTTTGACGGCTTGGGTTGAAAACGCGTAAACCTCCAATAGTCTGCCATGAGCGAGAGATGGAGAGGAGGAGCGCTAAGGTAAAAATCCGCTCTCTATTCAGTATTCTGTTTAGGAGAAGGATCTACCGCCTGCGGTTGATTTTGATATTCTAGGTATTATCAGCTGGCCTGAATTCTGAGATCGCAATAGACGTGAAGGACTATAATAAATGCTTTAAGAGCTCGCTCAGGTACTGGGGAGCTAAACCATTTAGTGCCACAACAAGTCACAACACTGGAGAAAAGTAATTTTCAACTTCCGGTTTATGTGGACTTTAAAGTTGGCATGAAATGAAAATTCCCCACATCTATTTTGTAAATGCAGGTTACTGATCTAGGTAGGTTTTTATGGGTATAATTTTACTATCAAAATGTTATAACTTCTATCTGGTGATTTCGTACTTTTCTAACTTAAAGCAGAACTAAGTCACTTTTTTACCTTCATAAATAGTTTTCTAAGTCCTTATGATGGTTAATTGACTTGTAGTGGTGTGTTTGAGGCGAGCACTAACCCCCCTCTGGCACGTCTACGCCAGAAAACAGCACTTGCAAGTTGAGCTGCGCCGACCCGACACAATCTCGCCTCACATTCACGCGAGAGTGACAAAATGCTTTACGGTAATTCAAAAACAATGTATATATTATGACTTTATAAGATGAAATAATATCTTTATATATAAAAGAATTTCGAAAATTACCCACCTCCATCAAGATTTCTTGTACTGTATTTGCAAAACTACTGCACTGGTGAGCGTTGTAGTCATTGTAGTCCAGAGCTGCGCTTGGAGTATTTACGATAGTGTGATTCACTGAAGGAACCTGTAGGGGGAGCTTCGCAAATCTTACTGAGTTCCGGTTTAAACACCACCACTTTCTTACTATCGACCGCATTATATTATATATGATTATCAATTTGTGTTAAATAATAGGCGATTTGGCGCTGGGATTCTTCCATCTTAAAAATATATCTAAACTATGACATATGCTCTCAATGAAAAATGCAGAACAGTTAGTTCATGCGTTCATGACCTCAAGGCTAGATTACTGTAACGCTTTACTGGGTGGTTGTTCTGCTCGCCTGTTAAATAAACTACAACTTGTACAATATTCAGAAGCTAGAGTTCTTACTAGAACTAGGAAGTATGACCATATTAGCCCAGTTCTGTCATCACTGGCTTCCTGTTAAACATCGTATAGATTTTAAAATCTTGCTAATTACTTACAAAGCACTAAATGGTTTAGCTCCCCATTACCTGAGCAAGCTCTTAATGCATTATAGTCCTTCACGTCTATTGCGATCTCAGAATTCAGGCCAGCTGATGATACCTAGAATATCAAAATCAACCGCAGGCGGCAGATCCTTCTCCTGTTTGGCACCTAAACTCTGGAATAATCTTCCTAGCATTGTTCGGGAGGCAGACACACTCTGTCAGTTTAAATCTAGACCAAAAAAGCATCTCTTTAACCTGGCATACACATAACACATTATCAATTTATATTTTCAAAATCCGTTAAAGGATTATTAGGCTGTATAAATTAGGTCTGCCAGAACCGGGAACACTTCCTATAACACCAGATGAACTCGTTACATCGGAAGAAGAATGGCATCTACGTTAATATTAGTCTTTCTGTTTATCCCAAGGTTTACCGTAGTCAACCGGATCCAGGCCGTATCCAGGTGAGACCAAGGACCTGCACCTTGACACGACCACAACGCAGCCCTGAAGTATCAGCAGAGATTGATTCAACTAGATCATCCACTGTGAAGGCCTCATCAACACGACAGCCAGTGGCGCAGCTCCTCAACAACCGTCCATACCGGCGTGATGAATACGATCCTCAACTGGATGGAACTGAAATAAATACTTTGAATGTTGCGATCCTATCAGACATGATAGCAACCTGAGTGTAACAAAGCACTGTTCGCCAGAGGAGAACTGGCCCCCCGACTAAGCCTGGTTTCTCCCAAGGTTTTTTTCTCCATTTTAACACTTGTTTGCCACCTGATGTCACCTGTTGGAGTTTGGGTTCCTTGCCGCTGTCGCCTTTGGCTTGCTTAGTTGGGGACATTTGACATTTGATTTGACATTTGATATTCAACAGTGCTTTGATCTGCCTGCATTGACACTATTCTTTAAGAGCTGTTGTGCAGCCAAAATAATGTACCAGTTATCAATGTAAAGCTGCTTTGACACAATCTACATTGTAAAAAGCGTTATATAAATAAAGGTGACTTGACTTGACTTGAAATATACACCAGTGCCCACTAAATGGGTACTAGGAAATCTGGAATAGATGGTAGTTGAATCTAAAGGATAAATATTGGCAATTAGTAAATAGTTATTAGCAACAATTGGAATACATACTAGTTTAAAGTGGACAGTTGATATCTGATACACAGATAGCAAATTTCAGTGGTTAAAAGTTGCCAATTGTTACCAGTATGGGGGGAAGGGGGAGATAGTTTTAAAAAAAAAATGTTAAATGGGCTTGCCATATGGCATTTCAATTTATTGACAAGCTGTGTCCATAATTCACGTGCGTTTTATAAATAAGCAGTCCTCTGACTCCATTACGCAATGTTAGTGTCTTTGTTTTTAGATATGCACCCGTTTGCGTCACTTTTGCGCTGCATGAAATCTGCGTTCCCACAACTGTTCTGAGGTCAGCCATAGAAAGCAGTTAACGAATCTAAAAGGGTCCGCTCCACATTCCGTTCCGATCCGCTGTCAGACGAGTGAGCGCGCAAGTGTGAATGTGCGCGCAGAGTGTGTTCGTGCAGTGCTGACAGTCTTATGCAAGCCGCCCTACACAGAGCCACGATGTCTGACGCTGCTGCTCCAGCAGACAACAACGGGGAGCCTGGATTAAACGGTATGTACAGCCGGAGCACCTCGCTGTGTTGTTCTGACATCTATAAACTCTGTTAAAGAAGATTTTGACTTGTCTGTATTGTTGTTTTTTGATACTTTTAATTCTTTGCTTAATGTAAAACCTGCTTTTTTTAGTTCCAGTCAACATTTTTGTGCCATTATTGAGAGGGGGAGGGCGGGGTTTGCTGTTAAACATGTGCGTCATGTTTGTTGACAAGCGTTCTGTCCAATGGCCGTTGAGGATGTGTGTTGAGGCGGGTCTTAAAAAGTGATGGACATTAGTCTAAACCAGTAGTTTGACTATACGTTTTCAAGAGGCTGGTCAAAGCCGATGTCAACAAGGCGAGAACTATATCGACTCGAAAATGGAGATTGTGGATGCTTGAAACCTTATTTTATTCCTTTCATAAATATGTAAAATATTCACGTGTTCCTCTGGCGTGATTAAGAGATAGAGGTCTAAGAAACAATATTTTATTCATATGTGTTGACTTGTAACGCATGACATGTGGCAGCGAATAGGGTCTTTGTTTGAAATGTGTGAGGTTGCAAACAAACTGGTCTAGTAATTAGTCTCTGACCACTTTGACTTAACTTGTATTTAATTAACTTAGTAGACGAAAAAAACATATGAAATGTAGTTAAAAAATAACTTGAAGCCGAAAAAGTACCCATTAACATCTACTTCCAGAGCATAAACAAATAGGTCATTATCATACAGTGTGTCTGTGTGTGTGTGTACGCGTGTGGATTTGCCCAAAAAGTCTTTGTCATGCTACTATTTAAAGTCCATATTTGTCTGGGGAGGCATTGTACATACAATTTTTGGTTGCAACATTAGAAGATGCGTTAACGTTATAGGAGACTTATAAATCTTCTTGAAATTCTTGGTATGCTTTCTGAAATGCAAAGAGCGGACTGCTAAATCTCGCTGTCTAAACATTCAGACCACGGATATAAGGAAGTATACTTCAACTGCCATACAATGTAAACAACTGATACTGTAATGTAATGCTGAGTGAGAGAGCTACGTGACTAACGCACTAGTACTCCTCTATGGCGGCATTTTAATGCCATTAATGACCGAGCGCACAATTGATGCTTGCGCGCGCAGTAAATCACTTCCGCGAGAGGATAACAGATCTGCACGCGAGGAAACGGGAGCCCGCGAGCTCATTTTAAACCCGCGCGCGCGCATGACATCTCTTCTGCGCGCAGATCAAGCCCTCGCGTGCTCGGACAAGACTCGCAGCACGCGCGTCATCATTCCCCACACTCGCGCTCAATCTTCTATTTTGCTCGCGCGAACACTTTTGATTTTTGTCAGTCGTGGGGCGGGACTTTACTTATTTCAGTGTAACCTCAAATGTCATTGGTCAATTCAGTTTTTCCAGAAGTCTGTTTTGATTGGACGCCTGTTGTAAAACGATTCATGGCTTCATCAATGGACCAGATGCAAGTGAGTTAAACTTTATTTAATAACTGATTGATTGCATTGTTATTATAATATGGCCTTACTAGATACATTAACTTGATTTATTATTATTTTTATGGAGGTGTAGCTGCTGGGGAAATAAGAGAACACATTATATTTGCTGTAGTTCACTGCTACATTACCACTATACTTCCACTAAACAGTATCTGTTTACCCAGCCAAAATTATATCAGTTCTGAGAACTACAGAAATGTCAAAAGTGTCCATTAAATAGTTGTAACTATGATTCTAAATCCAGAATTGCTTCATGTGGCTTTGGATGAAAGAGAAATCACTTGTTCATATCAGCAAGAGTTGTTGTGTAAGCTTTTTGTTATCATTCTTTGTCAGTTTAATATATTATCAGGTTAATATATTTTCCATTAAATACAGTATAAAATGGTTTCAGCATTTCACTCTGTTGAAAGGTTGCAGCTAAAGTTAAGATACAGTACACAGTATGAATGATCATACCCCCGAAACCCAATTTAGAAATCTTTATATCTAAGACATATTTAGTTTTTTTGTTGTTGTTTTTTTATACTATTATGGGTAAACAGATACTGTTTAGTGGAAGTATAATGATAATGTAGCGGTGAACTACTATGTGTTCTCATTTTACCCCAGCAGCTACAGCTCCATAAAAATAATAAATCAAGTTAATATAGTATCTAATAAGGACATATAATAATAACGCAATCAATCAGTCAATAAATAAAGTTTAACTCACTTGCATAATAATAGTAAATACTATAGTGTTTTGGACCATACTATAGTAAAGTGTAGTATACTGTATACATTATATAATTTACAACACTTTGTTAATGAATGCTTCAGTATACAGTGTATTAACTATGATGAACTGATAAACTGTAATAAATACTGTATCCTACTTTAGTTTTTACTACAGTAAACCCTAGTGTATATTGTGGTAATATACCCTATAGTTGTAGAAAACTACAGTATTTGGGTAAATTAAATTTGTTTATATTACCCTCAACAACTACAGAATTACCACAGCAAATTAAAGTACTTTACTTTAGTATGGTTCAAAAACACTATAGTATTTACTATAAATTACTATAGTATTTTTTCATCTGGTCCAAGCCATGTCTAATCGTTTTACAACAGGCGTCCAATCACAACAGACTTCCGAAAAACTGAATTGACCAATGACATTTGAGGTTACACTGAAATAAGTAAAGTCCCGCCCCACGACTGACAAAAATCAAAAGTGTTCGCGCGAGCAAAATAGAAGATTGAGCGCGAGTGTAGGGAATGATGACGCGCGTGCTGCGAGTCTTGTCCGAGCACGCGAGGGCTTCATCTGCGCGCAGAAGAGATGTCATGCGCGCGCGCGGGTTTAAAATGAGCTCGCGGGCTCCCGTTTCCTCGCGTGCAGATCTGTTATCCTCTCGCGGAAGTGATTTACTGCGCGCGCAAGCATCAGTTGTGCGCTCGATCATTAATGGCATTAAAATGCCGCCATACTCCTCACAGCTGTGAGTGACCCTAGCTCAGGACACCCGTTAATAAATTCTACTATGGTGAAGGCTCGGGTCATGAATATCAATCACCTACCGATCCAGTACGCCTTACTGATTGGCTGAAAGGCAGACGTTAGAAGGTGAGCGTTAGTCAACTGGCCAATAAACGAATGGCAAAGGCTTGCTTAATGAATATTAATTAAGCTACGTGACCGAACGGTGTAGCAGTGTGAGCAGAACTTAGTTGATATTCAGAAGCTAAAGCTTTCAGCATAGTAGGATTCGTAATTCTATTTCTAGCAGAAGCGAATGTGGTCCAGACTGTGTCTATGTGTGGAAAGTGTCAGAAAGAAAGTCAAGAAATAGAATTGGGAGTGTTAGGTGAATGAGTCATGACATTTTGAGATCATGAAGTATCACGATCTTTGCATCATGTAAAGTAGGCTGGGTTTGCATCATTTCATGCATTTATATGAAATGATAAGTTTAATTATCATTTCATATATGAAAAAGAAATGTTATGCTAAGTTCATCTGTTTCATTAAATAATAGGCTGCAAATAATCATCATTTAACCTTTTATTATTTCTTAATGTAAAGAGAATGTGGAAAATAGCAATGAAAATTACATTTTGGCTGTTTTGGCCTCAAAAAAAAAAAAAAAGTTCACTAACATCATAAAATGAATCTTAAAAATATATGAACCCTGTATTCATATTAATTTTGCTGAATGCATTTAACAATTTTGCAATTTTGATACAAACAGTGGCTTTTCACACTTTCTTTTCAAATCCTGCGTTACGGTCATTTTTCTCAATGAATTTTGTGGCCTTTGAGTTTTGCATTCACTACATTTTAAGAACCAACTATCATCAGACAGCACCACAGTCCCATTATCTCATAAAGTGCTCGGTTTCCCACAAATGAGGCAGATTTACTTGGCCAGATCTCAATGTGATGACCGCAGCTTTCAAATGCACTTGTGTTGAACACTAGTGAATCTGGGAGATTCTTCAGGAAAAGTGAAATGACATCTTAGTGTTGGCCAGGTTCTTTTGGTGTAACAGATGGCTCAGTGTTTTGCTCATTGTTTGTTTGACCATTTGGATCAGTCTGGCTGTGTACTAGACATGAGGACTACTAGGAGAATGTGTGAAGAGACTTGTTGAGACCAATAGATGAATCTCACAAAACCTGTCAAAAACATGTACGGGTCATATATCTTTTCTTCCATGAAGTCAAAAGAATGGAGACTATATAATAATATTACACACTCATTTTATGTGACAGTTGTGTTTTAACCTTTTTTAAAAGTTGTTGATAATATTCTGTGTTTGTTCTGAATAAACAAAAATAAACATACATAATCTTGTAATTTTCACTTTATGCATAAATTATGGCCTTTAAATACAACCTGAATTCCAGAAATGTTTGGGACATTTTTTAAAATTTGAATAAACTGAAAACTAAAAGACTTTCAAATCACATGAGCCAATGGAACATAGATAACAACGAATGTTTAAACTAAGAAATTTTACAATTTTATGCACAAATTCTCATTTCAAATTTGATGCCTGCTGCAGTTCTCAAAATAGTTGGGACGGAGGCATGTTTGCCATGGTGTAGCATCTCTTCTTTTCAAAAAAGTGTGAAGACATCTGGGCATCGAGGTTATGAGTTTCGGTGTTGAAATTTGGCCCCATTCTTGCCTGATATAGTTTTCCAGCTGCTGAAGAGTTTGTGGTCATCTTCGACGTATTTTTTCCCTATAGGTGAAAGATCTGGACTGCAGGTAGGCCAATTTACCACCCGCACTCTTCTACGACAAAGCCGTGCTTCTATAATAGCTGCAGTATGTGGTTTTGCATTGTCCTTCTGAAATACACAAGGCATTCCCTGAAATAGAAGTCGTCTGGAGGGGAGCATATGTTGCTCTAAAACCTTTATATACCTTTCAGCATTCAAAACATGCAAGCTGCCCATACTGTATGTACTTATGCACCACCATACCATCACAGATGCTGGCTTTTGAACTGAACGCTGATAACACACTGGAAGGTCTCCCTCCTCTTTAGCCCGGAGCACACGGCGTCCGTGATTTCCAACAAGAATGTCAAATTTGGACCATAGAACTTTTTTCTTCACTTTGAAACAGTACATTTTAAATGAGCTTTGGCTCACAGGACACAACGGCGCTTCTGGACCATGTTCACATTTGGCTTCCATTTTGCATGATAGAGATTTAGTTGGCATCTGCAGATGGCACGGCAGATTGTGTTTACCGACAGTGGTTTCTGGAAGTATTCCTGGGCCCATTTAGTAATGTCATTACACACAATCATGCCGATGAGTGATGCAGTGTCGTCTGAGGGCCTGAAGACCACGGGCATCCAATAAAGGTCTTCGGCCTTGTCCCTTACGCACAGAGATTTCTCCAGTTTCTCTGAATCTTTTGATGATGTTTGTGGCGACCAGGGCGGGCGAGAGCCGTGAGGGAACGGCGCGAGGCCGGTGGCGCGAGTGTTAATGAGCTTCACCTGGGAGGCGCACCGGCCTTGAGTCCCTCACGGAGGAGCTCCGGGAGCATAAAAGGAGGAGCGACTACAGTGAAGGACGAGAGAGGACCAGGCCTGGACTTTATTTTATGTTTTATTATGTTTGTGTGGCCGGCAGACGTCCGCGAGGTTCTTTGTTTATTTTGAATTAAACTTTTGTTGAATGTTCGCCGGTTCCCGCCTCCTTCTTCCCACATTTACGAACTACGTTACATTGGTGCCGAAACCCGGGAGGAAGGAGGGACATGCTGTCGGAGAGCCCTCGCTGCTGAGGGGGATCGCGGTGCTGCGGAGTTCGGGCAGCGCGGGAGTGTGAAGACCGCGAGAGGCTGCCTGAGGCGGTGGTGCTGGAGCCTATGAAAGGTGGGACGGAGACCCGGATGTCGTGCTCCTGGGACGAGGTGGGGTGGCTGCCGTCCTGGAGGGAGCGGAGGAGTCGCCGCCGTTCGCCGTGGGCCGGAGCCTGCTGCCGTCCGCCATTAAGGGGAGGAGCATGGGACGGGGGACTCGCTGCCGGCTGCCCTCAGCCGGAGGAGCCATCGCCGGCCGCCAGGAGGCAGTCGAGGATCGGGCCGTCCACCAAGCGTCCAGTGCCATCGCATGTGGCACCGCAAGGAAAAGCCTCTCGGCAGGCTGAGGACCGAGCGGCAGTGTGTCTGGGAACCGGACCCAGCATTTTTTTTTTTTTTTTTTTCCTTTTTCTTTTTCCTCTCTCCCCTCTCTCGTCCTGTCGCTCCCCTTGCTTCCGTCTCCTTTCTCTCGTCTCGTCTGTCCTTACCCCCAGGTGCTGCGGCCGCCGAGACAGGCCCCGGGGGGGAGTAGAGCGCAGTCTCGGGAGTACCCCCCGGCCTGCGGGGGGGTACTCCCGGGTACACACCTCTCTAAGACATCCCTTTTATAGCTAATCATGTTACAGACCTGATATCAATTAACTTAATTAATTGAATCTTTTCAAAATTTCTTGCTATTTCAGCCATTTGTTGCCCCCGTGCCAACTTTTCTGAGACCTGTAGCAGACATGAAATTTGAAATGAGCTCATTTAGTGGATAAAATTGTAACATTTCTCCATTTAAACATTTGTTATGTTATCTATGTTCTATTGTGAATAAAATATTGGCTCTTGTGATTTGAAAGTCTTTTAGTTTTCATTTTATTCAAATTTAAAAAAACAAACTTGCAGTAATTAAATATGTTAATTTAATTGTAATTGTAATCACATAATGCAAAATAAATAAATAAATAAATAGTCCTAAAACGTCTTTCTTTTCTTTTTGCTAAATATAATTTCTTATTTTTTGTTTTTGTAAGATACACTTATCTTACCACAGAAGTTTGTGTTACATGGCCACACATCTATCACTTTGCAGCCCTGATGCTTTAGGGTTAAATAAATGAGCGAGCATAAGCCTCTGTAATACTATCATACATCTGATCTTTTGATCTATGCCTGTTTCCTGATGACAGCCAAAGCAGCATGTTCCAACGTTGGCCAGAATGTTCAGCTTGCCTGCAGCCATAGCAACACTGTTTGTGTCAGTGGATTGAAACAAAGGTCAGTAGACTCTAGCGCGGCCGAGTTCAACAAGCCTGCATGTCCCTACCGATGGGAAGACGCAGTTGAGTAAAGTCAATGCAGGACCCATGTCACATGATCCATGTTTGCTCAACCCAGAGAAGTCATGTGGACCTTCTTTGTCTTCCTCTTTTTATTTTCCTGGAAGTGGGGCTTTGGCTTGCTAGGCATTCGGTTTATACTTAGCTCATCCTGGTTGGTCAGCAGCATGTAGCTGGTGAACCGGAGCGGCGTGTTAAGCCAGTGGTAAATAGAGGATTCTCTGTGTGATAACACAGAGGTTTCTGATGAGACAGCACAGCAGATGTGGGTGAAAGGGGAACACAGAAAGCTTCCCATGCTCATCCCTGTTTCATGGATGAAAGGAGTCTGTGTGTTTGTGTTTGTATTTATCAGGCCATCCTCTGGGGAGTGTGTTCCTGCTCAGACTCACGTAGAGCATGCGGTGGTGAGGTCAGCTGTGAGTTATGTATCAGTGAGCCAGAGAGGGAGGCATTTACTGCCCTTTCACCACATAGTAAATAGAAGTTAAGCCTGACCACCATCGACTTACAGGGAGATCTCACTGTCTCAGTGCCTCATTGAATGGTGGATGCAGTGTCATTTCCTGGTCACATTTCACATTTCACCCCAAAATCAGGAAGTAAAAATATATATATATATTTTTTTTAGATTATCTACTTTTTTTTTTTTTTTTTTTTGCATTGCAATGTTATTTTAACATTTAATCTTATGCTATAAGTACATTTGGATACAATCAACCTGACATTTTGCTTTTGTAGTTAATGTCAGTGTTGATTCTCATTATATATTAATGTATGTCAATAATTTTGAGTTTTTATCTAGTCCAAGCTTTGAGGTCATTTACATATTAACAAAATTAACTTTAAAGGCACAATTAAAATATCCAAAAAAACACTAGAACACTGTTATAAATTTTGTTGACTTGTGTACCTACATTATTCCAGATGTTTCCAGCAATGTGTAAATCCAGACCATGTCTTTGCATTGCCTGTCATGATGTCATATCTGCATTACCCTCGATTTTTTTTTTATTTTTTTTTATTTTTTTTTTTACTTATGTAGAAACCATAACAACACCAAACACACCTTAATATATTATGTGTTTTATTAGACAGGTGAGCAACTGCTTAGATACCTTTATCAAGAAAAAAAGTAACCACTGTTATATAGCTCAACACGGTTAGTCTTTTTGTTTGTATCTCTTGGTTTTTTTTGTTTTTTGTTTTTTTTTGTTTTTTTATTTACCACGAGTAACATGTTTGTATCCAAAAGCTAAATCAGACAACACTATTTTGTCAAGTGGCTAACATAGCATAATCAGAAAGAGCTTTATTTGTCCATACAGTGTTTTAAAATAAATTGCATGCCATTTAATAACACAAGTCATCCAGCTTTTATTAATGTGATATTCTAATATTGATCTAGATTGCTGCAATGTGTAACAAGTGTCTCATACCAGCCACCGAGTGAATGCACAGAGTAATGTTAACATAACTTTCAACACACTCAAATGTATTTTTAATATGATTGTTTTGACCAAGTAAAACGTTGTGCATTACCCCACAATTTTAATTCATCAAATAAAGTGACCTGTATGGGTAGTAATTCAGCACTTGCAGCTGTTTCATTAGAATGAAATAAAATTATGTGATTTTAAGTGAACAAACTCAAGTCTAATATAGTTCAAGTTCAGGGAAGAAGGAGGTGAATGTTAATCATAACTTTAATCGCAACTTTAATCATAAAATATGCATAAACAACAAAACCGACTGCAGCATATAAGCATAATAAAAACAGCAACGTAAAATATCCCAGGCTTTCGGCCGGCTCCCTTCTTCATACCACAGTAACGTTAATAAAACTTTAATGCATTAGCTCACCATAATTTCTGCCTGAGCCCCATCTGATTGCTTTTCATCTGCTGTGGAGTTGAAGACGACAACTCCCATGATTCCACACTCATTCACTAGCGGAGAAAAAATAACTTTCATTCATTTAAAAATTATAGTCCGATTCCTCAGGATATGTATATAACTGCACTATTTTTTTTTTTATAATTTTTTGTTGTTGTACACATTTCATTAATTGGACATTACATAATGACTTTCTATTAATTCAGTGTCTTTTGCAATGAGCACCACATTTTTAAGATTTCACCTTTCAAAAACTTGTTTCACTTACAGTACTAATGCTTGATTACTATACATGGTATTAATGAAAATGTTTCCATAACATTACAAAAAACAGGATTATTTTCTTTAAAGCTGCAGTCCGTACGTTTTGCCTCTTTGTCGCCATCTCTGTTCGAAACCTGCAATTGCAGTTATTTGAGGAATTATCATCTTTACATGGGTTGCGCATTGGCACAGCTCAGTGTGGATGAATCTAATGCTTTGAGGAGAATGTGTGGCTGTCAGTCACCGCACCAGTGGATACGCTACTTTGGAAAGACAGATTGTAGTCTTGGAAGTATAACTAAAATAAGAATTTTCACTAGAAAATCTAAACAAATAACAATTCTTTCTTCTGACCAACTGAGAGAAGAAAAAAAGAACATTACAGTAAATATGCTGATTAAATCTAATGATTGCTTAGCTTATATCACATCAAGCCATGCAAATTATTATTATTGTTATACTTTGCTCTAAAATGGTTCATGTTAACAACATGCCATACCATACAATCTGCCATCAAAATAATAAGTTTAATTATTCCAGCTGCTGTGAGAAAAGGCTATAAATGATCTGCCACCTGCAGCATCCTCACATGTGATATAGCCTACTAGCTGGGACTCCTTCTTTATGTAAACAGATGTGACGTAATGACTTAAAGACGAACGGCTGCATGCTTGAATTTCCCGCAGAAATCTACCAGTGCCACCCGAATTAGAAAACATTATTACAAGCTTACCATTGTGATTCGTGCTAAGGTAATGAGATAGTTTTGAACACTGGCTGGTTATGTACTTGCTCAAAAAATGATTTTGGATCATTTTAAACCATAAAAAGTTATGGACTGCAGCTTTAAGCAAAGAATGATTTGGGGGGATGAATTATGAACCAAAATGAGTTTTGTTAGATTTTGTCTGTACATATTTATTAAAATAGCTAAAAAAAAAAAAATTATTAAAAAAGTTTTGTTATTGTTGTGATAGTTTTGTGATTTCTTTTTTTTAGGGTCATGGGTAGAGCTGGAGATGAACAGAAATGCTGCATCTCTCGCTTCCTCCAGCACCTTAGTGCCGCCTCCTCTAGACCAGGTAGTAGAGGAGGATGATGGGATGGTTGGGGGGCTGGAACATGTTCCCTCATCGTCTTCCATCCACAATGGAGACATGGAAAAAATCCTGCTAGATGCCCAGCACGAATCCAGCCGTAGTAACTCCTCATGTGACAGGTAGGCAACATATTTAGGTCACATTATGCTATATTTGTAGCAAAAATTAAAACTCTGTCATTATTTACTCACCCTATCAATTGCACCTTACACAAGTTTGAGTATTAGCAAGCATGATTGAGAATTGAGTGAAATCATGAAGGTGTACAGCGTGGAATGACATGAAACTGAGTAAATGATGACAGAATTTTCATTTGTGAGTGAGCTATCCTTTTAAGATGTTGTTTACATAGTCCACATGCATATGTATCATCTGCAAATGTCACCTGTATTCACAGCTTGAGTTTAATGACCTCATAGATAGAGAGTAGTGCTATAAACATCCATATGAAATTACACTTGATCACACTGACCTCATACTGATAGGATACGATCATAATAGCCCTTATCTCACTCAAACTCAGTGAATCATATGATTCATGATGTTAAAGGTGCCCTAGATTGTTTTTTTACAAGATGTAATATAAGTCCTAGGTGTCCCCTGAATGTGTCTGTGAAGTTTCAGCTCAAAATACCCCATAGATTTTTTTAAATTATTTTTTTTAACTGCCTATTTTGGGGCATCATTAACTATGCACTGATTTTTTCAGCACAGCCCCTTTAAGAGATGCGCTCCCTCTGCCCCACGAGCTCTCGACTATAATACAGTGCATTTACAAAGTTCACACAGCTAATATAACCCTCAAATGGATCTTTACAAGATGTTCGTCATGCATGCTGTATGCATGCTTCGAATTATGTGAGTAAAGTATTTATTTAGATGGTTACGTTTGATTCTGTGTGAGTTTGAGGCTATGCTCTGTGGCTAAAGCTAACATTACACACTGTTGGAGAGATTTATAAAGAATGAAGTTGTGTTTATGCATTATTCAGACTGCAAGTGTTTAAAAATGAAAATAGCAACGGCTCTTGTCTCCGTGAATACAGTAAGAAACGATGGTAACTTTAACCACATTTAACAGTATATTAGCAACATGCTAATGAAACATTTAGAAAGACAATTTACAAATATCACTAAAAATATCATGATATCATGGATCATGTCAGTTATTATTGCTCCATCTGCCATTTTTCGCTGTTGTTCTTGCTTGCTTACCTTGTCTGTGCACAGATCCAGCCGTTAATACTGCCTTTCCTTGTCTAATGCGTCGAATGGGCTGGCATTATGCAAATATTGGGGGCGTACATATTAATGATCCCGACTGTTACGTAACAGTCTGTGTTATGTTGAGATCCGAGTGTTTTCCGGAAGTCTTTTAAACAAATGAGATTTAGGAGGAAACAATGGAGTTTGAAACTCAATGTATGTCTTTTCCATGTACTGAACACTTGTTATTCAACTATGCCGAGGTAAATTCAAATTCTGATTCTAGGGCACCTTTAACTGTAAGAATACAGTGTTTCTTTATCATATGTACTCAGGCTAAATACCTCTCACACACTACAGGAATAGTTCGCACACACACAAACAAAAAATGGAGATGTTTAGCAAAATGTCCAAGCTGCTCTTTTCCATACAATGAAAGCTACAGGTGATTCATATTGCCATAAAAGGACAAAAATTGCATTTGCAATTGCAAAAAAAAATTGCAAATTATCATTAAAGTTGTCTTCTGAAGTTATACAAAAGCTTTGTGTAGGGAACAGAATGAAATTTAAGCCATTTCTTAACATAACTGCTCGTTACCACAGCCCTCCTCGACCCCACAGTCCTCAGGATGAAGGACAGATCATTTTTGACGTGGACATGAGGAGGGACAGTCAGGTACTTCCTCTTGAGAACATTGTGGATCATCTAATTTATGGAACGTACTCTGGCTTATCTTCATTACATGTTTGTGTTTGTTTTTGGGTGTGTGTCCGTGTCACTCAGGAGGAAGTCATGGAGAAGATCAGAGATGATGACATCTTAATGAAGGATTCAGACCGGGTGGCAGACTGGTCAAGTAGACCAGAGAATATTCCACCCAAGTAAGACATGTATTATTATTATTGATATACTGTTATAGTTTTTAATAATATTTAATAATATAGTTTTATTCATTTTAATTTCAGTTTTAGTTTTACATCAAGTTATAATGGTACAGCAGATTAAACTAAATTAAAATGAGAAATGTTGTCTTGGCAACTTGCTGAGATAAAATAATTTTAAGTTTAATGGTTTTAGCTTTAGTTTTTGTTAACTATAACCCTGCTAGCATACAGATATTTCCACAAGCCATGATCAAATGTTTTTCGAGCATCAGTCAAAACCTAGTGAGCTAGTCATAGATGCAAACTCCTCACCTTTCAGTGAGAACTCACCTTTTTGAGATAAAAATAGGTCACCAATGGGATTTGCACTTACAAAGGTTCTTGTGAACTTACAATGGTAAATAAAGAAGTACTGTACAGTGTTTCCTTTACTCTTTACTTTAAAACCCATGTCTATAATGGGTAATATTTTATGTATTTGAGGTCTGAGATGAGGCAAACAGTATTGCCATCCAATCAGCCAATATTGTCTTAAATATCCTGCATAGCACTTCGTCTTTAATAACATGAGATTTGAATCAAATGTTGATTTTGGTAAAATGTTGCAACAATATGTTAATTTTTGGACGTATAGGGTAAAAAAAATAAAATAATTAAAAACAAATCCCTTAAAGTAACTACAAATGAGCATGTAAAGAAAAAAACTTGACCCCGCCACGCGCAATGTTCTCACCTTTTTCCCCCTTACCTGTTTGTATCCCTGGCTAGTTTAATCTTTATGCCCAAATAGACAGCATCCTGACCCAAAAAAACATCTTAAGTGATTTTATATGCTCTTCTTAGGTTGCAGCTGTCACTCTTGCACAGCAAGCTTAAAGGTGCTCTAAGCGATGTCACACGTTTTTAGGCCAAAAAATTTTTTGTCACATACAGCAAACATCTCCTCACTATCCGCTAGCTGCCTGTCCCCTGAACACACTGTAAAAAAAACGCAGTCTCTGTAGTCGCCACAAGCTCCGAAAACAGCAATAAAAACAAACTGGTGCAGCCTGGACCACAAAACATAAGAAACATGCTCCAGCCAATAACCGACAAGAATGATTTTAAATGCGCGTTCATGACTGTTTCAGGAAGCACGTAGGGGAGGGGTAGGAGGAGGAGGAGGAGGGAGGGTCTAGCTAGCCTCTGTTTTGTTTGACAACACTTCGAACGTCAACAGAAAGTTACTCCGCCCAGGATCGCTTAGAGCACCTTTAATATCACTAAAAGTCGATTTTTTTGTACATTAGCATGTTGCTAAGCTAACACTTCAAAACACTAATAAGCACTCTTTCAAGGGTCCTGTTCAGCAAGTGAATAGTGTTAATCGCTATTGGACATTAGCATGTAGCTAGGCTACCCCTTCAAAACACTAATCAGCACCAAAACACACTAGCAGGCACAAATGCTGAGTGAAATTATGCAGTGTATAATACCTTTTTGAAATTTTTACTGACTTTTAGTTAAATATCATTTACAATTTTCCCCCAAGCTCTATTTGTCATTGTTAATTTTTGTCTGAGCTTGTCACAATGGAATGTCACATTATTAGGGGTGTGACGAGACAGGTACCTCACGAGACGAGACGAGACTCGAGATTGAGTTAACGAGACGAGACGAGACGAGACAAGATTTTTACACGCTATTTTAAGAAATCCTCAATGGCGAAATACATGACTAGAAAAAATATTCTGCAGGTGTATTTGAAATGTTTTAACTAATCATCTTATGATGAATGTCATTTCAGTTCAACTTTCTGGTATGAATCATCATTTGCAGTAAAAGACAACAATACTCAAGTACTATAAAAGGTTTTGCCCTAAATCAACTGACTGACTTCTGTATGATTTCAGTCTCTTCAGACCTTGCTGTACATGATTTATGAGCTTCTACAACTTTTGACATCCAAACTGAATTCCTTTCCACAAACTGATCAGAGAAATAAAAACAGTATAAATAAAAATGGTAACACTTTACAATAAGGTCTCATTTATTAACATTAACATATTAACCAACATCAACTAACAATGATCAATATGTTTGCTACAGTATTTATTAATCTTTGTTTATGTTAGTTAATAAAAATAGTCATTCATTGTTAGTTCATGATAGTTCACAGTGCATTAACTAATGTTAACAAATGAAACCTTACTGTCTGTGCTTAATAAAATTAAGAGAAAACTGTTATTCATTTTTATGGTAACACTTTACAAGTTGAAACCATAATCACACCCTCTCAATATTCAAAGTGCAAATAAGACCAAATGTTTCTTTGATACAGAGCTAAGAGATGGTTACAACTACACTCCCCAGCCTAAAATAGCTTTCATATTGAGAGATATTTGCTTTCATCAGGGAGCCGCTTTCAAAATGCGGGGTATTGAAATAGCGTTTGAATGCGCGCTCGCGTTTACTTTCACTTTCAGCGATCGCGCGTAACTCTTTAAATATGGAGCGGCGGTGACCGTTATCCAACTTAATTAAATGTTTATTTAAACACAAAGCAAAACGACAGTGGAGGCGTAATGTAAACGTAGTGGTGGCATATTCTTTCCTAATCATCCTAACACTCTGTCATGGCAACATCACGAGACTACTTTTCGCCTCGATGAGAAATCTCGTCACACTCGTGACACGAGATCTCGTCACACCCCCTCACATTATGGGATTGTCTTTTGCAATGTTGCCAAATTTAGGCCAAAATAAGGCTTCTTGGAACTTAAAACAGTACTTATGCCAGGATTATTTCAATGATTTGGACACATCTATAGTGCTTAGATAGTACTTAATGTTTTTTTTTTGTTTGTTTGTTTTGTTTTTCCTCCAGATGGTATGATGCTGTTTTGATGATGATGTGTTGGATTTATCTTTCTGACAGGGAGTTTCACTTCCGGCACCCGCGACGTTCAGTGACTCTCAGCATGAGGAAGACAGGAGCCATGAAAAAAGGAGGCATCTTCTCTGCTGAGTTCCTCAAAGTGTTTATCCCCTCGCTGCTTCTGTCCCATATTCTGGTCCTGGGTCTCGGGTAGATAAACCTTAAAACACAATCACACATCACACATAGTATATGCTGCCTTCAAGTACACCTAGGAAACATGTATGGCATTTGTTATTGCGACATGTTACACATTCAAGTCGGAACCACAACACAAAAGCAGACAAAAAACCTCCAAAATATTATATTATGAACAACAAACCCTAATCTTGCCACTGAAAACCAAAATGACATAAATTATTCACTTCTATTATTTATGCGTCTTATCAAAACTGTTTGTGGTACATAAAGCAAACCATGAAAGTTAAGTAATTAAAGGATTAGTTCACTTCTATCATAATTTACTCACCCTCATGTCATCCAAGATGTTTATGTCTTTCTTTCTTCAGTCGAAAAAAAATTTAAAGTTTTTGAGGTAAACATTCCAGGATTTTCCTTCATATTGTGGACTTCAACACCTACCAGTGGGTTAAAGGTCCAAATTGCAGATTAATACAGCTTCAAAGGGTTCTATGCGATCCCAGCGAGGAATAAGTGTCTTATCTAGAGAAACGATCGGTCATTTTCTAAAAAAATAAAATAAAACTTATATGCTTTTTTAACCACAAATGCTCATCTTGCACTAGCTCTGCGATGCGCCATACATTATGTAATCACGTTGGAAAGGTCACGCGTGAAGTTGCATTTGAACTTCAGTTTGGACCTTCAACCCTTTGCCATTGAAGTCCATTATATGGAGAAAAATCCTGGAATGTTTTCCTCAAAAACCTTAATTTCTTTTTGACTGAAGAAAGACTTAAACATCTTGGATGACATGGGGGTGAGTAAATTATCAGGAAATTTTAATTCTGAAGTGAACTAATCCTTTAACTTCACACTTGTTTACTTTTAGCTGTTTCCTACATCACATCTTTAAAATGATAGAAATATGGCATGTAAAATTAAAATAACTTGCAAAATCATTCATTCTAATTCATCACTCGCTTACCGCTTACTGATCTCTATTATATAAATTACAGATATATGATATTAAAGACCAGTGTTTTTCCACAATGTTTCAGATCAACACACCCCTTCCAATGGCACAAATTGGAAACTCATTTATCACCTAGAATTCCAACTTTCCCACTCATAAATAAGACTTTGCTCAATCATCTATGTGTTTGGAACTCAGAAATGCACTATACCAGAAAATGTTGTCAAATCTCGCAGCTAGATTTCTTGAAATAGCCCAGTACCTTGAAAATAAAACTCTGTTTCCCAGTGGGCCAATAATAAACCTAAGCACCCTGACTTCTCGAAGTTGCACATAACCAGCCTATCAGACTGAAGCTTGCAGATTTTAGGAAGATTTCACATTTTTGTTTGCAATAAACATCAAACAGTCCTTGAGCGGTTTGGCAACCACCTTTTTTGAAAACTGTTGCGAACATTTGAGAAATTTTTGTGAAATTTCACAGACCAAAAAAGCTCCATTGTCTATTGTCAATAATATAACGATGTATGAAGCTCAGCTCACACAGAGTTCACTTTCAAACCAAGCAGCTACTGTTGCGAAATCTGCATGGAGAAATCATTTGCCCTCAAACTAAATGCCTGTTCACGCAGATTCCTATTGAAATTGGTAAATTTCGACTTCGCAAAAGAACGTTGCAAATGAGACCGCACCTAGTGTTCGTATTACACAAGACAATTCACACACCCCTGATGACAAACGACTTAACAACAATGCAATATTCCATGTATAAAGTGTCTGACTAATTAAATTTCTCTTTCTTTTGTGTATTTTGTATCTCAAACTCTATCTCTCATGCAGGGTCTATATCGGGAAAAGACTGACAACACCCACTGCAAGCTCCATTTGAACACAAATTTGATCAAGTGCCTCAGGCATGACCCAGGTGGATTAGGGAGAAAGTAGCAGTTTGTACGAAGAAGTCCCCGGCTGCCCCTTTCTTCTGCTTTTACTTTTTCTCAGCCAACTTTCTTTACTTTTTCAGTATTTCCTTTAATCATCCTTTCCATTTTGAGAAGTATTAGTGATACACTTCTCTTCATTTCAGGTCCTTTCTGTTTTATCATTTTCTGTATCCCTTTTTCAGTTGTAAATGTTCTTACACCCCCTTAGTAGAAGCATTTAAGTTCATTTTGAAAGTATTTGGGGCATTGCTGAGCATAAACGTGCACACGCTAGCTCTGCTCGATTCGGCTAGGAGGCAGCAATGTGTCTGTTTAGCACCCCTTTCTGGTCCGATCACGTGACCCAAGAGTGAGCCACTCACGAGTCATAAAGGATGCCCTTAGTTTTCACCCTCAAATGGGATCAACCAAAATATAGCGACTTTTTGAAGTCATATGAGCATGCCTGAGTGATGGCTAAGATTTGATTTAGTACTAGAAATTCTATCCATTTAGTTCTTTTTATTCAATTTATGGACGGAATTCCAGGATGATGGACTTGGAAGTGTTTTGGGAAGGACAGGGCTCTCCGTAAACCCCAAACTCATCTGGTGAAGATAGAAAATGAATAGCTCAGACACAATACACGTTTCTGACTGTATCGCATGCAATTTTATACCAAGTTTTGCATAATCTTTTACACAACCCTGACAGAGACAGCACCTGTTACATTGAAATGTTTAATACATATATTTTTTAATATTTCATCTCATAAACTTAGGTAAACACCGGTCGGGGCTAACGGATCCCTGTATGGGAGAAAAACGCTATTATTTATCTGTCCTTGTTTCTCTATGTTTGTTGTGTCATTTTGTTTGCTTATAGTTTCCTTCACATACATATCAGGATCAGGACCTAGTGATTCATAACTAGGCTTCTACAACACAGCCTATTTTGCAGTACCACACAATTCACCATTAGCATTGAGCTGGATTGGATTCAAAAGGACAACAGCTCTAGGACCAGATTTACTAACAGCTGGCACCAGCGCAAACCCTTTTTTTTGGCGTTAAAATAGTACTGTCAGGATTTACTAAAGACACACAGTGAAAAAAAATACGCTGTAAAGGCATTATTTTTGCAGCTGACCTTATTGCATATGCATTTGTAGGAGTTTCCCTTTCAGACGCAAGATTTATGGGAGGAAAGTATTTAAATTAATTACGCAAGTGATTTACTAAAGTTTATGCTAGTCAATTTACTGGTATTTGTGCCATTTTATAAAACTGATAGTTCTGGCCCTTGATTCTGATTGGTTGAGCCGCGTTCAAAGCCGTTGTAAAATTCCCGAAAACATACAGCTGACCGCATTACATAAGTATTGCTGCACCACTGAGTGTGTATGTTGCTGCATCAGTCTTAGCAACATTAACATATGTTTGTTCTTTATTGATTTTGTTCATTGAAACTTACTGCATTATGTAGAAGAGTATTGTGAGAGAGATATCGAGTGACCGAGAGTATTACCCGCATTCAAATTTAGCATTTTCCTTCAGGTCAGTCCTATGTTCATAATAAGATCCATTTGAATTTGCTGTGACCTTGTCCTTTTAACATAATGGGTTTCCCCGTTCCCTGCTGACACTGACAGCACTAGTCCAAGCATTTGTCATTTGCGTCTTGTTCCGTGTTCACAACAAGTTTCAATATAAAAGTCTTTGCGACTGAGTGACTCCATGCCGCCATCTAATGGCGTAATAAATGTAACTTCTGTTGCTGTTCACGGTCAGGGACTATTTTTTCCATCAGAAGGAAGCCTTTTAATGAATTTACTTCATGAAAGTTGCATTGATACATATTTTTTGGCTTTAATATTTGTATTGTGTGGTAACCATTTTATAAAAGCAATAAGCCCCGTGAAGCCATGGTTTACAGTGAATTTATAACAGCTAAGGTGGTTTCCGCTCCGCGTTGTACCTAACACCCCTTAGCTGTTATAAATTCACTGTAAACCACAGATTCTTGGGGCTTATTGCTTTAATTTACCGCCCCCCCAAAAAAAAAAAAGCTTAAACCAGACGTTAATTTGCGTTGCTCTTGGTAGATTGCGTTGGTCATTATGGAAATGATTCGGCTGCGTCTGTGTTCTTTAATGTGCGCATTGTCAGTAAATCACCCACAGAACTTTCCACTCCCATCAGCACTTTTATGGGATTGCGCTCTCACACTAATTAGCCCTGTTTAATAAATCTGGCTCTTAATGTTTTGCCATGCTGTCTTGGCTGTGTCAAACTTTCTAGAATTTTGATACACACTCTCATACTGATTTATAGCATTTCCATGCTGTTAACTTGAGGGCAACAGTGCAAGAGAAACCTTTCTTCAATTATAGTGATGGTTCACCCCCCAAAAAAACAACATTCTGTTATTTACTTTGTGTTGCTCTTTTCCGTATAATGAAAGTTATTGGAGATAAACTGGAAGAGAGCATTTTGGATTTCGTTAAAATATCTACATTTTGTTCTTGGACTTACATAAGGTTGAATAATTTTAATGAAAGAATTTTAATTCTCATGGAAGTTATTGACCTCATACACTTACAGTCATAGTCAGACACATTTAGTGAACACTAACACTCCGGCGCCACAGGTGACTGTGTTATCCTGGACATGAACAACCCAGTCCTCATCGTTGGGAAAAAGATTTGTGTTTTCAACCCTGAAGTGAAATTATTCTCAAGTCTAGTTGTGGTTTTTGTCTCTTTTTAAGTGTATTTTGGATGTGTGAACCTGTTTCCTTTGTCTTCGTTATCTATCCAAGGAACTATTTATCCTGGAACACAGCTGCCAAAACGGAGAACTCAACTCTTATGAACTTTGTGCCTCATCATGTTTGATACAATGTCCTGTTATCATTTCCTGTCCTCATGTGCGTGTTCTGTGCCACAGGCTTTTTCTGTTTGTTGTTTTGCACCATCTTCTTTGTGAACATGACTTTTGGAAGGTTTCTCATATGATTTGTTTGTTTGGATTTTTACAACTGAGACAAACTAGAAGAGAACTTACAGGATAATTAAAGGAGTTTTAGTTCTTTTGTTTATATTGGCATGCAAATTGTGGTTGGAAAGAAGTGAGTAACTCTCCTTTATGGAGATACTTTCTTCAGACTGCGATGTAATGGTAAAATGAATTGTAGCAAAGTTTGATTTGACAGACCTTTTTTTCAACCCTGTTGGACAATGACAAAGTTTTAAAATTAAAATTTAAAGAACAATCTGCATTTCAGAGACTGTTTTGGTATGTTTTTTTTGTTTTGTTTTTTTACTTCATACATAACATTGCATCAAACATACATAATATTTCCATCACTTCATTTATTAAGTCATGTACCAAAATGCATGCAAATGTTCTTTTTTTTTTTCCAAAAAGAAAATATTGATTCCTGCAACTTCATATTTTTAATATGGAAGCTTGTTTCCACCACAGAATAAAAAAATGTAAAAGATCATTACAAGTTTCTGAATTTTCTTTTCTGACTTTTTTTTCTCACAATTCTGACCTTTTCCTCACAATTGCAAGTTTAAATCTCGCAATTCAGACTTTTTTCTCACAATTCTTGTTTCTCACAATTGTGAGTTTACATCTCACAATTCAGACTTTTTCTCACAATTCTGACTTTGTTTATATTAGATATAAACTCACAATTGCGAGCTATAAAGTCCAGTTCTGAGGGGGGGGGGGGGGAATTACATTTTTTTCCCTCAGATTTCAAGAGTTTTTATCTCAGAATTCTGACTATTTCTCAAAATTGTGAGTTTATATAATGCAATTCTGAGAAAAAAAGTCTGAATTACGAAATGTAAACTCGCAATTGCGAGGAAAAAAATCAGAATTTTTATTTTTTATTCAGTGACGGAAATAAGCTTCCATAGATTAATAATAGAATTGCATGTTAGAGTTATTTTTAACATCTGTTCTTCTTTATTGGTCAGTGCAGTGAATTCAGATGTTCAAAGTTCAATAAACTTGAACTTTGGGAACGTGTGGGAAAATCACCCTCACTCGAAATTCACTATCGCATGGATTCCCATTAAATGACTGGATTTTGCCTGTGAAAATTTACTGAACAATGGTAAATGTGACTGCATCTTAAGACCCACAGATAATAAGAACAATAGAAAAGAAAAATCCTACAAGGTGTACCACCAGTTACCAAACATTCTTTTGTCTGTTTACGGACATTTCCCGCCAAATTCGGCCCGCCTGCTCAAAATATTCATAACATTATTTGGTAACACAATACTGATCTTTCTTTAATGAATATCTACACAAATGAGTAATGCATTATTAACACTCTAGTAACTACTATTAACTAACAAGAAACTCTGATTAATGAATTAGTAAGTAATAGTGCTCATTTGAATGTGGTAGTTCACTGGTATGTGGTAGTAACTAATCAGTAACTACTGTTTTTTCATACTGCCCAGAGAACTACTAAGAACTACTATATACAGGTTCATAATTTACATGAATGATGCATAATGTATAATTAATTCTTAAGAAAAGGTCATGGTAAGCCACTAGTAATGACTGAAGTATTACCAAATCCTTCAGAAGGAATTGCTAATTATTTGGATCAGTATTCTAAAGTGAGAAACATGAAAACTCTCTAGTAACTACTGAAGTCATTGTAAACTTTTGAGGTTTTTGTAAAGTATTAAATAGTAATAACTCAACTCAAGAGTTACTACATCATTCTAAAGGAACTACTTATTTGGATCAGTATTCTAAAGTGAAGATCATAGTAACCCACTAGTAATTATTTAAGTGTTACCAAATACATCCGAAGGAATTACTGTACAAAACTGTACAAAAATGTACAAAAACCTCAAAAGTTTACAATGACTTACTACTGTAGAGAGTTTTCATGTTTCTCACTTTAGAATACTGATCCAAATAATTAGTAATTCCTTCTGAAGGATTTGGTAATACTTCAGTCATTACTAGTGGCTTACCATGACCTTTTCTTAAGAATTAATTATACATTATGCATCATTCATGTAAATTATGAACCTAGTAGTTCTTAGTTCTCTAGTAGTTACTGATTAGCTAATAGTGAACTACCACATTCAACTGAGCACTATTACTTACTAATTCATTAATCAGAGTTTCTTGTTAGTTAATAGTAGTTAGAGTTAATCATGTGTTACTCATTTTACCTAAAAAAATATCTTCTGTGGTGCACATTTAGCTGTCATTCTTGCACAATTAATAATTTTGTCTTTTTTGTCATTTTTTTTTTTATTATTATTTAAATAAAAAAGACTTTTTGCTAAGTCAGCCATCAATATGATATAGTGTTTGGGATTTTCTTGAATCTTTTTGAAAGTATGTAACCACCCAGCAAAGCAAGCAACCACTCAGAACACAGAATTAGCCTGTATTAGCGCTCTGAAGCACATGTCTGGGAATTTGACCTGAGGTCAGCTCTCCTTCGGCTCTACAGTTCACACACCGAGCCTGTTGTTGATACTTCTCTGAGATGATTACTTTGGAGTCAGACCAGCCCAGAGACAGAGTCATGTCTGTGGTCCTTTCATCAACTTTGTCATGTTACATGCAGCTCTCATTTATTTTGATCTTACTACATTCCTCCTATTAGTGTAGCTTTTTTTCTCATTGAGATGTTAGGGTTAACCAGACCCAGCTCCTCATAAACATGAGTTTGGACCATTCTGGCAACTGCCCAGCCCTTACATCTGACTCATGTTTCTTGTACAAGTTCATGCGCTCATCTAAACTGTGAATATGAAATGCCTGCCATATTTTTGCTCTGTCATTTTTTTCTGTCTGAGATAATGTGGACTTTAACAGTTCCTTGCTTAAGTTCCTTATGGACCACCCAGGGTTGAATAAGCACCACAGTGCCAGTTATGAGGGCCACTTATATGATATCTGTTGTCGAAATGCTTCATGTATCCTTTGATTGGTTTTACAGCAGTGTGCAGAAAAGCTATTAGCATTGAATCCATCTTATCCATTGATTTTGTGCGAAATGCTGCACAAATTCATTTGTACTATATCCTCGAGGGGTGTTACGTGCTCACATCTAAGAGGCAGAAACCAATTTACCAACACTAAAGCGCCCAAACTGCCTTTGTGAGTTCACCTGGTTTTAATTTATTTAAAAATAAATCAGTTTAGATGGAGTTAGCAGTCTAAAGCGTTACTCAACTGCCCTCTAGTGGTGCAGGTGGGAATATAAGGGTGTGCCTCATTCTAACCGAGCTGGAAGTGGATAAATACATCATCTGTATTCCAACATCTTGTGGTGTCTGCTTATGGATACAGTTGCCTACAACTACAGATTTTTCTTTTTTTTCTTTTCACAGTTTGTCAGGAGTCTTAAGATAGCATTGCAGAAGCCAAATAACTGATGAGTCAGCAATTGCTGCAACCTAGGGCGTTTTCTTCAGCACAACACAACACAAATCAAATCAGAATACAGTTGATACGTTTCATTCAGTGACATCGACATGAAACGTAATGCATGTGTTGATCTTTTTTTATCTTACTGTGCCGTATTCACACTGCAGAAGTATTTGAGATTAAATGTACTGAATTATTTTGTCTCAGGTGGGGGCTTTGTGTGTATTTCAGACTCTTTTAAATAAGTAATATTCTTAAAAATAACAGGTTAAAAAATTTAGCTCCTGTGAGTTGCATAGTCCTGTTTGAATTAGTCTAGCCTTGCAGTAGCCCATGGCAACCGCATAGGCTGTAGGGGGAGGAGCTGTAATTGAACTTCCAGTGTTGTGATTGGCTGAAACAGGTGTTCTGAGGTTCCGTAATGAAGTATGCATACTTGCGTGCTCCAAAACAAGACCATTATCTAAGCCACATAGTGACTTCTGTTAACCAGAGAAGTGTTTTGGAAAAATCTATTAAGTTTTCTTTTCACATCATTTTTATGCATGCATGTCTGTTTGATTTGGGGGAATTAAATGAAACGAGTTGATCCTTTGTTCCTTTTGTGGCACAAACTGCCTTTCTCAGTCTTCCCCCCTCAGTCCAACAGCCTGCAAAGACAGTAGCTAAAGCAGCAGCTCTTTTGAGCGAGTAAGGACACATGTTGTTGTTATGGAAACTGGGCTTTCAGAGCTATTATTGTGAGGGCTCTTTGGAGAAGCGAGCAGAATGTGTCTCCAATGAGCGACTCTCCACCGAAATGTTCCACTGACCAACATATTCAGCAAAATTAGAAATTTGTGCGCCAAATATATTGGCTTTTTTACTTGAAATCGATCTATTTCGAATATGATAATTAGGCTACTATGTGTTGCTGCTATAGACCTTGGCTTATTCAGAGCAGAGCCATGACAGGTATAAAAAAGCAAGGCTGTGAGGACTGTTTACTGGCATCCGCCATTTGAAAAAAAAAAAAAAAAAAAAAAGTCCAGACAGCATGAGCTGTGGAAAATTATATGTGATCTGTGAGGAGCTTACAGATTTTTTTTTTTATTATTGTGGTTGATACTGAAATTTCTTGGAAAGATATTTCTGCAGTGTTTTGTCAGCAGAACAATCCAAAAACACACTGAATGACAGTACAAAACATACAACACGACCAGTATATTTCGATTTCTGAACAATTAACTCTTATTAACCAGTTCTTTCTAGCGACTCAACTGCATATAATCGAGTACCTCAGAGATGACGTGTTTTTGTATGCAAAACCCGGAAGTGAGTTAGCATTTTAGGACTTCCGGTTCCATCGCCCTAAAGTCTATGGGTTTTTGCTAAATCGCCTGAAATAAGGTCTGTGGTTAACAAAGCCTCTAAATATTTTCACGTTTTGATCTATGACATAAAACACACCAGTTATAACCTGCTTGTGATTTTTTTTTTAAAACCTGTATTGTGTCTTAAAAACGGCGGTTGCTAACAAGTTGCTAAAAAGGACTACTTCCTTTGGTGGGAACTTTAGACGTCATCATGACAAACAGGACATTTGGACAGCATTTCTCATGAAAAAGTAGATAAGTATTCATACCCAGCGCAGATCATAATCAGCGAGCATGTTTTTAAATAAAGTTTGAGGAAGTTTGGCGGTGGTGACGTTGATCCGCGACCATGGTGTGCTGTAGTCCGTTTATAGCCTACTGTTAGCTTTCTATATCTGACAACTTTATTTAGGCTTCAAAATGTATAAATGTTGTGTTAACTTGTAAAGATGATCTTGATAGACAAAACGTGTAAGTGTCATAACCCTTTGTTAAACACAGAGCTTATTTTTTGCGATTTTTTGAAAAGTCTATGGGAAAAATGCAGAGGCTTTCGATCAAGGGAACCCGTGTGCCGCTAAGTTGGCCTACAAAAACACGTCATCTCTGAGGTATTTTATTAGGCTTGTTCGATTTGAAGCGACGCTGCTCAGACCGATCAGTGTATGACATCAAAGGACCGCGAGAGTGATTACGCTGCATTCACACGGGGCGTAGGCGTTAACGCTTCTTGTTTACTTTGAATGGGTGACGTCATGCATTGCCGAACTGAATTGTGGGTTCCGTCGCGTCGCTTCACTCGCGTTGCAAGCGGCAGAAGTTGAAGATTTCTCAACTTTTCAAGTGCCAACGCAGGCATCAGCCAATCAGATCGCCTCTAGAGCAGTCACTAGCCAATTGCGTTCATGCAACACCGGAAAGTATGTGATTGGCTGTTATCACTTTAACGGTTGCATCAACACAAGCTTCAGACACGCACTCCGTCAAGCGTTAACGCCAACACCCCATATGAATGCAGCGTTAGAGACCAGATGACTCTGTGCTTTCGAATCGCTCTCACAGTACTTTGATGTCATACACCAATCGGTCTGTGCAGCGCCACTTCAAGTCGAACAAGCCTAACGATTCGTAATGTAATGTCATCCATCTTGAAATGAACCAAGTACTTTTGGCCTGGTTTCACAGACAGAGCTTAGATTAAGCTGGAGTTGGCGACACCATTGAACATTTTGTGGTTGATAACCGCAATTGTCTGTTACCAGTGTCGTAAATACTGTCGCTGTATAAGCTTCCCCGTGGGCAGCGCAATACACGTGAATTTGTTGACTATAAGCTGACAGAACCGGCGAAAGCAGAAACCTCGTTTGTGAAACCACGCCCGTGTTACACTATGTTCCACAAATATGATTAGCCTACATAGTTTTATTTATTGTTACTCCAGAATTGAAAAGCACAATGACAAAAAGAATGGTACTATGTTAGCCTAGTTTTTTTACTTGCATAGTTCGTATGTAGCATTGTTTGCAAAGGGTGTAATTTGTATAATAGATTAAAATGTTGTCCGCATGATTTTGAGACTTGCATATTAGATTGTTTTGTCTTATAGTTAGCGGTTGGCTAACTCCACCCAGGCGCCCATTACTGTTTTAGGGCTGAGATCAAATCAGTAGGCCTATAGTTATTGGCTAATTGTTCGTAAATGACAGCATATATTGATTTGACATTGAGTTTTGTTTTAATGTGGCATTTTATAAAATAAATTAATTAATTAATTTAATTCAGTATTTTTGAGGATCAATAGGTAAATTTATTTCATTTTATATATTTATTTTTAATTTTTGTATTTATAATTATCTAGGCTAGCAGTTGCATCTTACATTTTGATTTCTTCATTTAGTTCTTACATTTGCTTTCCCTAAACGAGAAGTAACACGGTTAAATTCTGTAGGCTACGTCCATCTGACACATGTGTGCATAAGAACAGCACAGACTGAGCACAAGAACTCGTCCACTCATAACCCAAAGTCATATAAACAGTGAATTATAACCTCCGTGATTCGTCGCGGCTCCGGCGCGTGGTGCTGAAAGGACAGCGCCCTTAACTTTAACCTGCATGGGCGTGGCGCTTCAACTATCAACGGAGCAACGACACTTTAAGACCCAAGAAAAGAAAAAAATAAATAAATACACATTAAGAGTCATCATCCATGCTATGACTAAACCTATAGGCTACATTTCTCTTTATTTACCACGTCAACCGCGTGTTCACCAAACAAATGGTGTGAGCGCTAACAATGGTAGACTATCACACAATGGGCATTAAGTGACAAGTCATCCGGGGAAAGAGCCCTCAGATATGGACACATTGCATCTTTAACCCTCAAAACACCGCATCGCTTCCGCTGTTTCTCCTCTCATCTCTCCAGCAGAACGTCACCTCATCCTCCGTCGGTCTCACGTCTACTGTACGGTAACATCTCTGGATTTTCTCTCTGTCTATCTGTCATCGAAATATAATGCTTTTAAATCCTGATGCGTTGCGTTTAATAACAGTTTACAGTTATTTGCATATATCCTTCATGTTTTGTGTTGTTCAACAGATTGTTCAACATGAGTAGGCATCTTTTCTAAAGGGCTTTTCATTGAAGTGTTTGCTATCTTTGCGATCAATTTCATGTTAATATGCAGAGCTGAATGGTGTTGATAATGAAATTCATTGTTTTGAAAAACTCATTTGTGTTACCTTTGTCAAATATCCTGAAGAAATGCTAATGGAGTTTCTATATACTGATATTTGTACCCAGTAGGATTTTATATTATTCTTAGAGGATTCTTATTTGAATTATTATCTCATTAGAAAAACAAAAAAGAATCATTAGCATTCCTTTAGGATTTGTAGGAACCTCCTCGCCTCACATGTGATACTGTTTCTCACCTCCCAATGGAAAAACTAATATTTAGTGTCCACAGAGCAACTCCTTGCTCTCTAACCAGAGGTTTACATGCCTTTGCATCCATCTGACAGTATTCACTGAGAGAAATGTCTGCTGTCGGAGATGTGCCTGCATTCTTCCAGAACATGGGAAGCTCCAGCCCCAACCAGCCACGGCAGAAATTCTGTGGCATGTTCTGCCCGGTGGAGGGTTCGTCAGAGAACAAGACGCTGGACTTCGACTCGCTGTCCTCAGGGAAAGGTCGAGTGATCGAGAGGCAGAAGGATATCACCAAACCACGAAAGGTGGAGATCAGAAGAAGTGCCGGGAAAGAGATTCTGCAGAACCTAAACGACGAGGTAAGCAGGGATTGTGCATTGTCATGTGGGTGGAAGCAGTCTGATTGCATATATCAATCTTAATTCAAATGAAGCCTCCCTTGCTTATAATAACAATCAACCAATTCTCCAAAATATAGCTTGGAGTATATTTATATAGGCTTAGATCTGAAAAATGGTTCCATATTGTAGCTAATATGGTGAGATGGATATGAATACTGGTTTAAAATCATTAAAAAAAATTTAAATATATTTTCAGAGTCAACACTCTAAGTGGTTCGTGAATGATTTTGTTCTTACTTAGAAGTAAAATTCCTTAAATCCTTTTTAATTACATGATTTTTGATATTGATCTATTAATTTACAGTCCACATGTGAACTTACAGAGTGGTGCAGGGATGACGTCAGAACCCTAAATCCTTTGGGCTTTTATAATGGGGTTTTTCAATTTATGTGTAAAATAAGGTCTAACTTGACAATACTTTTTGCTCTACAGCTTAAATTACACACACCCATATCGAAAATGCAAATTTTGAAGCTGTTATGTATTTTTTCCATTCTTTTTTCCCATAGGGTTTTTAAAATTTTCTTCGTAAAGAGTTATAAGTCATGAACCAAGCCAATCAGCTATGGTTAATCACAACACTACAAACTTTGATTTGAAGCAAAAAAAGTTTTTGAAAATCAGACAAAAAGACAAAGGTACAAGACTGTATAAAATTAAAATTATCCCATTATTTACTCACCTTCAAGCCATCCTAGGTCTATGATTATCTTTCAGACACACAATCTGAGATTTATTTTTTTTTTTTGAAAGAAAAATATCCATATTTAAAACTTTATTAACTATAATAACTAGCTGCGGTGGAAGAGTAATCCCTGACCCGACGCATGACACAATGAGAAACGCAGAAGCACAGAGGATAGAGTAAAACAAAACACTGGTCACAAATTAGAAGTCTAAAACGAGAAATTTTAAATAGAAATGTTGGAGGATTTCGATATAAAAGAAGAGGAGCTTGAATTATTACACAGCCCTATTTGTTTAAACCGCAAGAGGCGTCTAAGCTTACGATACTCATACATCCTGTGTCATACTTCACGTCAGGGATTACTGTTGTGGTGCAAGTCGACTTGTGTGTGTGTACGGTCGTCTGCCGCTGGTTGTTTTAGTTTAAAAAGTTTTAAATATGGAAATTTTTCTTACAAAAAACCATCACTTCGCTTCAGAAGGCTTTAACCCCTGGAGCCATATGAATTATTTTTATGATGGATGGATGCATTTTTTGGGTCTTCAAAATCTTGCCCCCCATTCACTACTATTATAAAGCTTGGAAGAGCAAGGATATTTTTTGTGTTTGTCTGAAAGAAGATAGTCATATACACCTAGGATGGCTTGAGGGTGAGTAAATCATGGGACAATTTTCATTTTTGGGTGAACTATCCCTTTAGTGATAGAAAGAACTACAATCCCATGAAGCATTGCGAAAACGGTGGAGAAAATATAAAACTATACTCATTTATGGACGCTGATTAATGTTTTAAGTTTATTGCCAAATATGGACAGTATATTAGTGAACATTCGATTACGTCATTCGCATTGCTTCATGGGAGTAAGTTAAAGAGCTTTTTTTGGACTCTCTGATTGGTGTAATTTTCTGTACAGCATCATGGGTAATGTAGTTTTTCACCAGGAATTCCACTGTAAAACACAATTATTTTAAAAATAAGATGAAATAATGCAGGCTGACGGCTTCAGCAGAAGCAAATACCACGGATTAACAACCTCGTAGCTCAAAAAGGCTATTTTTAAAGGTTTATAAGTTATCGAAATCAATTTCCTTATGGAGTTTTTACTTCCAGAAACTGACTGTTGCACTCTGTTACACTGTTCTATTAATTCTGATTGGTCAATCGCAGCATCCTGTTGTCAGATATTTTTGTATATTAACCTTTTAAACTGTATATTTTACATTTTCCCTGGCAACCAATCTCCTACTATGTTATTCAAAATCATTTAAACTTAGTTTCCATTGATTTACTTATTCAGCAAGTAGTAATATTCAGGTGATTATTATAGATTATTATGGTAAAATGCACTCCTTCAGTATAATAAAAAATCTGATCACCCTGCCGGGATTTGTTTTGCACTAACAACCAGCTGACTGTACAATGCTCCCTATTTATTGTTAAAGTTGTTGTGGGTGAATAAAATCGTGAATTCTTTTAAGGCCTGAATATTTTCTGTTGTTCTCACAGTAAAAACGTTCAAGGATACATACAACCTCAGTGGTCATTATAGACCTTATGTCGCCCCGCCCCTTTTCAGCACTGCACCGGGGTTCTGTCTTTCGTTTTTTATTTAACAGCGTGAAGGTAAGATCTTACGGATTTATGAAAGAACCACTCATTTTAAAATATTCCCCGTCTAACTGACATTAAGTGAATTCACTTGACCAGCTAATTACTCTTCAACAACAATGCCATAGAAATATTCAGAGCTACCACAAAAACAGAAGTTCAAACACAAAATTCGAAAGATGTCTGCGCACTTGTTTCTCTGGCGCAAAAGGTCTATACCTTGCAAAGGATCGTACATTTAGAAATAAGGTGCAGCTCTTCTAGCTATTTATTATTTTTTGTTTTAATAAGAAAATCTACAACCCCTACAAAACAAGATGACTTTACAGTCCAGTTCTTGTTCACAAGAGCCCAATAATTCTGTATCTGTGGGCCTTGCTATCTGGATGCAGTAACCATAGCTACAAAGACAATGATGCTGAACGATGATTGCAGTATGCCCCAATAGGGCTTTAAGAGCAATAACTTGGGAACTGTTAAAAAGCTCATATGCCTGTTTTCCCTCTTTATATATTCAGAATTACCCTCCTTATTCACACAAACCATGGAAGAGAAAACTGTATAACCATTTTACTGAATGTTGTTACCCTTGTACTATGCAAAAAGAGCTCTATTGCACCCAGTCTATCAAACAGGAAATTGTTCTGTTCGGCAAGTGTGATTTAAAGCCACTCCTATGCTTTTTTCCTCACTGACAGGCCTTAATGACTGCAGAGATCAATAGCATGCTTAAGTCTACTGCATTGAGACCTAAGTAGCCCGAAGGACCCGGATGTTGAGCTGTAGTCTTTGCATATTATATACACTAAACCCTAATGCTCAAAAATAATTAATTGATTTGAGTAGGACAAACTTAAATTAAACAAATTAGTTCAGTCAAATGAACTTTTATGAGTATTTTGCACTTTCTTTTTATTTCAAGTGCACCGAACTGATATATTTTAAGTAAACTGAACTGTTTCATTATTTTGAGTTTTATGAACTTATTTCTTTTAGTTTAGATTAACTTAAGTTTAATTGAAATTGGCTGGGAATTCTTTTTTCCAGCTTGCTTTGCCCATGGCACTCGAAAGGAAGAGTACATGCTAAGTGTTATATGATGTTGTTTTTGTGTGTGTGTGTGTGTGCAAGATTAATGTTAAGTGGGAGATTTAGTAGAAATTAATGTTTTGTTATACTAATTTAGAAGAGTTTCTGTTAATGTGTGTTTTTGATGACAAGTGATGCATGCGGCTTTTTTTGACAGCAGATATGTTTAATGCTTTATATTGATGCGCTCATTCAGCAAGTGCTATACCATGCCATTGTTA
Source organism: Megalobrama amblycephala (assembly GCF_018812025.1). Classification (NCBI taxonomy): domain Eukaryota; kingdom Metazoa; phylum Chordata; class Actinopteri; order Cypriniformes; family Xenocyprididae; genus Megalobrama; species Megalobrama amblycephala. The sequence goes on from NC_063045.1 coordinate 36,087,681, forward strand.
GCATGTTAGCAAGTTAGCATTTTCTGAACGTATTCCGGTTTACAGTGTTAATTTGAGGCAAAAGAAGGCATTAAGTGTGGTGTTATTACATACTGTTCTGAACTAAAACTGTGCAAACACATTGTTTTATTACTCATAATGGCAATCTGAGGCTATCACATTTATTTTATTTGCTTATTGTGTACACAACTTTATTATCAAACCATTTATTTTCAAGCCATTTACAAACATAATATTCAAATATTCTTTTGTTTCAAAAAACATAAATGTTTGAGTCATGAATAGTCATAGGGCTTTGAATAAAGCAAGCCTTTTCATTAAATGGTCAAGATATGTCAAGATCAAAACTGATCAAAAGTGTATAAGAATATCATATGATTAATAATATGAAAAAATGCTTTATTGTTATTTATTTTTCTTTATATACCAATATAATAAGAGAAATATAATTTCTCTTTTTTCCCCCACAAGCAATTTTACCTTCCAATAAGATTGTTTTATTATTATTATAGACTTAGGCCTTTTTGGACTTTTAGCCTCTCAAAAGTATCTACATGAATTTTAATTTACAAATTAAAAATGTTTCTTTTTTTATGTACACATTGTTTGTGTATTTAAATCATTATCCTTATGAATCGATTTTTAATGTCTTTAAAAAACAAAACAAAACAAAACAAACAAAAAACTAGTTAACTGATTGTCCCAAAAAATGTCACCTCACTGACCTTTTAATTAAACGACATAATCGTTAGCATACAATATGTAATATTCATTGCTAAAACTGTTTGTTTGTTTCATTTTTTTCCCATCATTGTCAAATCATGCAAACACTGATCCGTGTGCCATTAAAACCATTGTCTGAAACATTGGTCACCAATGCTCTCTGGACTCAGAGGAGGAGCTGCTGGCTATCCAGGGCGGGGTTGTGCGCATGCGCGCTGCTCTCCGCTATGAAAATCTCTCGTTTTGTCTCAGACAGTCTGGGTGGACTTGGTGCATCAGTGGAGAGGAGATATTGGGCACAGGTCCTTTGTCCTTTACATTTCTAGCGCTTTTGCCTCCTCCGTTCGCCTCTTAATTTCTCGAGGACTACAAAATTGTCCTAAACCAAGCCATTTCCCTTCCCAAACAGATCGTTGCATCCATTATTACAGTGATAACGGTTCATCAAAGGGAATAGAGCATAACGAAGATGTCTGGCTATCAGGGCAAGAAGAATATTCCCCGCATAACCGTGAGTTATGGAATATCTTCTTTAATTATTAATTAAGTATAAAGCATGCTTAGAAATATTTAAAAGAATAAATGTGTTTGATTTGCAATGCTCTGATCAGAACTAAACGCAACGCTCGCGAACGCTGATCTCCTGCTTCGCGTAACGTTAGCTAAATTATGTTACGTTACTCAGGTGCTTGGAGCCGGTAAACTTGTGATTCTTTGAGCGAAATTCAGCTGTCAACGTCTAAAATATAGTTCTTGAAGCAGCACTGCAGCATTTCTATGACGGTTATGGGATTCACACCCCATCTACACCGCGACGCAACAAAACAGAAACGTTCCCTTTATATTAATGAAGCTGTTTGCACCGTCAACTTTGCGTCGCGTAGCTCGCGTGAAGCTACCACACAGACTGTTATAATGTAGTATAACGAACAAAGCGTATCATTCCACGTGTAGTTTATCTAATAATTGCATTAAAACAGCCAATTATCAAACCTGTATTTGACCAATGTGACTTTTAGGCGAACAAAATGCACAAAAACGTGTTTGAGGGAGCGGTACAGGATAATGGAAAAACGCATGGCAAACCGGGGGAAAATGATCACGTTTCCTTCCTCAGTACAGTAGGCTTGATTTATAATAGGGGCACTTCATGACCCATATCTATGTATTTTTGCATTTGGTCAAGCCAAGCCATGAAATAATTGTATGTAGAGTCACAATAGAATAGACATTATCATGTGTCCCCACCCCTCTGATTATAACATATATTTATGGCATCACAATGCACCTAATTTGATCTGTTTTATTGTAAGACATGCTGCAAATAGCTGTTCAGAGACGGTCGAATGGAGCTCCCACTCGGCTCGGCTGGTGGCGGGTGTGCCTTTGTTTCTTTTCAAAGGAAGCACTTTCAGCTGAGGTTTGGGGGAGAGCTTTGGGACACCCTTTTAGATTCTCTAAGCTGTGTTGAATGAGAAGTAGGTGGGCTGTGGTTTCCATCCAGCATGTTAGGGAAACCACATCCAGCTCTTACTAAGATCTAAGAGGTTGGAGAAAAGCCAGTCCGAGACTTCATCCCTATAGCACGTGCAGGATTGCATGCAGAAAAAAAAGAAGAAAAAAAAAGATTCAAATATGCAGCTAGGAATGTATTCAGATAAGAAATAAGGGGAATATGCAAGAAGAATGCCCTATTTGAAGCCTCATGGAGAGAAATGCTTGTGGAGTTGCCTAAAGCTGTCTGTGCCACACCCCTATTACAGTCTTTTAGTGTTGCGTCTATGGCACATCAGCGTTTGGGAAAGTATGGGAATGAAATGCTTCAAAACAGATCTGCTGATTGACATCAATTGCCTTCCTAGCGCAAAAGTCTCTCGGTTTGGATTTTTACTTGTTGCGTTCATTCTAACTGTAGTCACAGCTTGGCCCCATCAGTCATTACCTCTTGTTCTCTCTGTACTGTAGTGGAATTCATGTGCAGTCTCGACCCGAATGTGCTCACTGCGGACCTCCCAAGCACTGTGACACACAGACCCTGTGCGTAAATGTTGTCCTCCTAAAAGCTTCAGCACAATTGGGTGAATTGTTCTGGCGCAAGTTGTAGAGCGGATATTTGAAATGGCTATGCAAGTGACAGACACAAACTCAGATTGACCTCTTAGACTGTTTTAGATTTATTAGATCTGTGTTTCCTGTCATTTTTTTCTCCTGCATAAATAGACACAGGCGTGGTTTGATGCACACATAGTTGACACACAAGCATATGGCAGCATGGCTGGTGTGATGTAGGCTGGCTGGAATGGTTGATGGGTGGGTCTGGGCGGACCAGCTGCATTGGTCAGCTGCGCAGACAGGCGGAGGAGGGTGACGGACACCTTCTTGTGCCTCATTAAAGATGAATGTTAGCTTTAATTCACCACCTGCCTGGTCACTTTTAGCTGTAGTTATGAGGTCTGATATCAGTAAGGAATTTTTATGTTCATAAATTCATTGACTGCATAGTTAATTTCACTTATTTTCATGTTAATAACTCACTGGCATTGTTGCATAATCACACGTTAATAACTTAGATAATCTGTTACATTCTTGTTTGCAGTATACTAGATTCTTCAGCATCAGACCTACTGTAAAAGACAAAAATAAATAAATTGTGAGTAAATATTTAGTAGTTGCTTTATTATTTATTCATTTATTTAATAATGATAAAATGTTTATATTTTAATGTTTTTATTTTTGCTTTACTCAATTATTTATAAAGCAAATATAAATAAATATTACAATAAAATATTTTATGTTTATTTAAAATAAAACTATTTAGTAAATACATAAATATTTAGCAAATAAGCAATGTATTTACAATATTTATTTACTAAATAAAAATGCTAGTTTATTGTAATATTTATTTATTTATTGCATTACTAATTACTATAAAGATGATAGTTTTTTAAAAATATGTATCATCTTTCTGTAGTAATTAAATAAATTACTTTGGTAGAGGAAATAAATGAATATTTATTACATTAAAATATCTTTATTTAGAAAATAATTAGATTTTTTTTTTAAATTTAAAATAAAATAATAATTTAGTAACTAAAAATATGTAAGCAGATAAGCAGTGTATTTACAATATTTATTCATTGAATAAGTATTTTAAAGTTTTATCATATTTCTGCAGTAATTAAAAATACTTTAGTAAAGGAAATAAATGCATATTTATTAAAATAAAATATAATCTTTATTTAGTAAATAAATGAATAAATATTTATTTAAAACAAAGCTATTATCTGTAAAATAAATACATACGTAAATAAGTAATGTATAAATAAACATGCATAAGAAATGTATAAAAACAAATATATTCTTATGTAATGTATAAGGAATTAAATAGATATTACAAAATTGGACTATATCATCTTTATTTTGCATGTAGTTTTTGAATTTTTACATTTATTGAATCATGAAATATAAAATGCTGTGATTCCCTCCTCAACCCAGTCGCCTGGTTACCATGGCAACCGCAGCAGCTCCAGTGCAACCCAGTGAGCTGTCCCAGAATGCTCTGCTGTGCTGATCTGCTGTTGTGTCTCATGTTCACCCCCAGCACAAAGCACAATCTTGACTCTGACTCGAACCAAACAGTCTGCGTGTTTTCTTACCTGCCAAGTAACATACAGGATATCCCATTCATAACGACTTAAGAGGGGGAAAAGACACCATGCACGCTAACAGACAAGGTACTCTTTCGGTTTTCTTTTAAGAGGATCATATGTGGATCAATCTGGCAGCTAGATTCTGACTCAACTAAATCTGCTTCTAAATAAGTGAGGGATGGAACTGCAAGTGGTTAAACCCAGAGACTGGAAGTCAGTCAACTTGGATTACTATTTCTCGAGTGCGAATGAGCACGAAGCATCACTATGTTAGTCTGCTTCTGGTCTAAAATGTAATGTCCTTTATACATTATAATGTTATGTTAGCATGTCTGTTCAAACTTACTTTATCATTTATGGAGCTGGAGACTTCCTGTGTGTTTTCACACACACTATATATCCAGCACTGTGACTCTGGAAAAGGTCCAAAACAAGCACCAGTTAAGTTCATAGAGTCCTTATTTTTTTCAGACTTCCTCTAATTAACCTTATGACCTTTCTGGTGATGTCATAATTCTTTAGCCTAGCATTGATGCCTGTGATTGGTCAATTTGTGCACAGAGACTGAGGAAATGGATTGCAGTGATTGTCGGCATTATGTAATGCATGTTATGAAGCAGCTGTTCCGTGTGGCTGACCGCCAAAGCCACTCGCATGGTCCCAGAAGCCCCTCGGCAAAGATCTGGGAATTAAAAGTAGAAGGCATTCTTCTATAGAAGCTGGTGGTTTGTCAATAAATTAAACTCACTAAATACTAAAGGAAATGAAGCACCGTTTGGTTTTAGTAAAATTGTATCTGATGTTGTTTTCCTTGTCCTGAGATGTGTAGTGGGAGATGTTAGGTCACTGGAGTATTTTCTTTCATCGCTAAGTGAATCAGGGCAGGGCTTGGGAAGCCACCCAGGGCCTCATGTTGCTGGGTTGCCAACAAGCACGCAAAGAGGCAGAAACGCAGACAGAGCCGCCTTTGTCCCCGTACGATGCCGAGGGCCTTGTGACTGGAATTGTTCCACTGCTCCCCTTTCAGAAAAATGAACGTTCTTCTGGGGCCCTGAATGTAAAGAGAATCCTGAGTGGCGGCGTCCGTACCAGGGTGTCTAGCCAACTTTATCCTTCATACTGTAGGGAGGCATGATGCTGTATGGAAAGATGCATGAAAAGAAACTATTTTCATCTTACTCATTCTTTGCTTGGGAAATGTATAAAGCATCTAATTCAGGAAAAATTTGGGACACTTTTGGACATTAAGATGACTCAAGTGAATGAATCTTTTGAATGAACTTTTTTTTTTTAGTTTTTGTTTAGTGCAGCGTTACACTGCTTTCCTGGCACCAAAATCTGAATATAGCATAAATCAATAGCATTTGAGGGCGTATTGTGAAGAAGAATTTTATTGGTTGGACCTAATGAACAAACATGCCCCTTTCACTGAACGAGTCAGTGTTTATGCTATATAAAGATGATAGTTTTAGGTTAATATTTATGTATATATTTATTTTTGCATTACTCAAGCAATTATGTAATTAGTACAGAAAGATGATTTTTATCTTTCTTTGTGTGGCAATTAAATTATTACTTAAGTAAAGCAAATAAATATTTATTAAAATACAATATAAGTTAAATACACTTATTTTCTTGATGGATAATAGTTGTTACTTTTTTTGTTTTGCAGTTTTTAGGTTTTTCAGCATCAGACTGTAAAAGACAAAAATAAATACATTAGGGAGTAAATAAATCGTTTTTTATATTTATTTATTTATTTATTTATTTATTTGCTTCAACATTTATATTCAAGATTTGCTTAATTTTTTCATCATTTATTTATTGAATAAAGTTTTAATTTAATTTTTATTTACTTTTTATTTACTCAAGTAATTATTTATTGAATTACTTCGAAAAGATGAAAGTGTTTTTTAAATATCTAGCAAAAAACTTAAAGCAAATAAATTAATAATTTTTTTTTTTTTAAATAAAAACATCTGCTTTTGTTACAAAATAAGTAAATAAGTAACAATTCATTCTTGTTTACTTCCTTGTACTGTCTCATATTTTTCATTCACTGAAACGTAAAAGACTGACTTAAAGTGCAAACCAATGGAATTCAAGTGCGGGCTGTGAAGAAGCGTTTCATTGGTTTTCCTGCTGAATGAACACGCCCCCTTCGCAGAATGAGTCATTGTTTCTAGTCTGATCGAGACTGGTGAATGAACTGAACAATTGAAACATTGAGAATGAGTATCTGCTTGTAGTTCCTTCAGTTGTGTGTGTGTGAGCCAGTCTTGTTTACTACAAGGAGATAAAGGTGATAAAGGAATTATGAATGTATATGAATGTGTAAAAATGACCATACGCAATTTTAATATAAACCGAACTGTAGTACTTTTGTAGACATGCATATTGTAGTAAGACTTCTAACATTTTTTAGGTATAGTGTTTTAATTAAATTGGTTGAGTAAATTTGACTCACGCATAACACACAAAAGACTAGCGTAACTATGTGACCTGTAGAAAGGGTCACTAAATGAATCAGAACTAATCATTTTGCTGAACAGCTTCAAAAGTTTCAAGTTACTGAGATGAATCAAAATCCCCACCACGGATGCAGTATGCATTAGACTAGAAATAGCAGTTTCAGCTCAGGTTGTAAGAGTGAATCAGTGTCGTTAATGTTTAACTGAGTACATTGTAGCACAGTGACAGATAAAACTTCCATGGTGAACATGTGTTTATAACTGTGAAGGCCACAGAATTGAGTGATGCTTCTCATAAAGAATGTGGACGACGCTATACTGGTGTGGTGCCTTATAAGCTCTGATTTACTGGCTCCTGTTAAATTTGTGTTTTTGTGGTATATTATGTTTTATACTTATTGGTGCTGACTGATGTTGAGTATTTAATTAATGCTTCTAACACCATTTTCACCTTGCAGCATTGTTCTTCAGTGCTGTGCCAAGGTCAATAGACAGTTTGCACATGTACTTCGTTAGGATACTAAAGCGACTTTTTTATCTTTACAGAGTGACCGTCTCTTGATTAAAGGGGCTAAGATTGTGAATGATGATCAGTCATTCTGTGCCGACATCTATATGGAAGATGGCCTGATCAAGTGAGTGTGAGAGATTCTTACATTGTTTTATAACAGATTGCTAATCACATTAGAGTAATTTAAATATAGAGAGATAGAGAGACAGACAGACAGACAGACAGACAGACAGATAGATAGATAAATAGATAGATAGATAGATAGATAGATAGATAGATAGATAGATAGATAGATAGATAGATAGATAGATAGATAGATAGATAGATAGATAGATAGATAGAAACAATTTTTGGGAGAACTATTCTAGGTTATGAGGTTAGTGTGTACAAAATGTGCCTTTATATCACATGACACATAATGAGATAATGAAATAGCCATTTAAATTTGGCCCTTGAAATGAAATTAAGATTCATAAAACCTGTATTGCTTTTTCATCTCTTACGCACAGGCAAATTGGAGAAAATCTGATAGTGCCTGGTGGGGTGAAAACCATCGATGCCCATGGGCGTATGGTGATGCCAGGTGGCATTGATGTGCACACACGCTTCCAGATGCCTGACAGGGGCATGACTGCTGCAGATGACTTCTACCAAGGCACCCGCGCTGCGCTGGCTGGAGGAACCACCATGATCAGTACGTGTGAAACTGTCCTCAGTATTAGGAATTTGTCCCCTTGGTTTCGGGGGTGGTGGGGGGTGTGTCCCCTTCGGTTAAAATCGCTTTTTGGGTGGTGGGGGTGGTGGGGGGTTCGCCCCCCTCAGTTGAAATCGCTTTCAGGGTTCACCACAATACGACTGAAAGGGCACTTTACTATTAGAAATTTAAGGGACAGGGGCTCAAGCCCCAAACATTACTCAGAACACCTTAGTAACCACTAATATCTAGGGACAAGAATGTTATAGAATCCCATAGCAACCACCCACAAAATCATAGCAACCACCTAGCAACACACCATGGCAAGCACCCACAGCACCTGAGCAAATGCATAGTAATGCTATAAACAGTATTCAGAACACCTTAGCAACCGCTTATATCTAGGGACAAGAATATTATAAAGACTTCGGCCCAATCCCATAGCAATGACCCACAACCACCTAGCAACCACCTAGCAACACCCTGGCAAGCACCCACAACACCTGAGCAAATGCATAGTAATGCTTTAAACGCTAATCAAAACACCTTAGCAACCGCTAATATCTAGGGACAAGAATAGTATAGAGACTTGGGCCCAATCCCATTGCAACCACCCACCACTGCCTAGCAGCCACCTAGCAACACCCTGGCAAGCACCCACAACACCTGAGCAAATGCATAGTAATGCTTTAAACACTACTCAGAACACCTTAGCAACCGCTAATATCTAGGGACAAGAATATTATAAAGACTTGGGCCCAATCCTATAGCAATGACCCACAATCACCTAGCAACACACCAAGGCAAGCACCCACAGCACCTGAGCAAATGCATAGTAATGCTTTAAACAGTATTATGAAACACCTTAGCAACCACTTATATCTAGGGACAAGAATATTATAAAGACTCGGGCCCAATCCTATAGCAATGACCCACAACCACCAAGCAATACCCTGGCAAGCACCCATAGCACCTGAGCAAATGCATAGTAATGCTTTAAACACTAATCAGAACACCTTAGCAACTGCTAATATCTAGGTTCAAAAATAGTATAGAGACTTGGGCCCAATCCCATTGCAACCACCCACCACTGCCTAGCAACCACCTAGCAACACCCTGGCAAGCACCCACAGCACCTGAGCAAATGCATAGTAATGCTTTAAACAGTATTATGAAACACCTTAGCAACCACTTATATCTAGGGACAAGAATATTATAAAGACTCGGGCCCAATCCTATAGCAATGACCCACAACCACCAAGCAATACCCTGGCAAGCACCCATAGCACCTGAGCAAATGCATAGTAATGCTTTAAACACTAATCAGAACACCTTAGCAACTGCTAATATCTAGGTTCAAAAATAGTATAGAGACTTGGGCCCAATCCCATTGCAACCACCCACCACTGCCTAGCAACCACCTAGCAACACCCTGGCAAGCACCCACAGCACCTGAGCAAATGCATAGTAATGCTTTAAACAGTATTATGAAACACCTTAGCAACCACTTATATCTAGGGACAAGAATATTATAAAGACTCGGGCCCAATCCTATAGCAATGACCCACAACCACCAAGCAATACCCTGGCAAGCACCCATAGCACCTGAGCAAATGCATAGTAATGCTTTAAACACTAATCAGAACACCTTAGCAACTGCTAATATCTAGGTTCAAAAATAGTATAGAGACTTGGGCCCAATCCCATTGCAACCACCCACCACTGCCTAGCAACCACCTAGCAACACCCTGGCAAGCACCCACAGCACCTGAGCAAATGCATAGTAATGCTTTAAACACTACTCAGAACACCTTAGCAACCGCTAATATCAAGGGACAAGAATAGTATAGAGACTTGGGCCCAATCCCATTGCAACCACCCACCACTGCCTAGCAACCACCTAGCAACACCCTGGCAAGCACCCACAGCACCTGAGCAAATGCATAGTAATGCTTTAAACACTACTCAGAACACCTTAGCAACCGCTAATATCTAGGGACAAGAATATTATAAAGACTTGGGCCCAATCCTATAGCAATGACCCACAACCACCTAGCAACACACCAAGGCAAGCACCCACAGCACCTGAGCAAATGCATAGTAATGCTTTAAACACTAATCAGAACACCTTAGCAACTGCTAATATCTAGGTTCAAAAATAGTATAGAGACTTGGGCCCAATCCCATTGCAACCACCCACCACTGCCTAGCAACCACCTAGCAACACCCTGGCAAGCACCCACAGCACCTGAGCAAACGCATAGTAATGCTTTAAACACTACTTAGAACACCTTAGCAACTGCTAATATCTAGGTTCAAAAATAGTATAGAGACTTGGGCCCAATCCCATTGCAACCACCCACCACTGCCTAGCAACCACCTAGCAACACCCTGGCAAGCACCCACAGCACCTGAGCAAATGCATAGTAATGCTTTAAACACTAATCAGAACACCTTAGCAACTGCTAATATCTAGGTTCAAAAATAGTATAGAGACTTGGGCCCAATCCCATTGCAACCACCCACCACTGCCTAGCAACCACCTAGCAACACCCTGGCAAGCACCCACAGCACCTGAGCAAATGCATAGTAATGCTTTAAACACTACTCAGAACACCTTAGCAACCGCTAATATCAAGGGACAAGAATAGTATAGAGACTTGGGCCCAATCCCATTGCAACCACCCACCACTGCCTAGCAACCACCTAGCAACACCCTGGCAAGCACCCACAGCACCTGAGCAAACGCATAGTAATGCTTTAAACACTACTTAGAACACCTTAGCAACTGCTAATATCTAGGTTCAAAAATAGTATAGAGACTTGGGCCCAATCCCATTGCAACCACCCACCACTGCCTAGCAACCACCTAGCAACACCCTGGCAAGCACCCAGAACACCAGAGCAAATGCATAGTAATGCTTTAAACACTAATCAGAACACCTTAGCAACTGCTAATATCTAGGTTCAAAAATAGTATAGAGACTTGGGCCCAATCCCATTGCAACCACCCACCACTGCCTAGCAACCACCTAGCAACACCCTGGCAAGCACCCACAGCACCTGAGCAAATGCATAGTAATGCTTTAAACACTAATCAGAACACCTTAGCAACTGCTAATATCTAGGGACAAGAATAGTATAGAGACTTGGGCCCAATCCCATTGCAACCACGCAAATGCCATAGCAACCACGACAGTGCCATAGCAACCATCTAGTAATGCCCTTGCAAGCACCACTCACACTTTCTCCAGTTTGCCTGTGGATCCTTTGGTCTTAATAAAGATAACACAGTAAAGCTTTGGTTAGACCTGCTATCCAACAACTATGTTACTTTTTCGTGAGTCTTATCAAAGCTGTAATGTTTGGCTGAGTCACTTTCATGATGCAGCCATCATTTAGTGTCTGACAGTATGGCAGACCGGATGGAGACAGTGTGCTTTAAATAGCACAAGAGACTGTTTTGATCTCTCTGTTTGTCCTCAGTTCAGCTCAGAGCAGCATTATTTAACTGATTGAAGTGCTTTTTAATCTGTAGGAGCTCTTTAATATCTGCCTAACCACTGTGTGTGTGAACAGTCGATCATGTGGTGCCTGAACCCGGGACGAGTTTGATCTCAGCCTTCAATCAGTGGCGGGAATGGGCAGACAGCAAAGCGTGCTGTGACTATTCCCTTCACTTGGACATCACCGAATGGCACAAGGGTGTACAAGAGGAGATGGAGACACTCGTCAAAGATCATGGTAAAGCACTGCCAGCGTTCCCTCATGTGAACATTTGTATCTGCTGTATGAACCCACCAGAGAAAGCGTTTACTCCATCGGTCAGGAATTCTGCTGCTGCGCTGTTTCACCTAATGTCTCACCAACATTTCCCTCTGTAATTTCATACCCTGTCTTTGTGTGCAGGCATTAACTCTTTCCTCGTCTACCTGGCTTACAAAGACGTTTTCCAGCTCACTGATTCCCAGGTATGACTTCCTCCGTGAGTTGCACCTACTTACTTGTCTCTTAGGATCTCATGAAACCTGTCAAAAACACACTCAGGTCATATTTAACCACAAAATCAAAAGAGAGAAAGAAAAAATAAGAAAAAAATTTGGACCAATAAGATACAGAAACATAAAGACTGCATTGCTAAATTGTCATGATTTGTCATTGAAATTTCACGATGCAAAATATCTTAATGTTTTTTGCAGGTAATGTGACTTTACCTGACTATGCACTTACACAAAAATATGATGGTATTAGACATGTTCTGTGGTAAAATCATGGTATATTTTGAAGTACACTGGTTTATTTTTTGTATTTTTTTTTTTTTATTTATTTTTTTTTTTTAAGTGTGCAGTTTAATATGACTTTTCTGGATAAAAAGCCTGACTATGCATTTTAAAAATACCATTGTATTACTATGGTTTTGGATGTGTACCATGGTCAGTCAAACCATGGTATTTTTCAAACCACATTTATTTATATATTTGTTGATTTTATTTATTTTTAAGTTTGCAGTTTAATTCGACTTTGTCTGACTATACACATACAAAAAATACTGTGGTATTGCCATGGTTTTGGACATGACCCATGGTCAGATAGCGGCCTTTGCAATTCAGAGGCCCATTTCAAACAAAGAGTTGGAGACTCCCATGCAATGCAGCTGCGATTACTTTATTATCTCTGTTATATTTAACATTAACTCTTATTTCACTCTTAGTAGTCTATTTATAAATGCATTCTATCCAAGCATTACAATCACAAAATCAACATTCAATCTTGAGTGTAATGACCAGGCCATGAGAGCAAAGACATAAAAATTTGAGAACAGGGATTAGATAAGTGATTTAATACAATATGAATACGAGGAAGAGGAAATGTTTTACACTTAGGCTACTCTGATTTTGACATTTAGAACTTGGCTTTCCAATAACGGAGTGCTGCAAAAGCTCTGACAAGTTTATCCTTATCCAGCAATCTCATAACATCATGTTCAATTGACATTTGGGCAAGTGTGGACAGTCTTTCTTGCAGCATGGTGGACCGCAGGTATGATTTTATCAGCCGCAGGCACAAGATATAGAAATTAAAACAATGGGGAAAAAATGAAACTAAAACCTCCAGTAGGTGGGGGAATATCATTGTCTTAACAAGTGAGTCATTGTAGCAAAAGAAATATGAATAATTAATCATAACTTGTTATAATTAATTATAAATATTTGGATCAGTTAATAAAATTAACTTAATGTAATAAAATTAATATAACAATCAATTAACCTCTTTGGCCAATGAACACTCAGTGTTAATTGTTTATTAATTCTAAGAAATGTTAATTTCCAGGTTATGGGAAATAACATTCTTATTGTACAGTTCTACTCAGAGCATGTAGTCAGGATCTGCATGATTAGGGACTCCAGTAAATGAGCATGAAACACGGACAACTTTACGTATGGCATGAACAGGACTTTATTAACTAGACTAAACACTTAAACTACTCTAACATTCACACACATACATGAATACAGTTTACCAAGGGAAAGAGAGAGCTGAAGCAGAATACAGGAAAGCAAGAAGTTATCGCATTGTTTGAAATTCAGCATATTAACAGCCTTGAGCAAACCCTTTTTTTAAAGGGGAGTAAGGATATTTAATGTATCAAATAATGAGACTAAGTTTGTCTCGCCCATTTAAATTGTACTGTCCTGATGCAATTTGTTGAGGCTCCAGTTGATCTTTGCTGATAAGAGGGAACCAGCTGGATTCACAGGATCTTTGGTGAATGGAAGGACAAGGCCGAAGCCTGTCACAAGCTTGGGGTTCCTTAGAAGTTTCTAGCACAGCATCATCTTCACATCAGCATTTTTCAGTAAAAGAAGGAAAGGGGGCTGTGATCCTGTGATCAGTAATTTGAAAGTGAAGATGTCACACCCTCTTGAGGTGTCTGAGCCAATAAGGAGTTGTTCCTTCGGAGGGAACTTTTTAACAAGTCTTTGTTCTCTAGTAAGATATTAGCATAAGACATTGGATTGGATGTATGAGAGAAGAACCTTCTAGATTTTTATAATACTGATGTGTCACAGAGTTAGCAACATGTAACATAAATTACCAAATAGGAAACGAAAGTTGGAGTCCATCGATACAAAACATGCTACCCATGTGATTTTGGTTAACCATAGTATGCAACTTTGAAACAATAATACCAAAAGAGCTCAAAAGAGAGAATTAATACATTAGCCAAACCCTATAAAAGGAAAATCATGAGATGGGAAAATTGGATACATGTTTATACATTTCTCAAGTGGTTATATATAGAATATATAGGATTAAAAGGGTTTATTTGTCCTTCTCAGAAAGAATTGAGTCAGTCTCAAGCCTCTACAAATTCTTTCTGATCATAAAAAGATTGTTATCAGTGTTCCTGTGTCCTGTAACAGGACACCTGGTTCTGCCTGTATGTTGCAGTTTTGGGGATGTGTTCCCAGAACTTGTGAGGGAGAGTTTTCTGGATTATTCAATAAATATAATGAATAATTGTGTGTCTGATTGGTCCAGACGCTACCTCATTCAATCATTCAGTCAGTCAAATGATTCCTTCAAAATGTGGACTCATTCAGTTGCCCGTAGATGCGTAATGGCTCTACTGTGGATTTGTTGCAGAGCAAAAACAAAGTCTAAAATGAAAGTCACCAAACAGTAACTTCTTGTTTATTGAACTTGTTATATAAAATCAATAGGCTATCACATTTGCAATCATGCTGATATTCGGGAAAACAGCACTCTATATCCTGTTATAAATATTAAAAACAAGAACTCATACAGGGACATATTTGCCCCTTATATCTTGAGTTTTGGGTGGCATTTTTGCCCTAAGCCCCCATATTTTTAGTGATGGCGGAGTGCGGGGGTCTTTTTCCAACACATGCGGACGGAGGCCCCTTCTGATGTGAGGCCCATTTCAAGTGAAACAGGTGAAACATAGCAAAGGCCGCTACTGACCATGGTCAAACCAAGGTATTTTCTTTTATATTTTATTTTTCATTCATTCAGTTTAATGCGACTTTTGTGTGTGTGTGTGTGTTTTTTTTTTTTTTGTTTTTTTTGAAAAACTTACGCACTTACAAAAATACCATGGTATTACTAAGGTTATGGATCACATTGGATTTTTTTATGTGACTTTTGCAGTTTAACCCTAACTATGCACTTACAAATATTCTATGGTATTAACATAATTTTGGACACTTACCATAGTAAAACCTTGGTACATTTTGAAGAACATTGGAGCATGATACTCCGGTATACCTAAAAAATACCATGATTTCTCTCATGTGTTACCATTACAGTTTTAGGGGGCACAGTTCCTAGTTTTTTTGGGTTGGGTGTTTATGTTCTGAGAAAAAATATATCTAAATAGAGTCCCTTGGCATTTTATAAGCAAATGATGCTTGAATAGTCTGGCAGTGACCATTGCATTTGTTTTAAGCATGCTTCTGTTGTCATATTTGGCGTTCCTTCTTGGGTGCCTCCCCGTGTGTGAGTTCAAATGTGTGATTCTGTGCAGATCTACGAAGTGTTCAGTGTAATTCGGGACCTCGGAGCCATCGCTCAGGTCCATGCTGAGAACGGAGACATCATAGCCGAGGTGAGATATTCAGAGAGTCCAGCACTGAGCTCCATTTCTCAAAGTTACTATCAACAATAAACTGTTTGGAGATGTTAAATAAAAACATATGTTCCACAATGAACACTCAGACTTTATATTGGCAAGCAAAACCAAAGCAAATATTCCTACATGAGGTCGAAATAATTAATTGCAGATGACTTTTGGCTCAGGGTTATGTGTATTTATCTTGAGAAGATAAGCAAACTCTTTGTAATGAGGACAGTTTGGTTGTGGAAATAAAATATACTGGAAATAAAATGTATACAGTATATATTGAGACTATGACATCTTTATATAAAGATTTATTTAGTGATCTCATGCTATTTTCTTCCTATCCCGCTCTTTTTCTTTCTTTCGTTCTTTCAACAGGAGCAGCGCAGGATTTTGGAGTTGGGTATCACTGGACCAGAGGGACATGTACTCAGTCGTCCAGAGGAGGTGAGTGGCAATGAATTCTGGGAAAAAATATATTTTCCATTTTCTCATCAGAAGGACACGTATTTTGTTTCTGAAGTTCCGTAGAAGAAAACATTTTATCGATCATTTAGGTGGAGGCGGAAGCAGTCAACCGCTCTGTAACAGTGGCCAATCAGACCAACTGCCCTCTTTACGTCACCAAGGTGATGAGCAGGAGTGCCGCTGATGTCATTGCCCAGGCCAGGAAAAAAGGTGAGAGACATAATAATATATTGCAATAGCAAACTAAATATGGCGACTCTAGGATAGGCCTGCCTTTGATTTAATCAAGTTATCAGCTCAACCAAACCTAGTGGAAACATTCAAGGTTGAATTACCAATATGGAAGAACATTCTGAGGTGGTTTGATCTAATCACACTCTCTCCGCGCCATTAAAACGAGGTATTAAAGGTCTGGACAAGCAAGGCAGGTTTTATGAGCTGGGATGCACTGCAGTCGTGCAAAAGAAAAAAAATACAGCATGCTATGACTCAGCTGTTCTTGGCTAGACAGCAAGAAATGACATCATAGTGGTCAGGCTCCAGAATTAGGCAAGGGAATTAGAATGAAATTATATATGCTGTTCCTAATTCAGTATCTTTGAACCATTTAGGCACCGTAGTGTATGGTGAGCCAATCACAGCAAGCCTTGGCACGGACGGCTCACACTATTGGAGCAAGAACTGGGCCAAGGCTGCCGCCTACGTCACATCCCCACCCTTGAGTCCAGATCCCACCACACCGGACTATCTCAACTCGCTGCTGTCATGGTAAGATCATTTAATGTCTGTTTATTTGTAGTACGCATTTATGATTTGATTTGTTTTGGTGGTGGAGTCCTAAGTGTACCATTAGAAATTATCTTAATTGATGGGGTCTGAGAGTGGTTCAAAAAACTGTGGCTAATGCGTGTAAGATGACTTTAAAGTGAACTGGACTCAGACCAGCTCAAGAAGTGGTCTGAGTACAGTTAATTTTAAGTCTGCAGTGTGGTTTACTTTTAATGCTGCATCAAATTGAGGAAATAATACAATTATTCTATTATTATTATTATTATTATTTTAAAATATTAAATTGAATATACAAAAAATGTAATTACAAAGTAATAAAAGTGAATAAAAATGACACAATTATTGTATTATTTTAAATATTTATTAACAATATAATAACAACAATCAGCATCATTATTATTAATAATAATAATAATAATAAAACAGAATATCCAAATATTAAAAATGAAATAAAAGTAAGGAATTAATTATTATTAATATTATTTATTATATGCTATATTATAGAATTAAAATGTTTTTATAATTTAATTGTTATTGTTACCAATATAACGATGCAAAATAATAATAATAATAAATTATAAAATAAAGTAAATACATGTTAATATTAAATAATATTAAATAACAATAATAATGCACATATTATTATTAAATTATTATTTCATTTTTTATTAAAAATAGAATATTAAAAATCATGAATAGTGATGTTAATAATTATTATTATATTGTATTATTAAATTAATTTATTTTTTATTTTTAGCAATATAATAATAATAAGAATAACAATAACAATATAATAAATGATAAAATAATAAAATAACAAAATATTAATATTAAATAAAAATAATAATAATACACATATTATTATTATTATTATTATTAAATTATTATTTATATTATTAAATTAACATGTATTGTTAGCAATATATTATTAATAATAATGATATACTCTAGTGATCAAAGCACCCAAAAAAATAAATGGAGAATAGTGAAAAAGAATGTGGATTGAGACCTGATCACAACTAAATTGTACCAAAATGAGTTGTGAGGTACTTTTAGGGCCAAAAACTTTGATTTATTTTTTTTTTTTTTGAGTTTTATTTTTTATTTTAAAGATGACACAAGTGTATAAAGGTTTGCTTAGTATCTAAATATAACTGTTTGTAGAGTAGACTCATTTGTTTCCTAACATGTCTCCTCATAGTGGGGATCTGCAGGTAACAGGAAGCGCTCACTGCACCTTTAACACCGCCCAGAGAGCTGTGGGTAAAGATGACTTCACCCTCATCCCTGAAGGAACCAATGGCACTGAGGAAAGGATGTCCATCATCTGGGACAAATGTGTGGTGAGACAGAAGTACTAGTCTGCAAACAGTAAGGAGTGACATTTAATCACAAGCTGCCATAGTGCAGCATCTACTCTTCCTTCAATCATATAAACAAAATCAGTCAGTAGTCATGTGAGTCTAAACAGTCCCAGCTGAACAGACAAGCACACTCAAGTGGACACAAGCAGAAACACGACAAACAACCATCTCTCTCTGTGGTCCCTGTTGTTCGTAGGTAACTGGAAAAATGGATGAAAATCAGTTTGTGGCTGTCACCAGCACCAACGCCGCTAAAATCTTCAACTTGTACCCACGTAAGGGCCGCATTGCTGTGGGTTCAGATGCTGATCTGGTTTTGTGGGATCCCGATGTTACAAAGATCATCTCAGCGAAGAGCCACAATCTGGTGAGTTCTGCTGTCAGCAAAAAAAGCCAATGTGAAATCAAGACCCTACTTACTTTCCTAACACATGTTCCTGGTCCTACTGTGCATGACTCATTAATGGACAGTATTGATTTTGTTTATGCGATTTGACTTCAAATTTATGTCCCTCAGTATAGTTAACCAGTGGGCAAAGTTGTGTTTTTATGGATGTGGTTTGCAGTCCTGACCATAGAACATTGCTTGTGCTGACCAAATGTTGGGCGTGGGCATGTTACTCATGCGAGTGATGTCATTCTCAGCTCTGCCTGGGTAATTGATGTCTCCCTCCTGGTTTGCAGGCGTAACAGTGTGCAGAACACCATGAGGATCTTCTGTTTGTGCTCATGAGCTTAAAACACATTGGCTTTTGAGGGTTGTGTTCTTTTGTCTAGTGGATTTTATATTTAACAATATATCCTAAAATTAAATTTTGTGTTAATGTAATATAAATATTCATATATCTCTATATACATTATAGGTATTATTAATATTTATAATTAATAACATTAATAATATATTAATATATTTAATTTATAGTTTAATATATTCATTTCATATTAATAATAAATTAGCAATATGTAATTTAATATATAATATTTAATAATACAAAATATACTTGATTTAGAAAAAATATCTGGGCTTAAAACTAAATATATATTTTTCTTGTTTTAAGCATAAACTTGACTAAATATTGTAACACCGTGTCTACACCAGATGCAACTTTTTTTTGCGTCGCATTGCGGTGCAACAGCTAAAAACTGTCTACACTGAACGCGACAGGCCGACCGTTGCAAAGCACTTGGACTATGTCAGAAATAGAACGTGGAATCCGTTTAATGTTGGGAATTCGGCGTGGCGCATCCAGTGTAGACAATTTCTCTGATTATAATGGGTTCTATTGTCTTTTGACGCGTCCGGTGTAGACACGGTGTAAGTATTATGCTTTAAACAAGAAAAAAACAATTTCCCAATGGAGAAAAAAAATAATAATATAAAAATACATTTTATTTAAGATATATACAGTGCACAGCATAAGACTGAGTGCAATACATGTCCACAGAAGGTTTTTCACCTTGGGAGAATGCATTTCCTCATGGTCATCTTGAAAAAATGCCCAACAATGAAGGGAATGAGGAAAGGGTAACATCTTCTGTTTCAAGTTCGTGTATTAAATTACACAGTGGTGTGGGAATTCATGACAGCATTGATAAAGCAAAACTCCCTCACACCTTCAGCACATACATCCCTATATAAGAGCTTTACTACCACTGAACTTTACTGTGGGAACCAGGCACTTCTCATGTAGTCCTCCTCTAGCAACACCATAACATTTTGGATGCTGTTAGATCCTAAATGATGGATTTGGTCCCATGAGACCAGAGTATTGATTCCCAGAATCTATATTTTGTAAATATGGTCTTTGGAAATGGCTAACTGACTTTATTGTGTTTTGGCTACAGTATGTAGTTCCAGTGAGAACAACAACCATGCATGTAATTTCTGCAGGCTGCATCTTACTCTGTGAGATAAACAGTCACTCTTTTCATAGCTTTTGCTGACTCTGAGACACTTGCATGGTATTTCTCCTGCTCTTTGTTTAGCAAAAAAATCCCTCATCACTAAATGAAAGCTTAAAATGAAGGCCTGATTATTTCAGGGGCCTTGTCACAAGTCCATTGTGTTTGAATTTCTGTGTTACTTTTGCTATATTTTCACACTTAAAACAATGATTTGGTAATCTTCTTGTAGCACTGTCCTCTTTTGTGCTAAGAAGTAAGTCTCATGACAGTTCTCTCCCAAGTGGTTCCATTGCTGTCAGCATTAAGTCGGAGAATGATTCAGTGGGCTATATGACACTTTTAATTGTCAAGAAATTACTTCTCTTTTGTTCAACATACTTACCTGTTGATCAAACATTGCCTTAAACTTACACCAGAAATTTTTTATTTTGTTTTATTTAGTAACTTTTAGGAGGGTGTACTCATTTTTGCTACACAACATTTTATCACCTTGATAAGAAAATTGTATTTTGCTGAATAATTTTGACATGCTTCTTTGGTTATTGATTAAGCAGACTTGCTGGAACATTATATCTCTAAAGAACCCTAACATGTCTTCTAGGTAATTGAGTAATTGTTGTCTTTCAGAAGTTTCAGAGGGGGTTTACTCATGTCTGCTGTGCACTGTATTTGCTAAAAATACACTACCATTCAAAATTTGAGGTCAGATTTTTATAAAGAAATTTTTACTTTTATTCAGCAAGGACGCATCAAATGGATTAAAAGAATTAAAAAAATAGTGTTACAAAAGATTTATATTTCAAATAAATGCTGTCCTTTTGAACTTTCTATTCATTAAAGAATCTTGAAAATGTGAGCAATAGAGACTTCTTTTAATAGGTGCCCTAGAACCTTTTTTTTTAAAGATGTAATATAAGTCTAAGGTGTCCCCTGAATGTGTCTGTGAAGTTTCAGCTCAAAATACCCCATAGATTTTTTTTAATTCATTTTTTTAACTGCCTATTTTGGGGCATTATTAGAAATGAGCCGATTCAGGGTGTGTGGCCCTTTAAATCTCGTGCTCCACGCCCCAAGAGCTCGCGCTTGCCTTAAACAACATAAAAGAAAGTTCAAACAACTAATATAACCCTCAAAATGGATCTTTACAAAGTGTTCATCATGCAGCATGTCTAATCGCGTAAGTACAGTGTTTATTTTGATGTTTACATTGATTCTGAATGAGTTTGAGGCTGTGCTCCGTGGCTAACGGCTAATGCTACACTGTTGGAGAGATTTAAAAAGAATGAAGTTGTGTTTAAGCATTATACAGACCGCAAGTGTTTAAAAAATGAAAATAGCGATGGCTCTTGTCTCCGTGAATACAGTAAGAAACGATGGTAACTTTAACCACATTTAACAGTACATTAGCAACATGCTAACGAAACATTTAGAAAGACAGTTTACAAATATCACTAAAAATATCATGTTATCATGGATCATGTCAGTTATTATTGCTCTATCTGCCATTTTTTGCTATTGTCCTTGCTTGCTTACCTAGTCTGTTGATTCAGCTCTGCACAGATCCAGACGTTCTGCCCTTGTCTAATGCCTTTCATAATGTTGGGAACATGGGCTGGCATATGCAAATATTTGGGGCGTACAACCCGACTGTTACGTAACAGTCGGTGTTATGTTGAGATTCGCCTGTTCTTCGGAGGTCTTTTAAACAAATGAGATTTATATAAGAAGGAGGAAGCAATGGAGTTTGAGACTCACTGTATGTCTTTTCCATGTATTGAACTCTTGTTATTTAACTATGCCAAGATAAATTAAATTTTTGAATCTAGGGCACCTTTAAAAACTTCTTACAGACCCCAAACTTTTGAATGGTGGTGACCACTTGACCGCTCAGGTTTATTTTGCTTCTCAGCTTTCTCATTTATCTTGTTTACTTTGTTTTAAAAGTGTCTAGAAATTTGTGCTGAAAACAAATGTCCTGATTAAGAAAATAATTTGTGTGATTAAGAAAATACCCACAAAGATGGCAATATCCAAAATCCTTGTCCTTGTGATGACATTTTTTGGTTTCCATGAGGAAAACAGCTTATAAAATACTAAGTGGTGTTTTTCTGTTTTTTTTTTTTTTTTTTTTATGTAAAACTGCAGAAAGTTTTCTGTGATGGGTAGGTTTAGGGGTAGGGTTAGGGGATAGAAGTTTGGACAGTATAAACATCATTATGTCTATGGAATGTCCCCATGAAACATGAAAACCCAACATGTGTGTGTGTGTGGTGCTTGAGCAGGTGTGTGTTGATTATCAAATTCACTGAATAACCTCATGCTGTTTTTAGGTCTTATGGGATGTTCTGTATTGCTTTTAGCAAAGTGCCAGTAGCATTTAGAAGGGTGATCACATGTGCCAGCACACACACACCCTGTAAACTTTAATATACTTCCTCCCTCGTTCACTCCCTCTCATTTTCAACATTCTGTGTTTTCTTTGTACTGTATTTCTGCAACCATTCTAAACAAGTGGGCTGCAAATATGGTCTGTTCTGAGTTCTGACATCTTGTCATCAACATAAATAGCTGTCTGAAAGGATCAATAATGATTTCCAACATAGGATTGTCCATTTCCATTGGAATATCATGCCTCAGTATGTGGAAGGGATTTTAGAGCAATTCAACAACAATCCCTCCAGGAGAGCAGTGTTTGTGCTAATGACATTGTAAATGTTTGCAAATCAACAGTACAGTTTTGTTTTGTGTGCTGATCCTGATCCCGAGACAAAATTTCAACAAGCAGTGTCATGCTGTTGTTTCTTGTTTTCCAGGCAGTGGAGTACAACATTTTCGAGGGTACCGAGGTGCGTGGGGCGCCCCTGGTGGTCATCAGTCAGGGAAAGATCGTACTGGAGGAAGGAAACCTCCACACCACAGAGGGATCCGGACGCTATGTGACCCGTAAGCCCTTCCCTGACTATGTCTACAAGAGGATAAAGGCTCGCAGCAGGGTGAGTTATATAATAATCTAGGAGATAACCTATTTAGCTTGTAAAATGATTGGTATATCTACCCCTAATTTACCGGACAGTGTCTTTATATTCATGCTCCGTAAAATCTTAAATGACCAAGACCACCCACTCTTTTAATATTTCATCCCCCTTCTTTCTAGCCGTAGGTATAGATTACCCATGTGTAGAATAGCCAGCTATAGTAAGAGTTTTGTTCCTGTAGCTATACAAGCTCTAAATAAATAGAAAATTGGCCATTGATACGTCATCTTACACCTTGTCGCGATGCGATAAGGTTCCAGCGAGCAATTTGACTGTGGACAAAAACCTCAGCCAATTAGAAGAGAGTGTGGCAAGAGCATAGCAGACACAATGAAATGGGTAAGTAGTAAGTACATAGTAAAAGTCATAAATATTACACCATTTAAACATTATTTCAAGTACATACGGAGTGACTGAAACAATCTTTGTCACAGAATACACTTGTTTGTTCGCGTTTTTTGCCCATTTATTTATTTTCAAGATCTGAGATGAATTAGCCAGTGTTGTTTTCATTACAGCTAAAAAGCTGGGAACACAGAATGTTGTGTGTAGTTAGGACATGGTGTTACGCTTTTGCTTTTTTTTCTGTGATTGGTTTTGATTGTATTATAAGTTGATAAGTTACCATGTTTTGTGTTGTGTTTGTGTTATGTACGTATTTACGGTGGAAACTAATTTCCTAGAGGACAAATAATCAGGTTTTCTAATCTGAAATGTATAGATACACAATCTATCAGTGACCATATTGATATTTTTTATTATTTATATTACTATTATTATTATTATTATTATTATCTGATTTTTATATTAAAATTTAGAATTAGAATATTATACTATAAAAATATTATATAATAATATATTTTTGTTTAATAGAATACTGACTTAAAACATATAATGTACACTACTAGGCAAAAGTTTGGAATTAAGATTTTTTAAATATTTTTTGAGTCTCTTATGCTCACCAAGGCAACACTGGTGTTTTCAACATTGAAAATTGAAAAAGAAATTTTTCTTGAGGAGCAAACAGTTATTTTAAATAATTTTAAATCATTTTTTAAATAATATTTAACAATATTAATGATTCACTGTATTTTTAATCAAATAAATGCAGCCTTGGTCACCATATAAGAGACTTCTTTCAAAAGCATTCAAACTATTGTAATTATTTCAAAATTGTGACCAGTGGTGTGTGTGTGTGTGTGTGTGTGTACAGTATATACTTATTCATAAATTAGATTCCCATGCCTGTTAATATAAATATTTATTTATTTTTAATTTATAATGAGCCTATATCAAATTTATGAATAAGTACATTTACAGAAAAGATATATATATTATTTCCATATTATATTCCATATATATATATTATATCCATAAATAAATAGAATTGATTATAGATTATATGCTTATACTGTAAATACTTATTCATAATTTAGATTTCCATACCTATTAATATAAATGCCACTAAATGCATATTAAAGGTTTTTCTGCAATAATGTTTTAACTGTTTGTTGTTTTCGAAATGTTTTAGGCTATCAGAGTTTACTAATATTATTATGCACTATTGTTTTTTAGCTTGCTGAACTGAGGGGAGTCCCACGGGGTCTCTATGACGGGCCGGTCTGTGAAGTCTCAGTGACGCCCAAAGCTGTGACCCCTGCTTCCTCTGCCAAGACCTCCCCTGCCAAGCAGCCCGCTCAACCGGTCCGCAACCTGCACCAGTCTGGCTTCAGTCTCTCTGGTGAGCATCGCAAGTGTATAAATTAGAAATCAACTGAGATGCATGATATATTACCTAAATTCACTTGTACTATTTTATTTAAATTTGTATTTTACTTTATTTTATTTTATTTTAATTATCGGCTCATCTGTACCAGCCAAAATTTTAATATTAGCGAGACACTTGTTTTATATCATTTACATAAATCTATTGTGAACCCCTTTTTCACAGGAACAGTGTCATGTTTGAATATATGCATCATAAGCTGATTTCCTTTTATTGATCTGTTTCAGGTGCTCAGGTTGACGACAACGTCCCCCGCCGCAACACCCAGCGTATCGTTGCGCCCCCTGGTGGCAGGGCCAACATCACCAGCCTGGGCTAGACCCCCGTCTTTCAGCCGACAGGAGAATAGGGGGCAGGGGGGAGGGATGTCTATAAACGGAGGTGTTTGCCGAGACCACCGTGTCATATCAAGAACCGAACCCTCCACAGGGCCTATTGATTCTTCACTCCCTAGTCTCCCAACCCCCGAGCTCTCACCCTTTTCCCTTGTTTTCTTTTCCCTACCCTACACCACTTCCTAAAGGAGACATCTAGAAAAAAAAAGTATTTGCCTCATGTGAAGAGAGAAGGAAAAATGTAACATCCACATTTGAGCACTTCTGATTGTATGATTTTTATACTGTACTTTCTATCCACCATGAGTCCTGTTATTATTTTTGTATTTAACTTTATTTGCTTTTTGAAATCAGAGGGATCAAGTGTGTGTACTAGAGAAGCTGTTTATCATTGTTACTTATTAACAAGGCAAAGGTTAGAGTACTGGGTTTCTTGTGTCATTGTTTGTGGCTAAAAGTCTATAAAGACTTTTAAGTCTATTACATTAGGAATGTCTATATTTTTAGGATTTTTTTATTACATTTTTATCAGTTTACATCAATATGAACACCTGACCGTATTCCGCCCGTGCCCTTTCCGTGGCATTCAATGCGATTTCTCTACCAGTCAATAAAAGAAAGCTTTTCCGGTGGTTGCTAATTAAAAACCATGTGTTTCACAACCAGAGATATTTAATTAACAATGTTAATGTTATTGAAGAAGAAACCGCATGTAAAAACAAGCAGCTCAGCAATGTTGGAGAAAATAAGAGAGGACCACAAGTGATTATAGCTGGAAATGTTCCTTGTTTTGTCCTCGTTCCAAAAGAAACTCGAACTTTTTTACACAAGCTGTTTTAATACTTAATGGTTAAGAACAGGAGAAAGTCAAGGTTGTATATGGCCGTGAAGAAATAGTGGGCTGTTACTGTGGGGATTATTGAGAATTTAGCAGGTGTTAACTAAAGGAAATGCAATGAAGAATCGTCTTTTTGCTGTTATGTCTCTTTTTAAGAACAACGTGGATGTGACGCTTTGAAATTAGTATCAATTTCCTAATGCACTAAAGCCTAAAGTCTACTTCAGTTTTGACACAAAGCGTATGCATACGGTACAGCTGAACAAGTAGCCTTTCAAAGAGGGTTGCCAGGTTTTCACAACAAAACCCTCCCAATTGCTACTGAAAACTAGCCTAGTTGCGTTTCAGGGGGGGGATTTGGGGAGTTGTAAAATCTTCTTTTTGACAGGGTTCCCCTCGTAAAATTCGTATTCCAGGGGCTAAATGTCTCATTATTTGGGGTTGCTTCAATCCGCGGCAACAGTGTTAAAGTAGCCCAATTCCGTGGGAAAACTGCAGAATTGGCAACACTGCTTTTGAAGTATACATCATTTGCGAGCGTGCGCTAATATGGACGCTCGACATATGCGCTTTAGAAAGTTTCATCCTTGTCCAGTGTCTACGCTATTTCTCATCGAAGATGTTATAAAAATCTCTTTTACTCGTTTAAACTAGAGTTGCCCCTCACACAAGCACTAACTCCCTCCGTTTCTTTTTCGACTATGAAACAAAGACCAAGGCCAGGACCAACTTTGTGGACAAATTAATTAGTGCAAAAAATTTTTTTTTTTTTTCAAAACCCATGTGCGAGCTTATTGTACAGAGTACACGTTTACAAAAGTCAGGCCGCTCTGTACTGTGTTGATGACATTTCTGCGATGAAATTTACATACGCGTGTGCGAAAAAACTGAAGTATACTTAGGGCTTAAGGGCCAAAAAAAACCCAGACGGATGTCCCTGTAGGTTTGGTTGCAGCGCAGTACAAATATACCATGTGAGTCGTGTGATTTTACAGTATTGAGTGATTATGCCGCAACTTTTTATGTCAACAAATGTGATATCGCAACCTTATGCTAATGTGTCTTTTTTGTATCTTTAACTCCAAGCTGTGCCGGAGATGTACTGATCACATTGAGTACTGCTACAAGCTTGTTCATGTTTATTGTTTGAAACAACTGAAAGGCTGTTAAATGTAAAATAGCCGGTTAACCGATACAAAGGTGCCAGATTTTTCTCTTAACTCGTCATAGTTCTTTTGAAAGGCTTTTCTGAGTATGAGTTGTCAGCGCCATTCTTAATGTCGACATCCATTTTTAGTGCAGTTTTAAAATGCTACGTATTGTCATAATATCATAAAAATAAAACAGAGTAAGTTAAAGGTGATTTTCAACAGCTGTGCTGATGGCAGCTCCATGTTTTGGTGTTGTTGTTTTGTTTGTTTTTTATCAAAGAATGAATGAGAGATTTTCTGTTAATCTGCTTGTTTCTCACCTAAGTTGGTTTGAAAACATGATAAACATGCCCTAAAAGCACAAAGGGCAATGCATTGGGCAGCTAGCACGCTAGGTTAGCTGATGTTTTCTTTTCCTGTGTTTGACATTTTCTGTCGAAACAGGAAGTTTAGCTGAACACATGGAAATATCATCTTTTTTATTTTAAATGGATTTAGGGTATGTCACAGCCATTAATTATGGTCTGGTATTTGCTAATGCTGGTTGGTTGCTTGTGGTATCGTGGGAGGGACATTCTCATTCTAGAGTGCATTTGATTGGACAAAAATGTGTAGTACAAGATGAGTCATCAATAGCCTATTTCTGGTTCATTTTTCCTAAAGAGAAACAATGTACATTTTAAATGTGTTTAACTGTTAACATTTATGAGTACATTAGCCTTGAAACAATAGACATCGACTAAACGCCACAAAAGTGTAATTTTAATGTTATGAGTTCTTTAACAGTAATGATAATCCACATTTTGTGGATGGTGCTAAACCTTATGTTCAGCCCAGACGAATGAGGCATAGTATAAAGTAAAAAAAACAGTAATAAAAAGGCTTTAACTGGTTTTAATGTGCCTTGCTTAAATCACGACATGGATTAGCGATGGCGGAAATTTTCTTGTATAGTCTGTTTTTCATTTAGTAAACCCGTCCTCCAGATGTTTTCTTTTCCCTCATGCACATCTTGGCTTGTATCATCATTCTCCATTGCTTGCCTTTTCCTCTGTGACTCAACACACAAACACACACAAGCTCCAATTCATTCCAGCACTGACAAGGTTTAACCTTGCATATTCACTGCTGCTTAGTTGTTGTATGCTTAGTGTGTATTCAAAGACACAATTGTTTCTTCCAATGTGAAGAAAATACGGAGCTCCCAAAGGGCCACTGCATGGAGAGGAAGAATCTTTGCAATGCTTTTGCATTCCCTCGCAAAACTTTTGTGTTCCCCCGAGAAACCTTGTATTGCTCGCAAAACCTTTGTGTTCGTCAGAGAAACTTTGCGTTCACTCGCAAAATTGTACTAATGTTAATAATATGAAGTAGGAGGAAAAACACAAACGTTTTGCGAACAAACGTAAATGCATTTAAATATCATTTTTCCTCCATATTTTTCCACAAACATGGGGCTCAATAGGAAACTAAAAAAAAAAAAAAAAAAAATAGGGGGGAAAAAAGGTTTACGTTATCCCATAGACCAAAAATTATAATAATTTTGATGTATAAATTTACTTTTCTTCCTTGTATGAATGCCGTAAGAAAAATAAATTAAATTCATAATACAAGTCTTCATTTCTCACGCAGTTTTGCATCTCATGCAAATTTTTCTTGTTTTACAATGTTTATCTTTTTACTGGAAAGCGCGACAAAAATAGGCTATGACGTTTTGTCCAAGTTCTCCAAGCAGACGTTATCCTAAAATGTCTATTTTTGACTCGTTTTAATCACGTTCTTTAGGTTTGTTACATAAATTAAGCCAAACTACAGCGGAAGAAAAAAGCGAGAGACTTGGCCTACGTGTTGTTGTTGCACCGTGACTGTCTTTGTGCGCTTGCTGTTGGAATGTGTCTCTCAAATGGAGGGCGACGCGAAGGTTATAATGATTCATTCTGTTTAGAAGGACTGATGTGATGCCGCTGTAGACCTCACAGAGTAGCTATATCTTCTAGTTATCACCTCATGACTGTTGTGATTGTTTTCGCTCTTCCTGTTTCTTGTTCGTTTCTTGCTGACCTCATTGCCTTTTTACTGTTACTATGACGACTCTTTTATTTGTCATGGCAACACATTACACATCGGAAGCATATGCCCCTAGCAACCCTTCTGGGCCTGGTGCTATTAAAACAACATCGAATGGCTGGATCATTTCAACTAAAAGTTGTGATTACAGCACAACACAAACCATATCTGTACAGTACCAACCTTTCCAAAAGGGAAGCTGCCATAATCTGTTTCCTGCCTTTCTTGGTGGCACGTTTATCAGTATGGGAGTAACGTTACTGAATTAAGTTTATTTCTTCCATACCTCATGGACAGTTTTTTTTTCTTCTTTGGATTTTAACCTGAACAGTTTTGTGTATGTTTGCTAGTGAGATAGAACTCAATTTAAGATTTTTTTTTTTTTAATTTGTAGTTTTCCACAAACTTCTCAATTAAACTTAATGATTAGTTTAATTATTTTAATTTTTTTCAAAAAAGACAAAATATTAAGCAAATTAGTTTCTTTTCATTTAAGATGGTGTGGAAATATGGCATAAATTGAGAACGGAATTGTCCTATGTGAGTTTTCCATGTGTTTTCCTTGAGACTTAATATGAGCATATGCAAGAGTTCAAATTAAACATGCCTTAAGCATTTCCTCTGATCCCAGAGCAGCTGTCGGCACTAACACACACTCACACACACACTTTGCTATGTATGCTTGAATGTTCTTCTATGCGTGGTATGTAATCTATGTAAAATGCAGATGGGAACTGAACGATGGTTCAGTCTGAGGTTGCCAATGATTTCTAGTCCCGCCACTTTCTTTCCCCCATCAACCCCAGTCCAGAAGTTAACCTGTTGTGTGCTGGTGTTTATTCTGTTGGCTGTGCTGTTTGAGGATGTTTGCTTGCGCTGAAAAGTGTTAAACCCCTTGGATGGTGATGTTACAAAAACGTAAAAAATGAATAAAAGGGAAAAAAGAAATCTTTTCTCTACTCTGTTCTTGACTTTCAGCAATTTGCACATTATATATAGTATATGTGCATCAGGAAACCATCAAAAGCAATGTCAAGCAGTCAAATGAATCTAGCATATACTGAGACTTTTAATAGTCTATTATCATCAGTATGACCAAAGACATAATATTTGAATCCAAGTACTGTTGTAAAGTACAGAATCACTACTGGTGTTTTGGCATCATTGTCCAAAAGTTCTCAATTTAAAAAAAAAAGAAAAAAAACACAACCACAAGCTGCGAACCCCATAAAATTTAGGATAAAAAAAAAAAAAAATGTTTAACAGGAAAGTTATAACAAAAATTGGCAACAATTTACAATAAGGTCTCATTTCTTAACATTAGTTAACATGAACTAACTGAGCATTATTTTACAGCATTTATTAACCTTTGTTGGTGTTAGTTAATAAAATATAATTAATAATTGTATATGTTAGTTCAGAGGGTATTAATTAATGATAACAGATACAACTTTAGATTTTAATAATGTGTTAGTAAATGCTGAAATTAATTAATGTAGTTAACTAAATGAAACCTTATTGTAAAGTGTTAACCAAAAATGTTAAGAAATGTTTAAGGTTTTATGAACTTCTTAAAATTTCACTACAATTATTTTCATGATTTGTTTTCACAACATTTTTTCTTTTGTCAATTCAACTTACAGATAACATAATATTTTGAGTTTCTGTTGATTAAACCAATCGCCTTCGTTGTATTAACTCAAACTTTTAAGTTGAATTTTAAGGCAACCAGGTAACTTACCTTTTTAAGTTAAACCAACAGTTTTTTTTACAGTGTATTTAAGATTATATGCAAAACAATGCAAAATACAAGCATTTCACATTTTTCCCACTCCATTGTATATGTATATGTATATATTTGTATTTGTAAAGCACATGTTTTGAAGACCCTGAAAAGGCCTCGAAAAAAAATCACACACACACACACAAAAAAAAAGTTATTGGAAATGGCTTTGTCAACAATCATTGCATTACCAAGCTGGATTTTTACACTCTAAAAATGTATGAATCCTCAGTTTTACACTTAACAAAAGTGCAGCTGCATATTATAAACAAGCCACAAGGTGGCGCTCCTGTATATGAAATCTAGCCAGATCCTTGGTCATTTCTTGCTCCATTCCACAGTAATGTCTTTGTAAAATACCTTAAAAGGTTGTCTTTGAAATCTTTTATTCTTTCAGAAAACATTTCATACAGCCTCACCTTCCATCTTGATTATGGAAACTTCATGAACTTTCAGAGATGTTTGCGGTGCATTCAGAGCACTGTTGCTATGTGCAGTAAATGAGCACTCATGTATTACAGCAGTAGGCCATGCATTACTATCCGTACAGGAGTCAGTAAATCCAGATGATAAACCCTGTGGAGATTTGGGTCCATGCAGGGTCATAGGGTCTTGACCAGAGGCCGGAGGGCTCCAAGTCCTGTGCCTTCTGCTGAGGCAGCGGCCATGGAGAACGTTCTGGAAGGCCTTCTTGTACTCTTGGCTAAAGCACGGGTAGATGATGGGGTTGAGGCAGCTGTTGAAGTAGCCCAGCCAGAAAGTAATTTTGAAGACAGTGTCCGGGGGTCTGTGAGATGGGAAAATAGATCCTTTGGGGACACAGAAAAAAAAAAAAAATCAGCTTTATTCATAAGGTCACCCCAAGACAGCAGGTCAAATGGTTTTTGATGTTTCATATTTTCAAAGGCTTTGATATTCACATTTCTTTCTAGTATTCTGAAAGCTTTGAACTAGACACAAAAACTAACTTAGACACTCAATAGCATCTTAGCTGTCCAATTACTAAGCAGAAAGGCAGACAAATAAGCTGTATTTCCATAAAACATTTAATGAAAGTACAAATTATACAGATTCGCCTACATGTGGAATCCATACAAAAGGTTTTGTCTTCTGAACTAGGGCTGCTGTTTAGCATATAAAAGCCTCTATTCTAATCTATGACAAGCAGGGTTGAAACAAACTGCAACACTCTCTCTTTCTTTCATAATTCATTCTTTCGTTGTAAACAAGCTCATTTAAATGCAATCTCAAAGGGACCAGCAAGAATTATGTAGTAGTGTGGGAGAACATTGGGTTGTTTGGAAACATGGGTGAGAATAACGAAATATAAATTAAAGCGCAACATCTGAAATGTGTTTAGCTTGAAAACAGTGTGTCTACCAAATATGCTTTTACATGTGCCTTATTGAAAATAACTACATATTCAGAGCATTACTTTGCACATACTGTATGTATGTTCTCTGAGTTACTGCAAGTTAAAGGTTCACCCAAAAGTTCTGTCATCATTTACCCTTATGTCCTTACAAATTCGTACTTTGAAAACGTTTTTCTTTTCAAGTAATAAAAATTAAAGGGTTAGTTCACCCAAAAATGAAAGTTCTGTCATTAATTACTCACCCTTGTGTTGTTCCACACCCGTAAAACCTTCTTTCATCTTCAGAACACAAATTAAGATATTTTTTGATGAAATCCAAGAGGTTTTGTTTCTCCCATCCAGAGAAGTAGTAAAGACATTGTTAAAATAATCAATGTGACTACAGTGGTTCAAACTTAATGTTATGAAGCGATGAGAATACTTTTTGACCGCAAAAAAAAAAAAAAAAGACTTTATTCAACAATTTGTCTTCTTCCCTGTAAGTTATGCAGCGAACGCAGTGCAGAGCTTCCGTGTTTATGTCCAAACACCGGATCAGTATTAGCCGATGTTGTTCATTTGAGCACCACGACGCATGTTTGTGATGCTGACGCAGGAGTCGACCAATAATGAGTCTGAATGTGTTCTGACGTAGAACATGGAAGCTCTGCACTGTAGTGATTGGCGGATCGTGGTCATATCCGCGGGTCGGGTGATAAAAAATAACATTCAATTAATTGCGGGTGGGTCGCTGGCGGATGAGACATAAACCATGAATGTGTTGATTTTAATAAAGACACAAACTCTCATTTTAGACGCAATCAACATGCATCACGCTTACTTTCATTTTCAAAAACAGCGTATCTCTTCAGGGAAGACCAATAAAGAAAAACATTTGCTGAGAGCAACTCCTAGTGGACATTATAGAACACAAAGAAAGAAAATCTACATGAGATATTGCTTAATACTTATTGTAATTTTTCGTCAGGCACAAATTTGAAGACGCAGTTGTGGGTTTCACCTGTTAAGCAGCAATAACGGCAAAACAAATCCGAGAGAAAAAAAAAAAAAAAAAAAAAAGGGGGAACTAATCAAGTGTTGGGTATGTGATATGTAACGGCTGTGAAACGCTGTATATTAAACAAATGAGGCCTATATCCAGCCTTTGTTTGGGCTGAACATCGGCTATTTAATGACTTTGTGTATGTGTGTGTGTGTGTTCTGGAAGTTGCAGTGACGGAAACAATAATATTCCAATTTAAGTTTGAAGGGAGTAAAGCCTCTAAAGATGCACAAGGGATTTTGCCAAAGAAGACCTTTTATTACTTTAAATAAGAAAAGAAAAGCATCATAGTTCAGTGTAATATGTTACCATATCATGAACACTGAAGAATTTGAATAACTGTAATATGACGATTGGGTGCGGGTCAAGTGCGGATATCTAAATCAGAGAAAATCATTGGTGCAGGTGGGTGGCGGACGCACGACAAATTTTTAAAAGCGGATTCGGGTGACGTTTGAGCTGATCGGCACATCACCACTGCACTGCATTCACTGCATCAACTGCATAGGAGACTGACAGGGGAGAGGAAAAATAGTTGAATAAAATCGTTATTTTTGTTTCGTATTTTCGTTGCTTCATAACATTAAGGTTGAACCACTGTATTCACGTTGACTATTTTAACGATGTCTTTACTACTTCTCTAAACTTTGAATGTGGTAATTTCGTTGCTTTCTATGGGAGATAGAAACTCTCCCTAAACTCTATGATTTCATCAAAAATATCTTAATTTGTGTTCCAAAGATGAATGAAGGTCTTGCTCAACCTAATCAAAATTGTGAGGTGTGACCAAAATGCAAAGACAAAACAAAATAAGAACCTTTTACCTTAAAGTGCCCCTATTATGCTTTTTCAAATATTACCTTTCATGTAATCTGTACGTTTTAAAGGAACACTCCACTTTTTTTGAAAATAGGCTCATTTTCCAACTCCCCTAGAGTTAAACAGTTGAGTTTTACCATTTTCGAATCCATTCAGCTGATCTCCGGGTCTGGCGGTACCACTTTTAGCATAGCTTAGCATAGATCATTGAATCTGATTAGACCGCATCTCGCTCAAAAAAGACCAAAGAGTTTCGATATTTTTCCTATTTAAAACTTGACTCTTCTGTAGTTACACCGTGTACTAAGACCGACAGAAAATGAAAAGTTGTGATTTTCTAGGCCGATATGGCTAGGAACTATACTCTCATTCTGGTGTAATAATCAAGGAACTTTGCTGCCGTACCATGGGTGCAGCAGACGCAATGATATTACACAGCGGCTGTGACACCCTGCTTGCACAGGGAGCGTGCCTTTCAACCATGGAGACATTTGTGAGAAATGCTGTGTAATATCATTGCGCCTGCTGCACCCATGGTACGGCAGCAAAGTTCCTTGATCGCAACTTTTCATTTTCCGTCGGTCTTAGTACACAATGTAACTACAGAAGAGTCAAGTTTTAAATAGGGAAAAATATCAAAACTCTTTGGTCATTTTTGAGCGAGATGCTAACGGTCTAATCAGATTCAATGAACTATGCTAAGCTATGCTAAAAGTGGTACCGCCAGACCCGGAGATCGGCTGAATGGATTCAAAAACAGTAAAACTCAACTGTTTAACTCTAGGGGTGTTGGAAAATGAGCCTATTTTCAAAAAAAGTGGAGTGTTCCTTTAAAGATCAAATTGTTGTAGCTAAGTATAAACACTGTTGTAGCTGAGGCTTGGAAGAGTTTGGTTCATGTTGTTGGCATGTTCGAGAAGACGCTGTTTTCTGCTCTGCGAAAGCAAATCCACTTTGATCGTTGTTTGTATCACTGTCTATCAAGTGCTGAGGAAGCTCTGGAGCTGAAATTCAAATATGGTAATGGATGTTTTTTTTTGATACATGCTGTAAGCGTTAGACCATATAACCTTCAGCCAACTAATCAATCAAAGCAAAGTATGCTCTCAGAAAGGAGGGGTTTAGAGAAACCAAATCCTTTATCAAATTGTTTCAGACACTGAGAAAAGAGGTGATGCTGCAATGTATATTATGAGAAAATTAAAGTACACATGAAATCAAAATTGACCTTATTTACTTTGTTAGTGCATATTACTGGTCTTGTGGTAAACAATTAATCCGTGCAAGTTAAAACACAGAAAAAAATTGTTTGTCGCAGTAATCAAAATCTGAAAAGCTACTTCCGGTCTGGAATGGCGTTCCTTCTCTAATAACGTCAGTTTGACGGCTTGGGTTGAAAACGCATAAACCAATCCTCTGCAACCGTTAGTCTGCTATGAGCGAGAGATGGAGAGGAGGAGCGCTAAAGTAAAACTCTGCCCTCTATTCAATATTCCGTTTCACTTGGAAATACATCACAACACTAGAGAAAAGTCGTTTGCAACTTCCGGTTCACGCAGACTTTAAAGTGTTTTTTGACCTTGGATGCAATCTGCTGTATGAAGCCTCCAAAACAAAATTAGGAATAACTGCATAATTGGGGCACTTTAAATTATATTTAAGATATTTTTTGGTTGTTTTTTTCTGTGTGTTCACAAACATGTCAAGTACTCACTTATGGGCAACACTATGAAAAAAGGCAGCCAGCAGAGCACGAAACAGCCCACCACAATACCCAGAGTCTTGGCCGCCTTCTTCTCCTGGAAGAATTTAATAATGAAGGCGAAGTGCGAGTGCTTCAAGCGGGTGGCTTTCTCCTTCCCGGCAGCAGGCTGGGCGTTATGACAGTGAATCCGCAGTGTCGCTCCATTCTCAGTGAACTCATTCATCTGTCTGCCCATAGTCATGGAACAAGTCTTCTGCTGGGCCACTACGTACACGCTAAAGTACATTGCCAAAATCACCGCCAACGGCACGTAGAAAGAGCATGCGGCGGAGAAGATGGCGTACCCCGGCTCTTCATTAACTCTGCACACGGACTCATCCTCCGGCATTGGATCCCTCCATCCTAACAGTGGGCCTACAGAGATGGCACCCGAAAGGGCCCAGAGAGCCACCACTGCCGCCACTGCCCTTCGACTTGTAGCTAAGGAAGGGTACTGCAGCGGGTAACTGACGGCGATCCAGCGATCCACAGAGATCACGCAGAGGCTGAGGATGGATGCCGTGCAGCACAGCACGTCAAGCGCAGTCCAGGCATTACATAAATGACGACCGAATACCCAGCAGCCCAAGGCTTCAGATGCAGCGGAGAACGGGACCACCACAGAGCTCAGAAGCAGGTCTGCAACAGCCAGATTGGCGATAAAATAATGCGTCACGGAACGAAAGTTGCGATGGCAGGCCACGGAGAGGATGACCAGGATGTTACCCATCACACCGAATATTAGGAAGAGCATCAGCACCAGGCCCAAAGCCAGTGTCTTAGTGACATCTATGTGAAATGCAGGTGTCACAGTGCAGTTGGTAGAGTTCTCAGGAAAAATGGTTGAATTTATGTTATCTTCTGCATACATGTTGGTCATGTTGTGCAGATGATAACCATCCATGACTTTTAACATGTTTGTAGTTTCAACACCAACATGCTTCAGTAGCCATAGCAGTCACATTTGAGGACATTTGAGTGACATTTAATTTTCTCAGATATGTCTTTTGAAATCAGCCATTAGCCATCATAGTTTTTATGATCTTCCAACCTTAAAAAGAAAAAGAAAAAAACATATTATAAGCAGTGTTTCTGACAGGATTTTGTTTTTGCACCAAGCCCCAGCAAGCAATCTGACTTATGAAATGTTAAACCAACAATATTTTTTATCTCCATTTTTTTTGCAAATCTGTTGCATTCAGTTTGAATGAAAACACAGATTATAAGCATTTGATTCTGACAGAATTTTGTTTTTGCACCAACCCTAACCAAAAATGTATCCGGTACTTACATGCTACAACAGGGATATGTACATATAATGTAACATATAAACAAGTCAATAAGTAGCTGAAGTAATTAAGGTTTTATTAACCTTGTTATGAATTAGCATTTTAGCATTGCTTTCCAAAAGTACAAATAAAAGAGTAACGGTTCTTGGCTTGAGTCACACAGAATAACCTGAAGAATAACGGGTTGCAAAGTAAATTCTCAGATAGTAGCTATGCAATTTTGGATGCAGCTTTATATGTGGTTCATTCAAAATTATTCACTTGAATGATTCAGTCCAAGATTGAAACCAATAACATTGTGTTCTATTCAGATTGATTCACCAATTGTTTTAATGATTCAGGCCTCGTCTACACTGGTGTTTCCACAGCGTTTCAGAAACGATCTCCGTCTACACTACACGGCCGAAAACGCATGACATATGACCGTTCATGCACACTGGCCATGCGTGTACAAGTGTAAACGGTTGCCTCTTGTGCATGTAGGCAGCTGCAGTATTAAAAAAAATGCAGAGTTTAACTGCACAATGGCTGCTAAAAATGACAACAAAGCCAGCAAAGATTGCAGTTCAATCTCCATGTTATTGTTTACACGGTCGTCAAGGACACGCAGAGCGAACGTGGGCAGCCATTACATGGTCATCAAGGATATGCAGAGTGAATGTGGGCAGCCACGCCATTGTTTTTAAAAGTCTCAGTTTTCGTATGTTTTCACTGAAACACAACCCTGGCGTTTTCAAACTAAAACAGACTCTGCAGCGTTTTCGAAAGTCTCCGTTTTCGAGGTTCGAAAATGCCGGCGTAGTGTAAATGACAGGCGTAACCATAGCAAACCGTATGCGTTTTAAAACAAAAAA
Source organism: Megalobrama amblycephala (assembly GCF_018812025.1). Lineage (NCBI taxonomy): Eukaryota > Metazoa > Chordata > Actinopteri > Cypriniformes > Xenocyprididae > Megalobrama > Megalobrama amblycephala. Next base: position 36,126,016 of record NC_063045.1, read on the forward strand.
GCACTAGTGTAAACGGGGCCTCAGTCCATGATTCAGACTAATAGATTTGTGTTCTATTTTTATTGATTCACCAATCAGTGTGAATGATTCAGTCTGTGATTCAGACCAATAACTTTGTGTTCTATTCAGATTGATTCACCAATCAGTTTTAATGATTCAGTTTCAGTTTTATTGTTTGCAACTTTATGTCAAGTCTTATTGATCAATTTTGGTTCTTATTGAGTTTATGGTTTCAGTAACACTTACTAGCAGTCATATTAGTCCGAAAGCACATTCAGTGTGGTGAGTTGTCTGACTGATTCGTTCCATATCTTTATGTGGCAGAATTAGTAGTATGCTAGTAAGCTATTCTAAATTCAGCCTTTGTGTTCTGTTCAGAATGATTCATTAAAAAGAACCATGCAGGGGTTTATTACTGGTTTATTATTGGTTTATTACTCACCCTCATGCCTTTCCACACCCGTAAGTCCTTCGTTAATCTTCGGAACACAAATTAAGTTTTTTTTGTTGAAATCCAATGGCTCAGTGAGGCCTCCATAGCCAGCAATGACATTTCCTCTCTCAAGATCCATAAATGTACTAAAAACATATTTAAATCAGTTCATGTGAGTACAGTGGTTCAATATTAATATTATAAAGCGACGAGAATATTTTTGGTGCGCCAAAAAAACAAAATAACGACTTATTTAGTGATGGCCGATTTCAAAACATTGCTTCAGGAAACTTCAGAGCGTAATGAATCAGTGTATCGAATCATGATTCAGATCGCGTGTTAAGCCGCCAAACTACTGCAATCATGTGACTTTGGCGCTCCAAACCACTGGTTCGACACAAAAGATTCATAACGCTACGAAGCTTCCTGAAGCAGTGTTTTGAAATCGGCCATCACTATGTAAGTCTTTTTTTTTTTTTTTTTTTTTTGGCGCACAAAAAATATTCTCGTCGCTTTATAATATTAATATTGAACCACTGTACTCACATGAACTGATTTAAATATGTTTTTAGTACCTTTATGGATCTTGAGAGAGGAAATGTCATTGCACCCATATGCAGGCCTCATGGAGCCATCGGATTTCAACAAAAATATCTTAATTTGCATTCCGAAGATTAACGAAGGTCTTACGGGTGTGGAACGGCATGAGGGTAATTACATGAGAATAATAAATGACAGAATTTTCATTTTTGGGTGAACTAACCCTTTAAGAAATGCAATGCAAGGTGTGTCACCAAAAAATCATATAGAAAAAAAGCTTTCAAGTTGATTAAGTAAAACTTGGGGGAATTTATAGATAGATTTATAGACAAGCCAGAAAGCAATAATGACATCCACAATGTCTTGGCAAGAGCAATATTTCAACCACCCATGACATGTTAGAAATAAATATGTCTTGTGTATACAAACAAAACCTAGATAAATACATTAAAACTATAAATTCAAGATAAAACAAAAGAACCAAGGTAAATCTGTTTTGTTTTAATTAGATGTGTGCTGAGTCTGTACATCATCCATCTGGTGAGCCACTGTCTATGGGCCAAAATGATAGGGGATCTTATGGATAATGATTTATTATATTATTATACAGTGTAATGTTTGACAAATTATGTAACTGGACCAAAACGCTTCTTGTATTTTTGTTCATCATAGACATTTAAGGGGGTAAGTTGTCACAACGGAAACTGATATTGAAGTAAGGCTGCACGATATGACCTAAAATCAAAATCTCATTTTACCTCGATTATGAATAATGAACGATTTTTTTTTTTTTTTGCCCTCATAGTTCACAATTACAAGGTTTGTTCTGTAAATATGCTAGATTATTAAAGGTGCGATATTTTTTTCTTAATGAAAGAGTGCTCCGACATAACAGCTCACTTTCAGCAGTTATTTTATCAATGGTTTGTAATATGATTTCTGCTCGTTGTAAATCAGATACAGATAAATTAGCACAGTACATTTATTTGAATGCATTAATGAGAGAGCAATTGAGTGTTTGAATTAGTCATACTGTCTCTCTATTAATTGTGAAACTCTGTGTTGTAGTTACTTCAAAATTAGAAAAATATATGCGATATATGCAATATATGCAATATATGAGTTTCTAAGCAGTGATGATTCACAGGACAGCGCTGACAACGAGTTTCTGCGCTCCTCTCTGTGCGTGTGATCTTCATGTGATGTGCGAGCTATGTTTGTATGAGTGTCCGTGTGCCACAAGGCATCAGCGCAGTAGCTCAATATAATAATACACATCCATATAATGACAAAGTTTAGTGAAGACGCAAGTGAATATGATCTGGCTTCAGGCTTCGTGCATTGTCAGAGTCACAACACGGCTCGGCTCTTTGTGTCACAGAAAACAGCTTAAGTGAGGTGTTTTCCATATTGTTGTTCTTGAATGATGTAAAATCACTTGAATGTTCAAACTGGCAAGCCTTAAACATACAAGTGACAAACTTTCTTGAGGACGTAAGCGAAAGTGATCTCACTGTATGTGTTGACTCGGCGAGTCAGTGTTTGAGTTCGCCTCTGTGATGCTTCCATGCCACTGACTGGACGGGGCAGAGTCACGTGACTACACACGCAGTAGTTTGTCTTTAAGGGGAAAGTATTAACAGGATTTTTTTTTTAAAAACGAAATAACAGACAAAAAGGGAAAATTACATCATAAATGTAAAAGGTAAGTTGTTGACCCATGTCATATTTTTACATGGCTGCTGTAAAGTCACATGACCAGAGCTGTTTAATCCCAGTTTGCATCTCTGAAAGATGATGTCTGTGATAAAGCTCCACAAAACATGCTATTTCAGTTTTATGCAAAAGTTTGGGCACCTCTGTGGCTGCATAATTTTTTTTTTATTTCTTTACAAGGAAAGATCATAGTGATATGCCATTCAGTTTCTATAGAAAGCTGTATAATGTCATGTTTTTCAGACAAAAAAAAAAATTTATTGCAGTATTTAGTTGTATGAAATAAAATTGAATGTGAAAAATAGGTTGGGCACCTTTTAATGGTAACACTTTAGAATAATGGTCCATCATTAATAAGTAACTATGCAGGAAGTAATGCAGGACTAATGAGTAGTACTACATTAACACTTCATCTACTACTATTAACTAACATAGAAACAAGCTTAACTAATCAGTAAGTAATATCAAATTTAGAAGATATTTCCTTATTAGCTAATCAATAATTACCTAATGAGATTACCATCATTAATAACTATTAACTAACGGACAAATTGTAAAGGACATTATCGTGTGTCTGAGACGTAATCAGTCATCATTTTTACTCTGAATATAGTCATAAAATGCATAATTAATTACTCAAGTGTTACCTAGTCACTATGCAGGAACTACTAGTGATCTGGACCATTATTTTAAAGTGAAAAAAGATGTTTTTCACTTTAAAGGTCCCGTTCTTCGTGATCTCATGTTTCAAACTTTAGTTAGTGTGTAATGTTGTTGTTAGAGTATAAATAAAATCTGTAAAATTTTAAAGCTCAAAGTTATTTGATATACACTATAAACACAATCAAAGCTTCAAAAAAACACGAAAAACGGGACCTTTAAAATAATGGTCCTGATCACTAGTAGTTCCTGCATAGTGACTAGGTAACACTTGAGTAATTAATTATGCATTTTATGACCACGTTGAGAGTAAAAAAAGAAAATTGCTCACATCTCAGACACTTTAATGTTGTGATTAGTAATTAATTAGTAATTCATTATAATTTATCATAGTTCTTAATGATGCCAATCTCATTCTCTAATTACTGATTAGCTAATAAGTGTAGCATATGCACATGTATCAGGACAATCAATAAACTTTGGAGTTTTCAGAATGCTTTTAACCTGATGAACTGTGTTCGTTAATCACTAAGTCGGCTCCGACCAGTCTGCAAAGATGAGCCCATTTGACATCTTTGTGGCCTGGGCGAGGTAAGACAGTGGACCCAATTTCCTAGCTTTTGGAACATCAAAGGATCAACCCCCGGTTGTGGGCAAGAAACTCAGCGCCAGAGACTGACCAGACAAATTCCACACACACACCCCACACACACACACACAGACACACACACATATACAAACATGCCTAGAGATGGTATGTACAGTTATTCTCAAGATATGACTGTGCCAAAGTGTACCCGCTATATTTTAAGTGCATATATGCTTCCTAGTGTTTAGATTTTAGAGTTTAAATGACTGTAGCCATTCTAGTTTCATTCCTATTAATGTAATTTTGTCTGTAAACCATAACTTCTTCTACATGTTTCGTTTATATGTCAAGTCTAGATTCTTTTGAAAGCTGTTCATCTGATTTATTCCATAATGTATGTCACACTGCTGACAAATGCATTGTACTATTTTTAATAGTACTTCGAAGGAAAATGAACACTAATCCAACCTTGTAAATCATGCAAATGAGTTTGCAAGACAAAAACAAAGGGAAAGCTTTCCCGCCAACTTTGCACCCATGTTATTGGCTACCCCACCTCAAGGAGGTGTGTCGGCTTATCTGTCATAAAAGCAAAGACGCACAATTTCTTGTGTGTTCTCCCCCGATCGTCTCACGAGCATCTCGTGCACGTTTTTCCCGGACCTCTCCGGTGACCACGCGCTGCCACCGCGCTCAGCTTCGGGATCGCCATCTTCCAGCGAAACTCACTCTCGTCCTCAGTTCAAACCTTCCCGCTGAACGGAGGAAGCCAACGAACTGCACCAGCGCTAACCTGAAATTCGACACACGCAACCAATGCAAGTATACTGCCGTTTCTCAATCTTAGATGATGAAACTGATTTCCGTGCTGGCTTAGGACTGGTTGTGAGTTTGCTACTTGCCTTCTCTCTTTCCTTCTCTACTTCTATTCTTGTACATAGGTGTGTATTTTCTTGTATATTTAGATGTATAACCTCTGTATTCGTAGTTTGCATATATTAAAACGTTATTCATGCTCGATTGTTCTGTTTGTTCTTTCAGCTGAAAACCCAAGTCACTTTAACGTTTTTCGATCGCTTTATGCTTTAGTTATTTTCATGGCCAGAAAATAACTCTGTTTATAATATTCTGTGAGGGACTTAGTTTGCTGGACAAACGAACAGTTTCTCTAGATAATTATTAAACCAGAACTAATCATATATGTAATTGATTATAATTCGTTGTAATTGATTCACAATATATGTTTAATTCCCCGTTGGGTTGATATATGAATCATAATTTATTCATAACCTTATGAATTATTATATTCATATTTCATCCATAAATTGATTAATAACTGTACGAACCGCTACATTCGTTACATAAGGAACTATCTTAGTCCTAAATTTGATATTACTTAACGATTAGTTAAGCTTGTTTCTATATTAGTTAATAGTAGCTGAAGTGTTAATGTAGTACTACTCATTAGTCCTGCATTACTTCCTGCATAGTTACTTATTAATGGCGGACAATTATTCTAAAGTGTTACCCTTTTAATTGCACTGATTTGAATACCTGTAGTTACTTAATGCTGATTGATTGATTGCAACACAAAATTGATTTGATTGGCTAAATGAACCTTCCACTGCAAACACAGGTGCAACCAATCATGAAAAGGATATGCTAAGGTAGCTAATTGCTTGTTGTACTTTTCCTTGATTGTCCACTGGAAAGTAGCAATATGCGAACCTTAAAATAACCCTAATGTCCCTAATGACCTAAAAACTAGGATAATTTGTCAATATTAATTAGGTGAAGGATACAAAAATTATCACAAAAGTTTAAAAGGTCTCTGTCTCCACAGTTAGAAATAATTAGAAAATGGAAGGCTACAGAATAGTCATTGTGAAGAAAAAAATATGGTAGGCTGAGCAAAAAAATCTGAAAGGCAAAGGTGATCACAGGCAAAACCATGGATCAATTCCAAAAAGATCCGAAAATATCTTGCTGCTGATGTACGTGTACGTTGTTGCACAGTCTAGTGCACTTTGTACAAGGAACAGCTCAATGGAAGGGTGATGCGGAAAAAAACTTTACTGTCATTTGAGGTATGCAAAGGTTCATCTGGACAAGCCAGAATTATTTTGGAATAATGTGCTGTGTACATATTAAACTAAGTTATTTGGTCACAACCAGAAGTACTTTGCATGGCTGAAAAAGAACAGCTTTCCAGAAGCAAAACCTGCTCCCTACCGTAAAATTTGGTGGAAGGTCCATCATGCTATGGGGCTGTGTGGCAAGCACAGGTACTGGAAAACTTGTCAAAGCTGAGGGTCACAATGATTTCAACCAGTATCAGCAGATTATTAAGAACAATGTTCAAGAATCAGTAAAGAGGTTGAAGTTAGTACCCCAGGGTTAGTTGTTTCAGCAGGACAACGATCCAAAACATTGTTCCAAATCTACCAAGGAATTAATACACAGACACGGGTACAATGTTCTAGAATGGCCATCCCAGTCCCCAAACTTGAACATCATTGAAAATCTATGGAATGATTTGAAGCGGGCTGTCCATGCTCGGCAGCCATCAAACCTGACTGAGCTGGAGACATTTTGCCAGGAAGAATGGTCTAATATACCTCCAGCCAGAATTCAGAGACTTAGCGGTGGCTATATGAAGCATCTACAGGCTGTTATTTCAGCAAAAGGAGGCTTTAGTAAATATTGATGTGATTATTCCATTGGGGTGCCCAAGTTTTTGCACCTGTCTGTTTTTGTTATGATTCACATTGCGCTGAATTCAGAACTGAAATGTTACTGTTTCCATAAGGTATAAATTGTATCCAAATGAAGTTGCTGCTTCAGAAGCCCAGCAGAATTTATGATAATTATAAGGTGTGCCCAAACGTTTTGCGTAAAACTGTAAACACACACACAACTACCATATTTGATACATTTAGGCCTGATTTCACAGACAGGGCTTAGATTAAGTCAGGATTATACCTTTATGTAGCTTTTATAAATGTGCCTTAGAAAAAACATTACTGGTGTGCATCTTGATACAAAACAATGGCAGTGAGTGACATATTTTAAGATATATCAGTGCAAGTTGCTTTCAGTTAAAACAGCTCAAACATGATTTTTTGTCTGGGACTATATTAAGCTTTATCTGTGAAACTGCGGGAGCTAAAAAAAAAAAAAAAAGTTATTTTCTTTATTGACTAACTCTGAGTTTCCCCTCTTTCAATTATGACCAGGGATACTCTTTTCATTCGATGAAATCTCTCTCATCTGGGAAAATCTGGGGATTTAATACCCAGATTTTCCCAGATGAGAGAGATTTCATCGAATGAAAAGAGTATCCCTGTTCATAATTGAAAGAGACATTTTGAACGAGACGTTTGAAACATACAACGTATACAAAAGCACTGCAAGAGGAAAGAAGCATTTGTGGTAATTGGACGTTTGACTTAAACCTTCTCCTAACTGTCTCGGAAAGTGGACAAATTAGACACCAACACACTCCTACAAATTCAAAATAACTTGAAATAAATTAAAATGCAGCTCTTCAGGTAACACAAACACATTCTTATGATTTCATAATAATAATCGCGTCTGTAATAATCGAATGCTGCGTTCGCAAGTCAGTCAATTAAACATTTTTCTTTAAATTGTTTTTCATTCCGACTAAATAGCATGTCCTTTTAAAATAAATTAAACACTTACCGTCATTCAGAGCAACATCTGTAAAAGAGAATGAGCTTTTCCTCTAGCTCGTGACATTAGAACCAATAACACGAATCTGACGAGGAATCCGATGGGATGCAAAAGTGTTTGTGTAAACATCCCACACTCCCACTCCCACCACCCTCTCTCTCTCTCTCTCTCTCTCTCTCTCTCTCTCTTATTCACTTATAGATTATAAAGAGGAGGAATCTTTTAAAATTATAGTTTAAACCTATTGTAAGCAGGTTTACACGTGACAGCCTACTCTCAATGTACTCTTTGTATCATTGTTTTGAAATATTTAAAAAAAACATCAATACTATCCACACAAATTTCGATTTAATGACTCTAAAAACTTCAAATGGTGTAAACATCAATTACAAAGTTCCATGCAATTACACTGTAATTCAGAAAACGACATAAAACAGAGAAACAACAACAACAACAAAACTTAAACTTAAGATTAAAACTTGAGTACTTTTTTGGGCCTCTTGTTGGTTTGATATGAAACTTCCTGAGCACAATTTCTTTCAGTGGAGAAAGGTGTAATTCATCAGCATTGATCATTGAGGTCCTAGAAGGTCAACTTTGGTAAAAAAACAAAAACAAAAAAAAAAGAAAGAAAGAAAGAAAAAAAAAGCATGATTTATGTGGCTTCATGAAATGGCATGTCCACCTGTGACTGTGAATGTCACTTTGTATTTATGTCCATTGCTTTCTCTCGAAGATCCATCATCATGAATTGTTTCATAATTTTAATCCATGCCCTTAATCTATGACCAGAAAAAAAAAAGTCTTTCAACTCTTCAAAGTGTATATACCCCATTGTCATTGTCATATGCCCCCATTGTCGGAACATAAAATAGATTAAAATTGCATCATCATTTTTCTCACCTTCATGTTGTTCCAAACCTGTATGACTTTCTTTAGTTATATATTTAGTTATGGTGCTCTACTGGATTTTGACAGGTCCTGGTCCACATCCACTTTCATTATTGGAAAAGAGCAGCATGAACATTCTTCAAAACATCTACACAAAGACATATTATGGTTTAGAATGACATGGGAGAGAGAGTAAATAATGACATGATTTTAATTTAATATTTCTCCCTAAAAACTAAGAAATGAAGAGCATATGCACCTTCTTTCTCAGAAGAATGAGTTTTTTTATTATTTATTTTATTTATTTATTGGCTACATGCACCATGTCCATCATAGAGCAACTCTTATTATGTCCATGAGCGTTTAATCAATAGCATGAACACAGTCCATCTATTGTTTGTTTTCTTTCTCATGTTCTTCATATTCCACCTTGTCGTGCATCAAAAACAGAACTTTATGCAGAAGTTTAATGCAAGCATGACGGCTTGCATTGACTTTAAATATCTTGGCATCCAACTCCTCCCATGTTGTCATTTTAAGCTATTGGAGCACTTGCCTCAAAGCTGCAGTCTCAAGACGTGCTGCGAATGTTAAGGGTCCTTTATTGTTTTGTTGTAGGGTAACTCTGGAAGTCAGCCAACGTCAGCAGTTGCACAAACCATAAAGAATATGGAGGAAAGAAGGAAGCTAACAAACAACAGATCAGATGAATTAGGTTTAGCACTTGAAGAGTGTCTTGGCCTGCAGAAAACAAATCCAATCCAACGAATCCATTACAGAATATTAGAATAAACAAAAAAAACCTGCATGTCAGTTCTTATTTTCACTGTATTGATATCATAAAATATGAATTCATATCAATACATCATCCAAACACTCACAGCCAAAAGTTTATGAATATAAAATGAAATTAATAATATATGGGAAAAATAGCTAAATAGTTAAATATGTCACAAGCAATTTCTGATTGATTGTTTATACTTTTTTTTTTGTCTTTCTTACTTGCATGCACATAATGAAAAAGCAAGTTAGATGAATTGGTACTTGAGCACTGTTCAAGATATTTAAGAAGCTGTTTATTCAATTTAGTTTAAAGAACTAACTGAAAAAAAAAAAAAATTACACTGCCCCTCTGAGCTCTAAGAGTCTCGTTGAACTCACTCTGCTCAGCAATATCTGAACCAGCAGGTAATGTGAAATTATTCAGTTGACAAACATGCTGTGATTTACTGGTAATTAAAAGCACTTCAAATTCCAATTAATTTCATATGCATCTGATGAATGTCATGTGTAGTCTGTTTTGATTTCTTTTTCAATGGGTTCTGTTTTCCTTGAGTTGCCTGCCTGTTTTCTCTAGTTAGTTTCCTTAGTTTCTAATTAGTTCTACACACCTGTTTAATTTTATCTTTATTACTCTCCCCATGTATTTAAGCCCTGAGTTTCATCAGTTCATTTGTTCAGTATCTCTTCATAATTTAATGTGGTTGTGTTAGAGCCCAGCCAGCCATCACCCCGCTGAACGGACCTGACGCCAGAGCCCACCGCAGATGGAAAGCCAGAGCCAGTGCCTGCCATGATAAAAAAGAGCCAGAGTTAAGGACTGCAAGCCATCACCATGGAGCCCAAGCTTCACAAAATGTCTGACCAGGTGTGTGAGCAACATCATATGCCACCGTGGGATTACTAGAGGAGTTTAAGGGAAAAGAGGAAGACCCCACCCACACTCCCACCACTGAGGGTGAGCTGCAGCTGACCCCTATATGATGACTTGGAAGAGGATGTTTACCCTGAATCTCCTGTCCTTGCTGGTCCCATCCAGCTTCAAATCTCCTGTGTTTACACTGGTTCCACCCAGCTCAAAGTCTCCTGTTCCCCCACTGGTTCTGTCCAGCTCAATGTCTCCTGTGTCTCCGCTGGTCCTGTACAGCAAAGAGTCTCCTATGTCTTCCCTGATTCCACCCAGCTTGAAGTGTCCTGTGTTTCAAGAGTTCCAACCCAGCCACCTCCTCTTACAAAGTCAGCCAGTCTGTCGGCCCCGCCACCGCTGGTTTCCTTTAGGCCCCTTGGCTCCTCCTCTAACTTCACTCTGTTGTGTGTATCTGCCTTGGGTCTTTCGATCTCCAGCTCTGCCTAGTCTAGAGGATTCCATGGCTCCGCCTACAGCTGTTAATCCCGTCAATCCACCTCAGCCTGTTGACCTGTCAGCTCCACCTTGTCTCCTCCCCCCCTCGGCTCCACCTGTAACTACCTGTCTTACGGCTCCACCGGGCTCCCTCGCTCCTCCGGCTCCACCTTGGTCAGATGCCGCTCTGCCTGTGCCATGGACTTCTGAGCTGTCTGATGTGCTCTGGCTCTCCACCCCTTTGGCTCCACCTGGTTCTGCCTTCCCTCCAGCTCCAACTCAGCCCTCGGTCGTCACTGTGGCTCCACCTTGGGATTCAGGACCATCAGTGTAGCTCTGTCTCGCTGTCTCTTCGTCTGTGCCTAGGTGTTTACGTCCATCGGCTTCATTTCCGTCTATCGTTCCCCTGATGTCGACAGACAAATCTCCACTATGGCTTCTCCCTCCATCAACTCTGCCATGGACCATTATCCTGGCCGTGCTCTGTGTTCCTGCCTGGCTACTCCTTCTACTGGCCTCTCCCCCCATCATCATCACCCTGGTTTCTCCCATCACTTTCATCTGTCTCCGGCCATTCATCTAATCCACATCATCCTCCAGAGCCCCCACTCTTCCTCCTATGTTGGTCTTGTTACAGAACGGGATGTGTCTTCCTGGTGGGGGGTGTAATGTCAAATGTAGTGTGTTTTTGGTTTCGTTTTCACTGTGTTCTCTTTTTCCTGTGTTGCCTGCCTGTTTTCTCTAGTTAGTTTCCTTAGTTGTTAATTAGTTCTACACACCTGTTCTATTTTATCTATTTATACACTCCCCATGTATTTACGCCTGAGTTTCCTCAGTTCATTTGTCTGGTATCGTCTTTATTTAACGTGGTTGTGTTAATGTTTTCTCCTATGATCTCCTGAGTGTTCCTTGTGGATTTATTAAAGACTGATAACTCTACTACTTTTGTCGTACTACAACAACCAACCAGGGATTGGCAGTATTTATGATACATGTATTTCAAATGCGAATTTCAAAAACAAAATAGTATTTTATAATTTGTATTTGATAGGGTTTATGAAAATGGCTTAGTATTTTGTATCAAAATGAAGTCTTTTGTATTTTTAAAATACTGTCAAATACTTTGTAAGAGGTCTACATGATGACATCATAAAATTGCGGCCTCTGATTGGTGCCTAGTCAGTAGTTTGCCCAGACTTGTTGAGATCAGAACAGAATATTGATCCATATGGAAGAAGGTGGTGAAGGTAAGAAATGTGCAAGCTGCCAGCTTTCCATCCAGTCTTTTGCATAAATTGCTATAATTTTTAACAGTTCATTTTAGGTTTTGGTATTTGTTTTGGTAGCCTAGGCTAAATAGTTTACCAATTTTACATAATGTTCTTGAAAACTATTATACTGAGCAGCAGCCCCCTATATTTATGATTAAAGATGCGTTCATGCGGCCTCGTAATTCCTGTAGTTACGAGATTCTAGCTTGTAGAAGTGTTCACGTCCTCGTAGAGCTTGTAATTACAGCTTGTAAGCTGGGAGTTTTCTGAAAGTTCCCACATGTACCACGTGGCTGCTGTACCACCTGACCGCTGTAGATTTATTTAGGTGTTGATAGTGGTGCCATGGAAATGCATAATTCCCAGTCCAAGGACCAAAAGGATGCGAACAGCTCCGAATATAACGTCACGTGTTGTCATTTCAAGATTCCGGTAAATACGAGGTGGTGTGATTGCAGCATAACAATCAAATGATTAATTAGTTAGAAACTAGTTGCTATTAATACAGGTGCCATCAGTTGTCTTCTTATGAATGTCTGTCACTAAGTCAGTGTTGCTGATGCAAAGTAGGCCCTTTGTTACCAAACACCAAGTAACTAAATTAGGATACAATTTTGTGTCATTCACAAACATTAAACTGTTGGTTACTTTAAAACTAACCTTCATCTGGGAGATCACAGGGATATGTAAATATTTGATCTGTGAAAGCCACAATATGTAGATTTTCGCAGCTAAAGGTCGCTCATTCAAAACAAAGGCGAAGCTTGATGACTCCTTGATCTCACAGAATCATGGGATGTGTTGTCTTCACATCTTCATCCCGATTCTATAAAAGAATGGAGCGATTGCTAATGAGAGACGAGCACGACACACATCTCAACAGCAGCTTTGAACTTTTATTATGCCACAGTCACCACTTCCGAAGAAGTTCTGCTCAAGCGTAGGTGGGGTAAAGCAGCGCTGTTTATCGTATTAGATACATTTGTGTGGTAAACGTTGTTATAGTGCTACTCTCTGCATTCGCTCGGCAGCTACTATGAAACACTTGTTGTACACTGCAGTAAGCTAGATCGATATTAGGCATGGTAAAACATGGTACTCACTGTAAATCAAGAAAACGAGATTTAAACAATAAGACTTAATGTCTTGAGCTTTATAACATGATGAGTTTTCTGTCGATGAATGTATCCAAACAGTTGCTCCCCTGTCTAATAAAACACATAATATACTAAAGCGTCTTTGGTGTTTCCATGGTTTCGACAAAATAAAACCGGAAATCGAGGATGTGATGTCATTGATGGGACACAAGCACACGGTCTGTGTCCTAGTTAAAATTGCTTATTTCTCTGGATTTAAACATTCTGGGAAACATTTGGGAAGTTGTAAGTACACAAGTCAACAAAATATATAACATTGTTCTAGTGGTTTTTGGATATCTTAATCTAAAAATCCTACACATTGTGCCTTTAACTGGTTGCATATGTCAGATTTATTGCATGAGAAAGGTGCAGAGAAAGGTGCTATCAAACATTGTTTACTTAATCAACTGAGTCAGTGTAATGGTGAAAGGATCGATCAAATAGGCCAATTGATGGATGGTTTGCGAAGAAATGTCATGCTCCCTTGTAAAAGTATTTTTTTATATTTTTAAAATACAAAAATACAGTATTTTATTTTGATACACGGTGTGGCTGCTGTATTTTGTAGTTTATTTTGATACACTTAAAATTAAGGTATTTGGTATTTTATTTTAAAATACATTTTACAGCAACATAGTGTCGGCCCAGATCCGCCCAACATCTGGTACATGCGGACCAGATGTGGGCCGGATCTGGGCCGACACTATGTTGCTGTCATTTTGCCCAACCCTGCTAGCCTGACTACGTCAGACTTCCTACTTCCGCTCAATTTCATTTCGCTTCTGTACTCAGTCTGATACAGCGTCAGAGCTTTGTGTTTGCCACCGGTCTGGAAACAGCCGGGCCAATCAACGAACAGGGGCGGGCTGAAGCCGTGACGTAGATGCTAAGCGCCGAGTTTTACATTTAGGTTAGAGAAATCAAAACCGAAACGACCGCGGAAATGGGAAACGAGACACGGGATGCAAACTTCGGGATGCATTAACTTCGCATAATCTGCAAAAGTCGTTTACAGCCATGTTCACTCCGGTATTTCGCTCACATCATCATGTGTTTACAACAGGTTTACAGTGGAGTTCAATCATAGATTTGAGTTCGATGCATGATTTGTGTTCGATGCGGCTGTACAGGCGGATAACATACGTCATAACTAAACGTTTGATTGGCTTACGGGTAACCAATGATTTTAAACTTCAGACAAGCGTCCCCTAGCAAGAGAGAAAACACTTCTCTATTATGCCATTCCAGACTCTGTCTACGAAGCAAAGTGAAGTAGCAGAGTCTGGTATTACCAGGCTACAACCCTGCAACCAACCGTGACAATGAGCAGTGTGAAGTAATTTAATTTCATTTGATCAATGTAATTTATTATTATTAACTCTAATCTAGAGATGAGAAATTAACTTTTTGTTTGTTTATTGTTTTGTGTCCTTACATTTGTCTTTTTAACAGTCAAAAAATAAATATAAATGATGCTGGTTTTAAATTTAGTTGTTTTACTGATGCACTGTATTTTTTTTCTTTTTAACTATATTAATTTAAAATCTAATTCACATTCATTTTCATTGTAATTATTTATTTCACTAATGTACTGTTTAAAATCGATTTCATGTGTAATTCTTTTAATGTATAGAGCAAAATTTGTAATTTATTTATTTTACTCGTTTGTAATCTTGTCGTGTGCATAAAGACCAGTTGTTATTGGCTGCCGCTGGTCTTCTTTCCTGCGCGCGCGCAGGTTGGAAAGGGAATAATAAGGAAGTAAACAATGTCCACAGAGGGACGAGTAGTGTTTTCAGGGGGGGAAAGAAAGTTTTGGTAGTTCTGTGACAATAGTAGATCAAAATTCAGCCCGGATGTTCAAAACGACATTAAATTTAATGTTAGTGAAACAGTATATGCTTAAAGGCACGAGCTGGTGAGTATATTATGAACGCCTCTGCAAACTGCCCAACCACACTGTAAAAATGCTATACTATTTTAGACTTTCTACTTAAAAATTTGTTACTTGCTGTTTATTTGTAATTATTTGTGAAATTTGCTAGCAATTTTTGGAGTGAAAATCGTTTCAAAGTAAATCCTATGCTTTTTTTTCTGAAACGAAGTCTGAAACGTCAATACAAGATTCATGACACAGACTGTATAAATAACTTCTTGGGTTTATTGAATAACTATATAATAGCTGCTATTAAATAATTATCTTTCTTGAGACAATGGACTATACCACCAGGATGCTACCAAATTACTGTTGTGTATTTGAACTTCTGTGGTGACTGGTAATTTTCAAATGATAGAAAACAAATCCAACATGACTTTCATGCTGAACTAAATGTGTTTCATTTGTTATGAGTTAAAACCTTCTTCTGGTCTCCCAGAATAAACCACATCAGAAGCGGATACACTCTTAGATAGTCTCAGTATAGTTTGCTGCTCTTCATCATCATCTTCCAAGTGCCAAGAAGCCTAAACAACATCATGATGGCGACTCGAAACAACACAGCCAGTGCTGCTCCAAACAATAAGGTGAAATACTCCAGGCTTGCAGATAGTGATGAAGGCTACATTGATCTACAGGTGAGAAAACTTGATGTAGAAAATCTATAAATGGTATTACATACGTCTCTATTGTCATATATTAAATTAAAAACTGTTTTTTAGTTCAAGAAAACCCCACCTAAAGTACCCTACAAGGCCATTGCCCTGGCAACGTTCCTATTTCTGGTTGGCTCTGTATTGATAATTGTTGGATCACTTCTTTTGGCAGGGATCATTCATGTCACGGTGAGTAGACAAAAGTGCTGTGTTGTAATTGGAAAAAGGTGAACTGTATCTGTCACTATGTTTGACAGTAATTTACGGTCTTGTTGTAGAACCCAGATCGCACAATCCCAGTTCTCATCATCGGAATACTGATCTTTCTTCCTGGATTCTATCATTTGCGGATTGCTTATTATGCTTCCAAGGGTTACCGTGGTTACTCTTACGATGACATCCCAGACTTTGATGACTAAATGGATTTAGTCATACTAAATGCTGTTACTTCTGTGTGTTTTTCTGCAGCTGTTTTGCATGATTTGCCTTAAGACATTCATTCTTTGTTTACTATAAGTTTCTCTAGGAGAGAAACCGTGGCACGCAGTGGCTTGGCTGAGCTTTATTGAGCTGAATACCTTTATTTTACCAAAAGGAAAAAAGAAGTGCAATATTAAGAATATTTATTTAGCTAAATGCATAAAAGGCCAACAAGAAATATGCTGATATTTTCCTAGCTTTTGTAAAACTGTTTGAAGAAGCATCATTTTAAAAGCTAGAAAATTTATGTTTTCTGTATTGGAACATGTTACTTACTGTATATACACTATCAGTGAAACGTTCGGACACTTTTTATATTTTAAATTAGATATGTACACAAATGTATATTGATAAAAATATATACCTTTTCTTTTTTTCCTGGATAAGTTAGTCTGGAAAGTGATGAAAAGCAGTCAAAAAGCATCTTCTATACATGTGAACTTCTTCACAATGTAAAAAGGCGTAGTTGTAGCTGCAGTCTATGCAGCTATAAAGTACATAGGAAAATATTTAAGATAGATAGTTTTGATTTGTTTCACTTTTTCACTACATATTTCACTACATTATACTTCTATTTGTGTTCACATACTTCCATGTGTTTTTTTTTGTAGCTTTAATGACTTTATTATTTTAAAATGTGGATAATTATAGTAAAAATAAAGATTGAGGTAATGTGTCCAAAGTTTTACTGGTAGTGTAGTTGCTATGGCAGTATTGTTTTGTGGAATAAACTAGTTTTATTCATCCATCTGTTTGGTTTAAAAAAATTACTGAATGAAGTATTGATGTTCACCTTGTTCCGCTTATTTTAGAGGGAGCAAAAAGTGTTGTATTTTGAGAACCACTGAAGGTTATGAGAGGTATCAATTAAATATTTTTAATTAAAATATTAATATGTTTTGAAAAGGTTCCAAGTGACATTATTACAATCTTATAAGTGACAAAAGAGGTAATTTAATGAATAATTCTGATTTTGTTATGTCATCTCTTAACAAGGCCACAAAGTAAGGTCTGGGTAGATTAGATGGTAAGCAAATCAGTTTTTTGTAATCAATGTTTTCAAAAATGGGCAGGAATAAAGATCTAATCACCTTTGACAAGGGCCAAATTGCTATGGCAAGGTGACTGGGTCAAAGTCACACAAAATATTAATGATGGTCATGGGAGGAATGTGTGTCAGCACATTCCATTGCACTTCTGCGTATGGGGCTGTGCAGCTGCAGACAAATCAGAGTGCCTATGATGACCCCGTCCACCTTCAGAAGTGGCTGAAATGGGCATTGAAGCGTTGGAAGTGTAGCTTAGAGCAGTGGAAGAAGTTTGCCTGGTCCGATGAGTCCCATTTTCTTTTACATCATGTGGACGGCTGTATGTGTGCGCCGTTTACCTGGGGAACTGATGGAACCAAGACGGACTGTGGGATGACTACAAGCCGGTGGAGGGTGTTTGATGCTCTGGGCAATGTTCTTCTGGGAAACACTGAGTCTGGCCATTCATGTGGATGTAAGTTTGACACGTGCCACCTACCTAAACATTGTTGCGGACCAGGTACACCCCTTCATGACAAGGGCGTTCCCTGATGGCAGTGGCCTCTTTCGGCAGGATAATGCACCCTGTCACACTGCACACGTTTTTCAGGAGTGGTTTTAGGAACATAATGAAGAGCTCAAGGTGTTGCACTGGCCTCCAAATTCCCCAGTCTCAATTTACAAACCCGATTCCAAAAAAGTTGGGACACTGTACAAATTGTGAATAAAAACAGAATGCAATGATGTGGAAGTTTCAAATTTCAATATTTTATTCAGAATACAACATAGATGACATATCAAAATGTTTAAACTGAGAAAATGTATCATTTTAAGGGAAAAATAAGTTGATTTTAAATTTCATGGCATCAACACATCTCAAAAAAGTTGGGACAAGGCCATGTTTACCACTGTGTGGCATCCCCTCTTCTTTTTATAACAGTCTGGGGACTGAGGAGACAAGTTGCTCAAGTTTAGGAATAGGAATGTTGTCCCATTCTTGTCTAATACAGGCTTCTAGTTGCTCAACTGTCTTAGGTCTTCTGGCGCATCTTCCTTTTTATGATGCGTCAAATGTTTTTTATGGGGGAAAGATCTGGACTGCAGGCTGGCCATTTCAGTACCCGGATCCTTCTTCTACACAGCCATGATATTGTAATTGATGCAGTATGTGGTCTGGCATTGTCATGTTGGAAAATGCAAGGTCTTCCCTGACGTCTTGGATGGGAGCATATGTTGTTCTAGAACTTGGATATACCTTTCAGCATTGATGGTGCCTTTCCAGATGTGTAAGATGCCCATACCACATGCTCTCATGCAACCCTATACCATCAGAGATGCAGGCTTTTGAACTGAGTGCTTATAACAACTTGGGTTGTCCTTGTCCTCTTTAGTCTGGATGACATGGCATCCCAGTTTTCCAAAAAGAACTTCAAATTTTGATTCGTCTGACCACAGAACAGTTTTCCACTTTGCCACAGTCCATTTTAAATGAGCCTTGGCCCAGAGAAAACGCCTGCGCTTCTGGATCATGTTTAGATATGGCTTCTTTTTTGGAACTTTTTTGGAATGTGTAGCTCTCATGAAATCCAAAATGAGCCAATATTTGGCATGACATTTTAAAATATCTCACTTTCAACATTTGATATGTTATCTATATTCTATTGTGAATAAAATATAAGTTTATGAGATTTGTAAATTATTGCATTCCTTTTTTATTCACAATTTGTACAGTGTCCCAACTTTTTTGGAATCAGGTTTGTAATTGAGCATCTGTGGGATGTGCTAGACCAACAACTTCGATCCACCTGTTGTTCGATCCAACGGGACTTGAAGGATCTGGCACCAAGACATTAGCAGCAGATCCTTCAAGTCCCGTTGGATCGAACAACAGGTGGATCGAAATTGTCGAGCACATCCCATACAGGACACCTTCAGGGGTCTTGTAGAGTCCATGTCTCAGCAGGTCGGTGCTGTTTTGGCAGCACATGGAAGACCAACAGCATATTAGGCAGGTGGTCATAATGTTTTGGCTTACTGGTGTACAGAAGTACAGAAATTAGTATGTTGTTTAGAATGCTGTACCAGTGTTGAAATACTACTGTATTTTTGATATTATGAATTATTTTTTTATTTGTATATTTTCTGTTTTTATTTTAATTTTCATACTATAGTAATTTGGTTGTGTTTTTGTCATTTTTATTATTCTTTTTAAACATGTCTATAGATATTTTTATAAGTTTCACTTATTTTAGAACCTCAAGTTAAACTAAATAAAAATGAGAAATGTTGAAAACAGCTCAAATAAAATCAGTTTAATTTTTTTTAAAATATGTTATTTCAGTTCACATTTATTTTATTTCAAGCTAACAATTTTCTTTTCTTTTTTAATGGTTTTAGTTTCAGTTAACTACAATAACCCTGTGGCATACCTTTCATACTTCTCTTATTGTAATTCTTGCAGTATATAGTCTGATGACTTACACTGCATTTGCCACAATGTGAAGTAACAGAAGAAACTGGGTGCTGTATCTCCCAATGAAATGAGCTGTACTTTCTGTTCCCACTTCCAGCCTGATTGGTGAATATCAGTAGGCTATCAGTAATATCAGCCAACATTTTTCTTTATATCATTCTTAATTTATAACAGTTTGTATTTCCAAGATTAAAACTGATATGACTTGCTGAATTCAACAATGTAATGGGGACATCAGTATAGAATACTACGGTTCTAAACGTTGGTGCGTAATGCATAGTTTATAGGCCTGCTGTGGAATATGCAGTAGGATAGTGTTTCTTTCCGAATGTCGCTGCACTTTACTGCTCTCTAGTGGTAAATAGTTTCAAGTGTACAGTTGTACCCACTGCATAGCAAGCTGTCTACTACCGCTAGGGGGCCCGCAAACTAGTGTTTCATCTCATAAATAGGCGGCTTAAAATGCCAGGTTTAAACACATTTTTATACCGCATGTTACAAGGAGCATTTGACCTGGTTAAATTTGAAGAGCTTGTCACTATTTTAAAGGGATAGTTCACCCATAATGAAAACTCTGTCATCATTTACTCACCCTAAAGTTGTTCCAAACCTGTAGGCCTATGAATTTCTTTCTTCTGCTGAACACAAAAGAAGATATATTGAAGAATGTTGGTAACCAAACAGTTGAGTTGTGTATGTTTGTATTATTTATGCACCTCTTTATTAATATGCATTATCAGCACTGAAATTCATGTCAACACCCATGGCATTTTTTTTTCACTTAGGTCCTATTGTCTATCACATCACAAACACCGTGAGTCGTCATTATTCATTAGTTTACTGTGTGCTTGTAGTCTCAGGAGTAATTTACGTGTGCCCAGAATGATGACATACATAATCAGAATCTTGACCAAAGTACAGCAGACACACCTCTGTATTATGAGACTTAAGCTATCTGTATGAATTGCCTTATGCCTATATAAATGTAGTGCTGATGCACACTTCACTTTTTTCTATATTAAATGTTAAAAACATTTTAAGTGTTCCTTTGTAATTAAAACGATGTTTTTTTTTTTGCTTCTTCGGACTTCGACAGCTGAATATGTGCAAATTTTTGTACTGGTCCATTTGTTTCTCCTTGTGCTCTCTGCGCATGCGCGCTCATGTTTGCATTAGTTTAGTAAAACAGCAGCAGGAGGAGTGAACTCAACGCGAGAGGTGAGCTGATGCGCGAGCTCAAGCCTCCCATAGAGACAAAGTTTATGCGCCTGTTTTTCTTCATGTCATTCATAGAAACAAGAGGAAAATAATATTTTACTGGCAAAGTTTCCGAAGTTGCCCTTGAGAATTGATTGTGATATGGAATTAACGCATGAGAGAGTATAATTTCTTACTTTTGGAATAATTGTCTTCGTGGTATTTTCCGTCTTCAACGCAAAACAGCGCTGCTTACTACAGCTGATAGATGAAGTGATACAGGTGAGCATAAACAACATGTCTCTTACAAGTTTCATTCTCTAAGGTAGATAGGCAAGAATAAACATTTCTAGATTGAGAATGTAATGTGTAATAAAACGCTTAAGTTATAAAAGCTTTATTTTTGAATGTTCTCTGAACGCTTAAAACGCTTTTATGTTTTAAAATACGGGGTTTACTTGGTTATGCGAACGTTAAGGGAACATTTCATTTGATCATTTTTCAAACATTATGGGAACGTTTCAAAATGTTCAGATAACATTCAAAAGTAACAAGTATAACATAAAAAAAAGCATTTATGAACGTCCAAATAATACTGTACGTTAAAAAAAATGTTCCATGTACAATGTATTTAATGTTTTAGTCCTAATGTTTTGAGAACAAGATAACTTTGAAAGAACGTTTGTTCATATTTTTGAGAAAACTTTCCAGAACGTTATTTAAAGTTCCCAGAAGGTTCCGGGATATAGCCTGTTTATAAGCTACTTTCACGAGTCACGCTGCACTTTATCTATATGGTTTACATACTTGCCCACTCTACAAATTCATCATGTGATTCTATCTATCTATCTATCTATCTATCTATCTATCTATCTATCTATCTATCTACTATCTATCTATCTATCTATCTATCTATCTATCTATCTATCTATCTATCTATCTATCTATCTAATGCACAGGATCATGTTCATTTGCCAAACTTAAGATGTACATTGCCAGCAACATTTATTTGCTGATTTGGCTCTATTCTGCCAAAGTAGATTATGGCTTTTTTTTTTCTTTTCTTTTCTTTTTTTTTGATGTTTGTTGGAAAAGTGGGGTATTTATCTAGCATTTGACTGCCAGTTGCAATTCGGCATGGTGGATTTGTGGGGGCAGGTCAAGTTAGGGAAAACAAATTGCCAACATCTATCAAACAAAGTGTCTTACAATATCCAAAACAGGCTTAGACTATTAGGTTATTGTAGAAATCTGTAAATCTAATGAACCTTAAATTTCAGACCTGTTCTTCTACAGCACATCATACTATATTTGGACATTTAATTATTTTTCCCTCTTAGGTAACTCTTTTTGTATTGCCATTACTGAAGTTCATTAAGTGTTTATTGATCAAACTTTCCAGAGTGTAAACAATCATTATTGAGTGTAAACAAAGGTTGTGACAATAGATTTTCCTTTTTGTCAAAGTTAGCTTAGTGTGGCTCACGTGTAGATCCAGAGTGAGTCACATGCTTAATGTAGTCAAATTCACCAGTATACCACAGAGTATACGCCGGTCAGAGTCATCGCTCTTATTTACTTTGATATTAATCTGTCACTTTTTTTCAGACTCACTGCAGCCAGATTATCCTGGATTACACTGAGTGTCTGTGTCTGATCCCAGATCTCATGAATCAGTGAGCTTTCATGCACAGCACTATGCAATGTATGGATTATGATGCTTGCAGATGAAATGTTGTTAAATGATTATCACTGTTTTGGAAAATGGATAATCTGTAATCAACACTGTCATGGATATGGCACTTTCCCTCATCACCAAATGGCTGATTGTTTGACACATTTTGCTTTTTTCTGTCACTGGAAATGTTTTGTTTGTGTTGGTGTCACGGTAGAAATTTGCATGTTGGTGACTGACAAGTTCATGGTCAACTTTTGGCTTCACTGAAATTTTTTTCCTTATACAAACAGTGATCTAATTTCTTTCATTTTTAGATCATTTTAACTGGTTTATAATATAACCAAAACAGTCCATCTATAGCAGCTAATCTCTATTATTCAAAAATGAGTTTGCAATTGTTTTTAAAGTGCACATCTGGCTACATCATCTGTTGAGTTTATAAAAAGGGTATTGTTGGTAGCTTTGTAAAATAAGGAAAGTGGGTTAACATTTCTGACCTCTACAAATCAATGGTTAGTCCATTTGGCTGATTAAATCCGTTAGCTCGTCAGCAGGGAATCTGCTCTGAGCCTCAGAGTTTCAGGTCCAGCTGCTACAGCTGATCTGTTTATTTGCTCTAATGAACAAATGCTTTTGTAAATATAGCACTCACTTTCACAGTATGTCATGACTACTGTTTTAAAGGCTTTTAAAGAGTAAATCGTTCTCTCGCAGGTTGCTAGTGTGAATGTTTCTTGTTTGTTTCGTCCTTTACAATGTTTGCTTTGCTTCTTTGAAGTTCAAGTTAGTTTATTGCTTTGCCACATCTCAAAGGAGCACAATCATGTGAGGTTGTGTAACATCTTTGGCCTCATTTAAAGACAGCATGAATCACACCACAAATCTCATTATACTTCCATAATATGAAATGACAAAATATTATAAATTGGGAATTTAAATGTCAAAATTGGACGTTATGTAGAGCACTACAGTGGTGACATTTTTGTAGGCAAACCTGGAAATTAGCATCACCTTGGTTCTCTCGACAAAAACCCAATAAGATTCTTCCATTAGCTTTTGGATTATTGCAGAAAGTAAGGTCTATGACCAACAAAATCTTCACAAATGAACACAACTTTTGGACATTTTGAAGCATAAATACCATCGGCAGAAGTCAAAAGCTAAACGTAGGCTATAAATGAACTACACTACAGTTGCATGACTTTGCATGACAGTTTCTGACAACACCTTCAGTCTTTGTTTAAAAACATTTTCCCTGAAAGTTCAAGTTATAATAGTTTGCCAGAGCGTGATTATAACACAACGAGGCTATGAAAGCGGACTAGTGTACAATGACAACCTCTCTACTCACATTTACCCACTTGTCAGCAACCGCCTTTTACAAGACAAGTAAAAGCTTTAAAAAAAATCACAAAGCGGTACTGATGTATTTTATGTAGTAGAATAATAACGTTCAAACCTTATTTCAGGCATTTAACCAAAAATGCATAAAAAAAAACATTTGTGTTATTCATTTGTAATAACACAAGACTAATAAACTGTACATAATTACACTGTAAATCACAAGTTACAAAAGTAACTTTTTATATTTTCGTGTCAATTTTGAATTCTTGTTTACTTAAGATCTAATTGACCCCCGTCATACATTAATAATTTGACCTAACACTCCTTTATCTGATATAGAACATATTTACAGCCAACTAGTTTAAACTAAATTTCTGAGTGTTACTGTCATCTTCATTTACTTGTTTGCAGAATAAGTCAGATATGAATAATTGAATGACTGCTGATCCTTTCACATTAAGGTTAAGCTTAAAATGAGTGGACTATATTTAGCTTTCACGGTCGATTTGGCCCTGTTCCTTCACAACACAGCCAGATTTATTGACTGAAAGAAATTTGTGACATGAGTTTAGCCTGTCCTTTGTAAAAGCCAAGAATGAATGGACGACTCAACTCTTTCAGTGCCTTGAATTAGCATAACCTACAATATGGCCCCAGTTTGGTGTATTTATAGACAGAAACTGGAATAATACAATGTTTGTTCCCTGGTTATTTATAATGGCCAAGTACTCTAACCCTTGCCCACAAAGGTTAATAAATAGGATTTTACTGTTGGTTATTGAAACTACAGTAAAACAGTAAATCAAAAAGACAGCTTTTATGTGCTTTGTAATTTATGTAGGACTTTGGTCTAGCTGGGATGCTGTTGCCCAACTAACAAAAATACGTTCTAAGAAGGATGTTGCTAATGTTCTCCTGAAGATATGAAAACGCTATTTCTCATTTTTTTCTGAATGTTCAAAACAACAAGTTTCAAAAAAAAATTTCTTGGTTATGCGTACCTTATAGAAAACATTAAGGGAATGTTCCATTTTATCATTTTGTAAATGTTATGGGAACGTTACTGAACGTTCTGAAACAAGTAGTAAGTAACAACACTTAAATAATATTTAGACAAACGTCTTGATGAAAGCCCAAAAAAGTTGCATGAACAACATTTGTCAACTTTGAACAAATGATCTATTAACATAACTGAAAGAATGTTTATTCATAACTTTTAGACAATCTTGCTAGGACATCAGCCAAAGTTCTGAGTGAGAACATTCCCTGTTAGTTGAGTGTCTACCCTTAGACAGCAACAAACCGTAGCAGAGCGCTTACCTACTAGCTTTTGTCAGAGAAAAACTGGTTTATCAGCATCCCATAGAGCTGATGCGGTACATTTTACAGTGTACAAAAAGTATTACTGAATTACTCAAGTTCTCTGATTTTTGTATCACGAGTTCTCTGGATTGCTGAATAAAACGGTAACAAAGTGAACAGACTGGTAGCCGAGTGTGCGGTGAGAAACGTGTGACCTGTGGCATTGTCTTGGGACCCCTTTCAGCAGTCTTTAAGAATAGCTCTCCCTCATTGCACACGGGGGGTAATGAGCGGGCGTTTTTGTATTGTGCACTGGTGCATAGCACAGGCTAACAGTGAGCTAAGCGGAGTGTTAGCTTTACCCTTCGCACAAGTCACACGCTTTAGTATTTACAGCTGCACCCAACAGACCTATTGCTTCCTGATGTGTTAATGATTTACCAAAGACCGCAATGTTAGACTAATGACTCAGTGACATTCGGCTGCAGTTGTGTATGTTCTCCGAGGGCATTTTATCAATCGTCTCGCAACTTCCTGTCTACCCACATGGCCATTATTGATGGTATACGCACTGTAAAGTCATCTTTGCACAGGTTAAGTATATATAGTAGTTGACGTGACGTGTCAAGTAGTGACACCAGTTTCCTGCAGTGTGACATGCATTTTTATTCTTACAATATAAGTTAACACCATCAGATTAAAAAAAGAAAGTGTCAAAAATGTGTATATATATATATATATATATATATATATATATATATATATATACACAGTGGATGCAGGACACTATGGCTTATGTAAGTGAGGATAGCATTTTAGACATTTTATACCCCAAAATTCTTCATACAGTGGACAGTGGACCAATAAAATACAAAAAAATTTAAAAACCAAAAATTATTCAGACACTTTGACCTGACCATGTTTTGCTTAAGTGTTATCTGACATAATTAAGATTAGTTTTTTTTTCTGACACAGTTTAACTCTGAGATCTTGTCATATTTTATTACATTCTTTAAACTATAGTTTAATGAATGAAACATTTAAGGTGTCTGAATAAATTTTGGTTTGACTGTATCTAAAGAAAAGACTTTTCAGTGTAATTATATCATAATGCAAATGTTTAATTTTGCATAGATAGGTAATAAAGATTTGTTTTTTTTCAGTAGTGTATTTAATCACATTTATAGCTGGGAAGGAGTGTCCTCTCCTGAGCTGAAGGCATCACATGTGGTACTGGAAGTTTGAGTCAGAATATAAATCTAATTTTAGTTTAAGTTTAAGTTTATACATGAATTAGTTCAATGCAGACATGTTGTTGAGCTTACTGTGGTCATATATACAATACAATCTGTACATAAGATCCATAATCCTCCTGTGTGCTCTGAGATTATAGAAACAGGCAAAGCAAAAGAGGTGTGGATATGTTTGTGACATACTGTGTAATATGCTTTCACTGTGGTTGAGTTTTGTTTGCCTGTTGTCTGATCTTGTATGTTTGATATTCTGCAGGTATGTGAATCTGAATGAAAACTCATCATGCTACTGAAGAACCTTCCTTTGTTGGAAGTCTTTGTTGCAGTACTGTCGCTTTTCAGTGAGTATTTTACAGTAGCTACTTCACAACTGACAACATCATGTTTTAAAATAGTTGATTTAAATATATATATTAGTATATCTATATTAAATGTTGTATATATCATACATACAATACTCACTACTTTTATTTTTACTAATAAAATTTACATTTATTTTATGTTAGTTCACACAAGTGCAGCTGAAGCCCACGTCCGTGCCAAGAAAGGGGACACTGCTGTGTTGACATGCAATCTACCATCCCCGGACAAGGGCAGCACTGCCCCTCAGCACGTCATAGAGTGGGTGCGTCAAGGCTACGATATCCCCATCCTCATGCACTTTGGAGTAAACAATCTTCGAGTGCATCCCAACTATGATGGTAAGTGTCTCAACACTGAAAGCCTATTGCAGGGGTCAGCAACCTTAGGCACATGAAAGTTTGGAATTTTTGCAACCATGCATCAAAAATATTTGGAAACTAGTTTCTGCCATGGAATAAAAATATAAAAAAGGTAATTGTGACTTTTTGTCACAATTCTGACTATTTTTTCTCAAAATTGCAAATGTATATCTCATAATTTGGACATTTTTCTCGCAATTTTCAGAAAAAAAGTCCAATTTGTGATATATAAACTCATAGTTGACAGAAAAAAAATCAGAATTGTGAGATAGTTGCAATTAAAAATATATATATATCCCGTGGCAGAAACAAAAACACAGAATTGCGAGATGTAAACTCAGAATTGAGAGATAAAAGGTCAAAATACATTTTTTCTATTCCATGGTGGAAACAAGCTTCCTTACAAATAAAATGTATCAAATTTAAATAAAAAATAAAATGTTGAACTATGATAATAAATAACATTGTTGTGCATTTAGGCTGAATTAAAGGGTTAGTTCACCCAAAAATTAAATTTCTGTCATTAGATACTCACCCTCATGTCGTCCCAAACCCGTAAGACCTTTGTTCATCTTCGGAACACATATTAAGGTATTTTTGATTAAATCTGAGGGTTTCTGAACCACACATAGGCAGCACCGTCATTGCACCTTTTGAGGTCCAGAAAGGTATTAAAGACATTGTTAAAATAGTCCATGTGACAAGCACTGAACTGCATTCACTACATCAACTGCATATGACAACAATTCAAATTGTTGAATAAAGTCGTTACTTTTTGTTTTGTTTTTGCACACAAAAAGTATTCTCGTCGCTTCGTAACATTAAGGTTGAACCACTGTAGTCACATTGACTATTTTAACGATGTCTTTACTACCTTTCTGGACGTCAAAAGGTGCAATGACATTGCTGCCTATTGCTGCCTGTGGATCCGAAACCCTCGGATTTCATCAAAAATATCTTAATTTGTGTTCCATAGATGAATGAAGGTCTTACAAGTGTGGAATGACATGAGTAATTAATGACAGAAATTTCATTTTTGGGTGAACTAACCCTTTAAGCTTTGGCTCAGTCAAGGATAGCTGGTGTGGGACCAGTATTTGTAAATATTTGTTTTCCAGTCATGTGTTAGCAAGGGTCCAAATAATGTTATTTCTTCGGTGTCTTACATTTTGCATGTTACATTTTTTGTAATATTGGGAAACTCATGTACTAACAGGGTTGAATGCAAAATGTGGGACACAGCTATATATTATGTCATGTATTAGGTTACGAGCTAATTTAATTGAATATCATTTCAACAGATTTTATCGAAATTTTTATGTTAGGTTTTATTTTTTATGTTGTTAATAGAAAAGGTCAAGACCTCTGAGTTGGGAAAGGTATGGCACAGTAGTTGACAAGAAAAATTAAAAAAGGCACTTTTCGAAATGCCTGCCGTATTGTAAACCACATCCTACTATCCACAATACGGTATCTCTCACCTCTTTCGTAATTTGTTCACCTGAGTGCCACTTCGGTCATAGCGTGTCTCATCTTACAGTAACTCTGCTCTTTTGTGTGCTGTGGGACCCGCTAGTTTCTCCCCCTCTCATTGCAGAAGTCCCTATTGTGTCTTTGGGAGCTGGAATACAAAGGGTGTCTACGGGGAAAAGAGTCTTTCAATGCTGAAAATACCCCCCCCCCCCCCCCCCCCCCCCGTTTTAAAAAAGACAATAGCTCTAACATAGAAAGAAACAGGCTGCCTTGGTAACACTGCAAGTTTCTGTGCTTGGATTAGTCCTCACCTTCCACATAGTGACCGGATGACAGGTTCAACCCTGCAGTTTATGTATTAAAGCAGTGCATCCCTTTGCAATTAAACAAATTCTTGAAGACAGCACTGCACCTGTTCATCACGATGTTGCCCTGGCGATGGAATGCAAACCTACTGAGCATCAGCAAAACCTGAAAAAGTTAACATAACTTGGTTTATAACCAAATTAATTTACTAATGCAACAAGCAATGGATTATATGCTAATGTATAAAGAATTGTGAATTAGTTTACTGTGAAAAGCGACATAAGCCAATTTGTTTACTTGTACGACAAGCAACAGTTTATGAGTAAATTTGTTTACTTGTGTGATGAGCAACAGTTTATAATTAAATGTGTTTACTTGTGCAACAAGCAACATTTACTACATGCAATGGTTCATAAATAAATTTGTTTACATGTGCAGAAAGCGAAAAAAGCGAATTTGCAAAACTTAAAAATTTAAAGTGAATTTGTTTACTTGTGCTACAAGCAACAGTTTATAAGTGATTTTTTTGCTTGTTCGACAAGCATCAATTTATATGTGATTTTTGTATTTGTGCAACAAGCAATAGTTTATAAGTGAGTTTGTTTTCTTGTGCAACATGTAGTGGTGCATACTCAAATTTGTTTACATATGCAACAATGTTTTTAAGCTAATCTGCAAATGCTTTAAATGTAAATGTCTTTACTTGTGTGACAAGCTACAGTTCATGCACAAAATTGTTTACATGTGCAACAAACAACATCTTTAATTTGCAACAGTATGACAAATTTAAAAAACAAAACGAGCTATTGTTTATAGGTAAATGTTCAGCTGATAATGGCTCCACATTTTTTAAGCATGTTTTAGTGTTTTGTAGTTAATGTGAGACTGAACGACACTGAATATCGATTTTATTCACATTTGTTCAAGGGTTTAAAATTTCTTCCTTGTGAACTAAAGGCGGGAATGAATGGCTTCATGTAAAGCAACATCCGAATAAAGGTTAGAGGGCGTCACAACTGTCACTTTATGTGATGTGATACAAAGAAAAGAAACAAAAGGTGTAAAGCCGGGAATTTTTGAGCAGTGCAAAACTGCAGGTGGGGTTGAGGGGGGCAGGTGCAGCATGGGAAGAGGTGAAGGGTGAGCTTAGTGTGAATTTCATTGCCTTGGGCTATATCCCAGCTAACAGAGAACATTCTGGCAAGCTTCTCCAAAAGTTGTAAACAAACTTTCATCCAGTAACGTTAATAGAATGTTCATTATAAGTTATCTGGTCTTTAATAATGTTAATATTAATGTTAATGTTAATAAAAGGCACAAAATCATTATTTATACATCATTCTTGGAACGTTTTATTTTTTATTTTTTTTTCCTGAAATGTTTTAGTTGGACATTTGTCTTTTAAATATTTCTCCTTGTTTGAGAGAACATTCAGAAGTAACATTCCCATAATGTTTACAGAATGATAAAACGGAATGTTACCTTAACGTTCGTATAACCAAGAAAAAACATCCAGAAAAAAACAGATTTTTGTTTTTGTTAGCTGGGATGGTGTCTTGTGTGTCAACTCCATATTTATATTATTCAAAATTGTCATACACAACAAAATCAAAAGCACATTTAGGTTTTGTGGTGGTCATTTTGCTATACCACAACTAGATAAAAAAAAAATCTAGAAACCTAAAATTACGTTGGCCACTTGCAGTGGTGGAATTTATGATTTTATGAATTTAAGATTACTTCACAAAGTAGACCAGATCTATAGATTGCAGTGAAGAGTGCAGACTTTTTAGTGACACTCTCTATTCCAAATGACCACCCATCCCCCACAGCATTCAAAAACTCTACTGAGTCAAAACTCTTCCTAATGAGCAGCACGCTATCTTGAAAGGCCATTGGTCTGATCAAACTAAGCAGCCTCCCAGTAGCCCATCATGATGATTCAAATTTCAAAAGATAACAGTGACTTGAAACACAATAAAAAGAATACAGATGACGACTATGGTGTGAAACCTGACCCTCGCTTTCCTGAGCTGAAACTGGAGAGTCCCTACCTGGGAAAACTGTGCCAAGAGGTGACACAATGTCTCTGGGATACAAGGCAGCGGATAGGATTTAGACTCCAGGTTTCATAGCCTCAAGTCATTAAACCTGCAACCAGCAAACCTTAAATTTAAATAGGTAGAAGTGGTGACTTGAGTGTTACTCAGATAGACTTTATTACAGATCATTCTTCCAGCGTATTCCTAGAAGATTGTTTTTAAACATGATTTAACAGCTGTAAATTAAACCTCTTAAAATGACTGTATTTGTATTTCTACAGCATAAACCTGGTCTAACATTGGTTTCAAATGTTAAAGCAAATAGATACAAATGACAGCATATGTTACTCCATACAGTAAGGAGGCTAATATTAGTTTCTCCTGAGATTTGACTCGTCGTCGACTAAGCAACAGAGCGAGCGTGTGTTTGTTCGACTGTGATCTGCTCAGTGGGAAATGGTTAGTCAGTCAGTCATAAGTAAACAAGTGAGTTAATACTTGCATGTGAAACTTCAAATGAATCTTTGCTGAACCAGGAAACAGGTGAACACACACAGATGGTGTTTTTTTTTTATGTTTTGATGCATTGTAATTTGGGCTGTCAAGCCATTAATTTTTTTAATTACTTGATGATTAATTAATCTAATTAATTGCAAATTAATCAGACATCAAATTTGGCTGAGAAATTACCCCCAAAATAATTTGAAATCATTATTGTGTAAAGCATCAAATAGACATTACAAAAAGTAGCTTCAGGAAGAAATATTTGATTTAATTCAACATAAAATGTATTACACATGAACTTTTGGACCTTGAGGTTGAGTAAATTATGACTATACCTTTAATGTTATATATATATATATATATATATATATATATATATATATATATATATATATATATATATAATGTACACCGTGTTCCAAATTATTATGTAAGTGACATATTAGTAAGATTTCAGTAGAATAAACATTCAGATTTTAGTTTTTCTAAGAAAATGTATGTTTGTTTATTTATCCATGTCTTTTTAGATAACTGGTATCAATCTCTAATAATTTGCCAGGTCTACTTAGGTCTATGGAAACCCTACTTAGAGGTTGTTCCACATTATTAAGCAAGTCACAGTTCTCATGCCATATGGAGAGGAAGAAAGATCTTTCTGAAGATGAAAAGCATGAAATGGTCCAATGTTGTGCAAAAGGCATGAAAACAACTAATATTGTGTCAAACTGAATGGAGATTATCAAATTATCATAAGATTTCTGAGTGATTTAGAGCACAGCAGAACTCGGTCAGATAAAGGCTTATTAATGAAAGTTTGTTTAAAAAAATTAATTGTTTTAAAAGGGCAGCTATAAAAACGCCAGTGTTGAGCAGCAAACAGGTATTTGAAGCTGCTGGTGTCTCTGGAGTCTCAAGAAGCTCTCCATGCAGGCTGGCAGTTGTGCGTAAAGATGCATTTCAGCCATCACTAACCAAACCTCACAAAGAGAAACATTTACAGTGGGTGTAAAAATACATTTTCAAACAGTTTTATTGCTGTGGTGTTTTTTTTTGCAGCATGGGATAGTGCATAGTGCATTGTATTTCAGAAGGCACTATCCTCCTTTTTATATCATAGCTGAAAATGGCCAGTTATAAACTTCACATATCTTGCAAAAGTCATTTTAATACCCTCAGAGATCCTAAAGGGACTTTCCATCTCACTTCGCAATATTCCAGCCCAAATCATCACCCGTCAGCTCCTTGCTGCCATCGCAGTCTTGTTGGAACGTGGTGGCCTTTAAAGGGATAGTTCACCCAAAAATGAAAATTTGATGTTTATCTGCTTACCCCCAGCGCATCCAAGATGTAGGTGACTTTGTTTCTTCAGTAGAACACAAATGATGATTTTTAACTCCAACCGTTGCCATCTGTCAGTCAGATAATGCTAGTGGATGGGAACTTCTACAATAAGAGTAAATAAAACATGCACAGACAAGTCCAAATTAAACCCTGCGGCTCGTGACGACACATTGATGTCCTAAGACACGAAGCGATCAGTTTGTGCAAGAAACCGAACCGAGTATTTATATAATTTTTTACCTAAAACACCACTATGTCCAACTGTGTTCAGTATTCGCTTAGTGAGGTCTGATCGCGCTCTGACAGTGGCAGTGATGTCTCGCGCATTTACTTCAACGAGTGCTAGACATCACTTCTGTTGTCAGAGCGCGATCAGACCTCACTAAGCGAATGCTGAACACAGTTGGACATAGTGCTGTTTTAGAGGTAAAAAAATTATATAAATACTGTTCGTTTTGTGTCTTAGGACATCAGTGTGTCGTCACGAGCCGCAGGGTTTAATTTGGACTTGTCTGTGCATGTTTTATTTACTCTTATATTAGAAGTTCCCATCCACTAGCATTATTTGACTGACAGACGGCAACGGTTGCAGTTAAAAATCATCATTTGTGATCTACTGAAGAAACAAAGTCACCTACATCTTGGATGCGCTGGGGGTAAGCAGATAAACATCAAATTTTCATTTTTGGGTGAACTATCCCTTTAAGGAATGAAGTTCTCTATTATGTTTTATGTACAAGTATCAGATTTCTCTCAGATGTTTCTCCTTTAGTTGGTTAGGAGAAATGAAAAATTACATAAATTGACATTAAAAAGTCAAGTGCTAGAGCATAAATATCTGATCATTTGATCTTGAAAGAATTTGAGAAGAAATATTTGAGTTTGTATTGAAATTTGAAGTTTGATATATTTGCAAAGCTGAGACATTTTTGAGACCTCTTTTGAA
Source organism: Megalobrama amblycephala (assembly GCF_018812025.1). Lineage (NCBI taxonomy): Eukaryota > Metazoa > Chordata > Actinopteri > Cypriniformes > Xenocyprididae > Megalobrama > Megalobrama amblycephala. The sequence continues at coordinate 36,159,754 of NC_063045.1, forward strand.
ACTCTAGAAGAGACTTGTTTATCTAGAGGAGGAGTGTTTACCGGGGATCTTTTTCTCAGGAGACAAATCTGTGAAGCAGAAGACTTCAGCAGACGTCTCAGTTTGAGTTGAGAAACAGTTCAGATACTAGAGAGATCTCATTTGTGATATTTTTTCTTTCCATTTTTGGTTTCCCTGCTATTATAGCTATTTTCCATCACACTGTAGTGTGAAATTTTGAAACTAAACAGTTTACTTTCTCCTCAGCTTCTTTTCAGCAGTATCAAGTAACTTGAGAATTTAAATTCCCTCTAAGCCCCACCCCCGAACTGATTTTAATCCCTGTCACCATGGCAACTAAATTCAAATCCAAACCACTGGCAGCAGGTACCGTGGCAACATTTTAGTGTTGGCTTGTGGGTGTTTGGGCTGGACAGGAACATATTGTATAGCCCAAATCCTCAGGGATGGTGTCCGTGTCCCTTTTTACATGACCTCTGGCTTCCATGTGGGTAAAATAAACAGGGGTGGATGGACCATGATGCTCTCAGCTGTTATCTCATGCCCAGTTCTGTTTCCACAGTCTCTCCTCTTGGGAGCTCAGTTAATGATTGCTGTCACCGCCTATTTTCATAAATACATCATAGCTATATGCCATGCATCGGCCACGCACGTGTTTGCAGATGATAGATTTTCAGTTTAAGTCAGTTTTATCTTTGATGTGGCTTCTGTGGTGAAGATTTTGACCGCTGGTCTCTTTAAATGACTATAGATTTTGAGAAACAAACAAGTCTTTGAAAAGCTCATTTCGCTGAATGAAAGTGAGATAAAGAGAGGGAGAGAGAGAAGAAAGAGGAGGGAGGGGTGAGTCAGCAAACACCGTCACTACAGGGCTCAGTCACCTGGCAACTGAGAGATAGAGTTTCAAATGCTAAAAAGATCTAGACTAAACACAATCTATCTGAGCCTTGTAAAATTAAAATAGATGATATATTGGACACTTAAATGTACAGTGTGTATATTAGATTTTTAATTCATTTAATGCATTTAAATAAAAAAATTCTGTAAAAATGTGAACTATTATATGGTATTGAAATAAATTTGATTTAATTTAAAATTCTTAAGTCTGAAACCAGTATACTTCATTTGTACAATCTCTCAATGGCTTGTGTATTTTAAGTGATGTAATCTTTTTTATTATTATTATTTAAATAAAAAATAAAAAAAAACTTAATTTAAATGTACTTTAAAACAAAAATAATAAAATAATATTAACTTTATATATATATATATATATATATATATATATAAAATATATCAAACATATCAAAAATGTCTGAATAATTTTTGGTTTGACTGTATATATATATATATATATATATATATATATATATATATATATATATATATATATATATATATATATATATATATACAGTCAAACCAAAAATTATTCAGACGTTTTTGATATGTTTGATATATTTTTACTAGTGGGTGCAGGACACTACAGTTGACATATTATACCCAAAAATTCTTCATACAGTGGATTACCAGTAAAATTGATAAAAATTTGGAACCAAAAATTATTCAGACGCTTTGACCTGACCATGTTTTGCGTGTTTCAGTGTTATCTGACATAAAGATTAATTTTTTCTGACACAGTTTAACTCTGAGATCTTGTCATATTTTATTACCATTTTTTTTAACTTTAGTGAATAAACTGTATTAATGAATGAAATGTTCAAGGTGTGTGAATACATTTTGGTTCGACTGTATATATATATATATATATATATATATATATATATATATATATATATATATATATATATATGTAGCTTTTTATATATATATTGTAGCAATATTATTGAAATATTTGATATTTAAAAAATATTCATTATTTGAAAAATTTGTCTGCAACAAATATGCAGCACTCTTTGTTTTGTACACGTTTGTCATTGGTTCTCTGACCGTCTTCCCTCTCCTGGTCGTGCGTAGGTCGAGTGTCACTCATCGGGGGAACATCACTGCAGATCAGGGGGCTTCTCCTAGAGGATGAAGGCTGGTATGAGTGCCGAATCCTCCCGCTAGACAAAACCACAGAGGAAGCTGGAAGCAACGGGAGCTGGACTCTTCTCTTTATTACAGGTGAGACTCACCATATCCAATGAGAAGGCCTGAATTATTTATTGTAAGAAAGGATATCTAATTTTACAAGTAGTCTGAATCAGAACCATCAAAGCGTTTCTCTTTATGTCAGACCAGTGAGACAATGCCATTATGCTCATCCATGACTCCATTCAAACATGCAGTGAACATGAATGAATACACAACCCAGCCTGTTTTCATGCACCTGTTACCAGGCAGTGCTCTGTGCACCTGTTACAGAGGCAGCTCTGTCTCTGTCGGCCACACCTTAAGGCCATTCTCTGATCGCTGTAGCAACACTCAGAAGCAGTATTGGCCAGATTAAAGAAGCCATTTGAGGCCTGTGCTGATATTAGGCTCGGTTTTCAACTTGTCAATTGTTTGAGCTGCGGGACGCCAAGCAGAAAGAGCATCTTGCAGGCCTGACTGGACTCCACTGTGCCTTTCATTAAAGTAAAAAAAAGAAAAGAAAAAAAGGATAAAGTACAACCAGCTCTGAGTACACTATTTTAAAACTTTAACTTTCAAAGCTACAAGCTGATTTAACTATAGTGAGATTACCATTTTGTATTATCTAAGGTTCATTAGTTAAACATAAGTTAATGTATTAACTAACATGAACTAACCATGAGCAATCTTTGTTAACGTTAGTTAATGAAAATACAGTTGTTCATTGTTTTTATTAATATTAATATAATATTAATATTAAGAAATTAATATTTTAATTTAGCAATGACAGTAAAGTCTGACAGTAAAGACATTTTTGTTTTCTTGAGCAGCAAATCAGCATATTAGAATGATTTCTGAAGGATCATATGACGCTGAAAATTCAGCTTTGCCAACAAAGAAATAAATTAATTTTATTCACATAGAATTATATTCACATAGAAAACAGTTATTTTAAATTGTAATAATATTTCACAATATTACTGTATTTTTTATCAAATAAATGCAGCCTCAGTGAGCATAATAGATTTCTTTTAAAAACATTAAAAAATCTTACCGATTTATTAAGATAGATAATGTAATATATATTTAAAGTGTGTAAGTATTAGAGTATATTTTTTAAAGTTGAATAAGTGCAGTAGGCCTATGCCTGTGGCAGAAAAATAAGTTAGTAACATGCTCTTCATAGCATCACATTTGATCGTTAATGAATCTTTGCCATTCTTTGAAAGATTATGACTGTTTTCTTTGCTTATTTTTATGTCTAGCACCTCCTATGCTTACGGAAACCTCACCTCCTGCCGTTGAGGTATTTCTAGGTAGATCAGTAACCCTGAAGTGTGCTGCCCAGGGAAATCCACGGCCTACAATAACCTGGTCTAAAGATGGAGGGCCAATAAAATCTCAAAACAAAGTAAAGGTGGGAATTTCTAACTAGTTAGTTTGATCACATCTACTGATTTTGCACTTAAAAATCCCATGAAAATGGATAACAAATGCTGTTATCTTCCCTGTGTTGATGTATTTCCTACTGAAAGTTGGGGTGGGACATATCAAAATGCTCGTCCTTTTTTAAATCGCCAATAACCTTTACTGCACATCACAGCCTGGAAAACAAAAAACAAAAATGATTTGCTATTGCTCATTCTAGAGTGCATTTGATTGGACAAAAATATATATACACCCCTGCAAACAACACGAGTCATCAGCATTTTTCATCCACTTTCCTGGAACAGAAAGAAGTTTGTTTTGTCAACTTTTAGGACTATACTCACTTTGACCTTAGCTGAAAGCTAACGGACATGGATTAAAAACCACAGAACCTACATTTTGATTTCATTTACTTAAATTCACAAATGCAGTGGAGGATCAAATCTAGAATATGGTTATCCTCTACTCTTTCTTCCAGGCTTTCACAAACTCTCATATCTCTCATTTTAATCCTACAGATCATGAATGGAAGTGTATCTTTCCATGCTGTAAGCAGAGAAACATCAGGCCAGTATCAGTGTCATGCCTCCAACACTGAAGGAAATGTAACTCACATCACAAAGGTCAAAGTCATTGGTAAGTCAGCATTGATGTTTGATTAGAATGATCTGAAAAGTGTTGGGGGACCAAAATAAACCACATCAATCTTTTATCATTAATATTAATTAGGTGGCAAAACATTTGCCCAGTAACCATAACTGATTTGGAGGAAATCGGGTAAACTCAAACCATTTCAGGATTACTGCTTACAGATTGCACATTTATTTGATCGACTGCCACGTAACTGATTGGCAGAGGTTTGTTTTGGTCTTAAAATATGATTATTGCTGAAAGAGAGGGAGGGGGGACAGTTTCTCCTTAGTTGTAATGGTTTCTAAGCCCCATGGCTCATTCCATTATGTTCTAATGTGAACTATAAACTTTTCTGAATGAATGGCGCCATCTAGTGGTGCTGTTGCATTATATTACATTTAAGTGCACTTCTCTGTCACAAGGGTCTGTAGCTCAAACAGTACAGTACAGTGCCAGCAACAGCAAAGTCATGGGTTTAATTAGCAGGAAATTAACTGATAAAACATTAAAAAAGTAATGCAATAATGCAAGTTTGCCAAAAGCTTATTTGTATTGAATGTGCACTTGTAGTATTTTTTTTAAACTAGCAGATAATATAATATTAAAGAAACAAAATGCCACTGAAGTGTACCTAAAGAAAGTACACCTTTATGACTGTTTCTTAACACACTTAAGTAAACTTTAAAAAAAAATACACTTGATGCACTATGTACATAATGTCAAATCGAAAATGCTTTACAGGAGTACACTTATTGTGATGTGTTAACTAACACACTAAATCGCATGTAAAGTACTTGATTGTATTGTTTAACTGTAGTGTGTTTAAAGTTAATATATTTTAAATGAACTATATTGCAACTTCATCATTGTGTAATTATTATAGATATATTTAAATACATGAAATACAAGTTTCAATAGAGATTACATTGAAGTATATTTTCGTTTACCATAGATGCTTTTCAGTACATTCAGTACAACTTAACCATATTTCAAAGACATTAGAAGTAATTGTTAAATTGCATATAAAGATGTACTTAAGTCCTACAAGCATGCTAAAGTGTACTTCTTTTTCACAAGGAGAAGCAAGTGAAAGTATTTTTCTACATATTACAATATGAAATATTACGTATTTTTTCTAACAACAGGCCCTCCAGTGATCGTAATTCCTCCAACTGATGCTGTTCTCAACATGTCCCAGGATGCCAAGTTGAAGTGCCAGGCTGAGGCTGACCCACCCAACATGACCTATGTGTGGCAAAGACAAGGAGAAGACATTTACCACATTGAGTGAGTTCTGTTCTAAAACTGTGAACATCCGTCTTAATATTTACGGAAACAGGAAGCTTGTGCATTATTCATCTGTGTGTTTGTTTTAGGTCTCTGAAGTCTCGTGTTAAGATCATAGTGGATGGTACACTACTGATAGCACGTTTGACTCCAGCGGATTCTGGGAACTACACCTGCATGCCTACTAATGGACTTCCTGTGTCCCCTTCTGCCTCAGCCATCCTCACTGTGCAGCGTAAGAGTTTTGCATATCATGGTGCAAAATGAAAATAATGAATGGGGATTTGCCTGCACTTGTATAAGATTTCCTACACTAGTATATCCTTAGTTTAACTACAAACTACACTAATTTCAACAAAGTTTATGTTCAAAATTATGTATGATATGTAGAATATAGCACATACAGGTGAATTAGAATTTTCATCTTCATTTCACATACCATATGTGCAACATTTTGTGCAAAATGAAAATTAGAAAAACATTTATTTTAAACCACAATATTAATGTATGAATTTAAATATGTGTAAACCATTCAAAAATATGGGATTAGTAAGATTTTTTTTCCCTAAAGGAATTAATACTTTCATTTAGCAACTTAGGAAACATTAATTTAAGGGGTTTATTCTGTTACAAAAGATTAGGAAAGAAATGCTCTTTTGAACTTTCCATCCATCAAAGAATAATCCTTAAATTAAAAAAAATGTATGTATGTAAAGGTTTTCACAAAAATGAATATCAAATCAGCATATTAAATTGATTTCCGAAGGATCATGTGACACAGAAGACTGGAGTCAAGATGCTGAAAATTCAGCCTTCACAGGAATAAATTACATTTCAAAATATAGTACAAAACAGTTTTTCATAATATTACTAAATGCATACTATAAATTCAGCCTTGGAGAGCACAAGAAGCTTCTTTCAAAAACATTAATGAGTCTTACAACCCCAAACTTAAAATGAATATATATGAATACTTGACTATAGTAATTTTGTGGAAAACTGTGTTCTCCTTTAACAGACCCAGCACAGGTGATGCAGATGCCCAAGCTGACCTTCCTTCCCACTGGCATGAGGGGTGTCATTGCGTGCCCCGTCAGAGCTGAACCCCCATTATCACATGTAGACTGGATCAAAGATGGCAAACCACTCAATTTAGACATGGTAACTGTTAGTGGCTTTTCTCACTTTCCATACAAAAAATTTTTTTTAACCTTTTATATGTACCATTTTTATAAGCATTCTGCTACTTCTAAGTGCTTCCCTAAGTGTTTTTTCTCTTAACTACGAATGGTTGACATGTTGATTTTGATTTGATGAAACCACGCTGTGCTAACACTTATACCCATCTCTTGATGATGCACTTTAGAAAACCCTCACATTTCTCTAAAGAGCATTATTTAAAAAAAAATTACTATGTGAAATTCTTTCAACAGTATCCTGGATGGACACTGACCTCAGAAGGCTCTATCGTCATAGCAACAGCTAATGATGACGCTGCAGGTGTATACACGTGTACTCCATACAACAGCTTTGGGACAATGGGCCAGTCTGAACCCTCCATTGTTATACTACAGGTGGGCCTTTACTAAGTGTTGTTATTTTTATTTTTATTTTCAAATCACAAATCTCACACACACACACACACACACAGTTTGTTTTTGTGAATTGTGGGGACATTCCATAGGCGTAATGGTTTTTATACTGTACAAACCGTATTTTCTATCACCCTACACCAACCCTACACCTAAACCTACCCATCACAGACAGCTGTGCACATTTTTACTTTCTCAAAAAAACTAATTCTGTATGATTTATAAGCCTTTTGAAAAATGGGGACATGGGGTAATGGTGTCCTCATAAGTCACCCTCTCCTTGTAATACCTATGTCATACCCATGTCATTATACAAATTTGTGTCCTGTTATGTCACAAAAACACACACACACACACGCGCACACACACACACACACACACACACATTTGATTTCCATGTTTTATGGGGATATTCCAAAGACATAATGATTTTTATACGGTACAAACTATATATTTTATCCACTAACACTGAACCTATCCATCACAGAAAGCATTTTGCATTTATACATAAAAAAAAAACAAAAAAAAAAACATCACTTAGTATGATTAATAACCTGTTTTGCTCATTTGCATCTTTGTGGGGGTATTTTGTATTTTGTACCTAAACCATATATATATATATATATATATATATATACACACACACACACACACACAGAGTGGTGGTCAAAATGATTGGCACCCTTGGTAAATATGATCAAAGATGACTGTAAAAATAAATCTGCTTTGTTTATCCTTTTGATCTTTAATTCATAAAATGAGTAAAAATCTAACCTTTCATTGAAGGAAAAGAATTGAAAGTGTGGGGAAAGTCACATTATGAAATAAATGTTTTTCTCCAGTACATGCTGGCCATAATTATTGGCACCCCTAGAATTTTTTATGAGTAAAATATCTCTGAAGTATATTCCCAGTCATATTTACATTTTTTTAGCACACCAGGGTGATCATAAACATGAAATTGTCCAGCCATGACTTCCTGTTCCAGTATAAACATGAGGAAACACAAAGGCCAAATTCCCTTAATCATTCTTCACAATGAGTAAAACCAAAGAATATAGTTCTGATGTGCAGCAAAAGATTGCTGAGCTTCACAATATAGAAAGTAGCTGTAAGAAAATAGCTATAAAGCATTGAAAATCCCCATTTCCACTATCAGGGCAATAATTAAGAAGTTCCAATTAACTAAAGATGTTACAAATCTGCCTGGAAGAGGACGTGTGTCTATATTGTCCTAATGCTCTCTGGAGGAGAGTTTGAGGGGCTAAAGACTCTCCAAGGATCACAGCTGGAGAATTGCAGAAATTAGTTGAGTCTTGAGTCTCAGAAAGCGTAAAAAAAAAAAAAAAATCAAACAGCACCTACATCCCCACAAGTTGTTCAGGAGGTTTTCAAGAAAAATCCTCTGCTCTCATCCAGAAACAATCTCCAGTATATTAAGTTGTCAGACATGACTGGAACTTCAAATGGGACCAGCTTCTATGGTCAGATGAAACTAAAAAAAGAGCTTTTTGGCAGCAAACCCACCAGATGGGTTTGGTGCACACATGGATAAAAAGTACCCCATGCCCACGGTTAAATATACTGCTGGATCTTTAATGTTGTGGGCCTATTTTTCTGCTGGAAATCCTGGACATCTTGTTCAGATACATGGCATCATGGATTCTACCAAATATCAACAGATAAAAAAATCAAAACCTGACCGCTTCTGCTAGAAATCCAATAATGGGCAGTGGTTGGATCATCCATCAGGACAATGATCCAAAACAAACATCAAAACCAACACAAAAATGTGTCACTGAGCACAAAATGAAGCTTCTGCCATGGCCATCCCAGTTCCCTGACCTGAAACCTAAAGAAAATGAGTGGAGTGAACTGAAGAGAAGAAGCACCAACATGGATCTGGAATCTGAAGGTTCTGGAGAGATTCTGCATGACGGAATTGTCTCTGATCTCTTGTCAGGTGTTCTCCAAACTCATCAGGCATTACAGAAGAAGACTCAGAGCTGTTTTCTTGGTAAAAGGAGGTTGAAAACTATTGAATAAAAGGGTGCCAATAATTGTGGCCAACGTGTTTTGGATATAAACGTTTATTTCAAAATGTGACTTTCCCCCCACTTTCAATTCTTTTTCTTCAATGAAAGGTTAGATTTTTGTTAAGTTTATGAATTAAAGATCAAAAGGATAAACAATGCAGATTTATTTTTACAGCCATCTTTGATCATATTTACCAAGGGTGCCAATAATTCTGACCACCACTGTATATAATGTACAAAAATAACAGACAGCTATCTTACATCATTGTTGTTTGGAAAAAAGTGGTGGAATGCTATGGAAATAAAATTAGATAAGGTCAGTGTGAATTCTTGAGCCTTAAACTTTGTGTTTTCGTCTTTTAGGATCCTCCGTCATTTAAAATGTCACCTCGTAAGGAGTACAGACAGGATGTGGGAAGGATACTTGTTATTCCATGTCAAATGGATGGTAACCCTGCTCCAAAAGTCAGCTGGAAAAAGGTGAATGTCATTGCAATCTTCTCTAGCACAAATCCCTTGGTTCACCTGTCAGAGTGAAGACATTACACCATATTTTTAGTACGCCACACACAAAAGAACAGTATTTGCAATAAACATATGTTACCCTTTTCAGTTATTATATTATATTTGTGATTTAAAGTAAAATAAGTACATCTGTGATTATCTGAATTTCTAATCAGAAAGACCATGTTTATCAACATACCACAGTGTTGTTGATTGAGCTAAACAAGAACATTTCTGCACATTTAAAAGGTATAATATAATGTTCAGCAGCAATACATTATAACTGCTTATATGAAACTGTGCAGAATAGCATGTAATATCATAGCATCAATAATATGCACAAAAACTGAGAATTTTCATTTTCTCCAAATATTATATTACACCCCCTTACAGTTGGAAATCAAATTTAAATTAAAACTGGTGTTTAATCTTATTATATGCTTCATTATGGCACCGCTTCTCTTAGGTTGGTACAGCCTCTCGCTCACTGTTCACTCTAGCAGCAAATGGCTCGCTCATTCTACATCCTCTCAGTAAAGACCACCAGGGGGAGTGGGAATGCAGCTCCACCAACCGAGTGGCTACTGTATCCGCCAGAACAACGGTCTTTGTGCTCGGTAAGATTTAAAGCATCTAGGTCAGCACTACCGCATGCAGCCATTAGACTATTTTGATGTTTGTGTGATGATTATTGTAACAGTAATCACAGACATCTTCTTACGCTTCCATCAAATCCCAAATAAAAATAAAGTGTTTACATCACAGGAATATTAAAACACAGGAATTATTACATGGTTAAGATTAAGTAGCATACAAACATTTTGGAGGTGAATTTCAGCCAAATAAAAGCCCTAATGGGAATCTTGCCTTGTGGCCCCTGAGCTTTCCAAAGTTGAGTAGTCCTGATCTAGGTTGATCTTGCAGCTTGCTGTCCCACGTCATTTGTCACACTTCATGTCACACATATCTTGTTTTCTCCTCATCCGTTCTGATTCACAGGTACAAGTCCTCATGCAGTGTCGTCAGTATCTGTGATCCCAGGAATTAACCAGGCCAATGTCTCCTGGGTGGCTGGCTTTGATGGAGGATATACCCAGAAATTCACTGTCTGGTTGGTGTCTGTCTTGTTACTGTTTATCACTGTAAATGTTGGGAAGCTATTTTGAAATGGTAGTCTGTCAGATAATATTTGTAATAAGAGCAGTATTTATCTGATAAATTTATACAATACAAAGTTGCAAAGCTTGCGTACACAATACAAAATCTAAACAAAGTGATAGAGCATTTTGTCATGCTACATTGCTATTTGTTGGCTAAATTTTTACTGCAAAAATAGTTGAGATGATTCCATGCTACTGAAAAAAATGTAGCTAAGTTTTGCCTGTCTTCATGTTTTTAAAAACTCATGCGAACATTCTTTTTCCAGGTATAAGCAGGTGTCAGCAGTAAGGATAGAGGAAAAGCAAGAGTGGTTGTCCTTCTCAGACCTTTCTACTGAGAATAGTCTGTTGGTCACCAATCTTCTTCCTGCCACTGAGTACCAGTTCAGTGTCATGGCCCAAAATAAAATTGGCACTGGGCCCTTCAGTGAGATCACCACCATCACAACTATGGGTAAACATTAGCTGTGCATAAGAAACTCTAAAAGCCCTCTGAAATTAGTTTACCAGCCTGCTTTTCATGATCATAAACCATGATTTGCTAAATTATGTTGCTATTAGGTTGGCATTTGGTATAAGGGAGATGGCATTTTATTGGACAAATATTGTATATAGAAAGAATAAAAAGTCTGTAAGTTTTAATATTAATATCTTATATTTTTATTAATTTGAATGAATTTATTCAACTCCATTTTTTATTTTATTCAATTAGACTTTGAGTTGGCTACCTCATGGTGACCTAAATTAATACACCATCTGTGTTTTGTTACAGACTGTGGATAATTGTGATTAATTGAATAAAAATAAGATGTTAATTTCAGTCTCTCCCTTATTTAATATTTCACTACAGATGCACTTCCTGTTGTGGCCAAGCTGGAACCCCCTACCAATCTCTCAATCAATAAGAGTTCAGAGGGAATTCTTCTGTGGTGGTCAGCACCCCAGTCCCAGTCTATACCCATTGACAGTTTTGTCATACAGTCACGCCTTGAGGGAGAGGATTGGATTAATCTGAAAGAGGACATTAGCCCAGTTGAGAGTCAGATCTTTCTTCCGGGGTTATGTAAGGTAAATATTCTTGAAGACATGATCTGAGAATTTCATGAATCGGTCAGCTTGTCATTTTTGATAAATGCAATCCTTTTCTTTTGTCCTTATTTTATCATTTCCTCATGGTGTGTCACTCTCTGAAGGACTGCAAGTATGAACTGAGGCTTCTTTCTCAGAATGGAGATCAGCTGAGCATGCCCAGTCCATCAATCAGTGTCTCCACCATCGGTCAGTGCTTCACACGTTCCCTGTTTTGGTCCCCAGTCTGTAATATTTTCTTAAGAAATTGATAGAATTTATTAGCATTTTACACAGTACTTGAACTATTTTCAAGAAAACCAGGAACTCTTTCAACCTATCCAAACATTAAATGTAACACTTTTTTTGTATCCACAGGAATGAATATGCACCCAGCCAGTTCCCGCCTCCTAGACTTTCCTGATAGGCTAATGGCTGGTGTCATGGGTGGAGTTGGACTCCTTTGCCTTGCTCTTATCCTGACCCTGGCAATAGTTTGTTTCATTTATCACAAAAGGGGACGAAGGCGCAGGAAGAATATCAAGGGTAAAGAAACAACACTTTGAACCGCTTAGAACTGATTTTACAGTCTTCCTCAATATATCCACCTTAGAGGATGCTCTCACTCTTGAAATTGTAATCTTTCATGCATGACCAATTATCCTGCCATTCATTCCATTATAAAATCGGTTCCCTCCTTTCAGATCTCCCTCCTGCAATAAAAAACAACCCATCTGTAAAGTAAGTGCACCACCATCACCTCATGAAACCTTTTTTCTTTGTCCAAAATTTTGCCATTCATTGTAGAATGTTCTAAATTCTTATCCATGACCTTAGCAGCCCTGACAACACCCTGAAGCAAAGGCTCCTACCAGCTCGTCCACTCTCCTACACTTCCTCCTCTTCCAATCACTCCTCCCTTGACAAGTCCACTCGCAGTGATTGTCATGCCCAGCGCCAACATCTTCTGCCTCAAGCTAACCCTCCATCCCACCATTCCCTCCCTGAAAGCCATCTCCAGCGGGCATCGCTTGCCCCTGTGTCTTCTGTAGAGTATATTCAACGAGGCCCTGATGGACGCTTTATTGTCCAGGCTTGTGAAAATGACAATATTGTCAGTTCTCAGATTAAAAGAAACCCAAGTCAAAACTCCCATCAGTCATCAGATGGAAACAGAAGCTTCAGAATCCAGAAATCCCAGTCTTTGAGATCCTACAGAGATGAAAGAAAAAAGCCACCCTTTGTCCTTTCGGTGGATCTTCCACCTTTCAGATCAGATATTCCTTCTTCCAGCAGAACACGAGCTATGGCTAAGCACCTTTCGTTGAATGGTCATTACATGCCTATTCCGGAGCAAGAGTTCTTGAATGCACCAGACCAGACAAGTCTTTCGTCAGATAGCAGTGGCTCTTTTCTATATCCCCATTCAGAAAGTACTCTGGGTCAAAAGTCCCTGAAACAAGGTACCAACCACTCTGCAGCCAGTACCTTGGTTTTGCAGATGGAGCATGAGAGGGAACAAGGAAACCTAAGTCGCTGTTTGACTTTGGCTCGTGAGAGAGAGGAGCTTGAAAGGGAACTGCGCAAGTACACTGTTGATCGAAATCCATCTAGCCATGAGACAGATGATGAATATGGAAAAATCTGGAAAACTCAAGAAACTTCAACACCTCAGATTAACTACCAAGCCATGAGACAAAGCCTTTTATCTGAGAATACCAGCATGTTGAAAGGAAGAGCTGCCTCTTGCATTCCATGGGAAGAAAGACACAGGATTTCCTCTGCAAGCCTGGTGCCCCTACATACCTCTTATGGAAAGGATGGCAAGTATAGGCAGAATCAACAAGGCTATCATTCCATTCAGAGATCCAACTACCAACGGTCTCGAAGTCTAGACAGAGGGGAACACAAAAAATCACAAACATGGGACCGAAGACGAAGCAGGACGCCTGTTGATTCAAGTCTTGGTCGCGTAATGGATGAACCTTTAACCTACAATTTGGAAAGGACCCAAACTGCTGTAGGGCATAGAGCCCATAGGAACTCCAGCAGAAGTCACCATTATTTTGACCCATGTATTTTTTCATCTTTAGACGACCAGCAGGAGCGTGCTATAGATAGAAGCAGTAGACATATGAATCCAACTGCTGATTATTCCGAGATGAGTGTGGATGGACCTGATCTTGAGAGCCAGCCTCCATATACAAGATCCATTCTGGGCTCGGACCACAGTTATGAGACTCTAGACTATGACAGACCCAGGTTATCAGAGCTTGAAAAGGACAGATCAGAAGAGTCAGGACATGTGAGTACAAGAAAGCAGGAGAAGTTGAACAATTGGTCAAGAAAAACTGTGTCTTCAATAAATGTCTCTAGAACAATGCCTCGGAAGACAAAGAGTCTGGGGCCAAACAACTGGAATCGGAACGAGAGCATGCATAGTTTAGACTCTAAATTATACAAGGACCAGTTTTTGACCCCTGATGCCTGGGTAGATTCGCTGACACTTAGTCGAGATTCTACAATGTCTCCTTTTACGTGCAGACCCAACTCTGTGGCAGATAAGCCTAAAAGTAATCCCAATTTGCAAACAGATTCATCTGTGCCTTCAGAAAGTCAAATGCGAGGCCACCATCATCAGGCCTCTAAATCCCATGATGGCTCTACCAATGACTCAAAATCCAGCAAAAACCTAGTATCAGGACATAGTACCCATACTGCCTTATTATCAGGGGGTTCTAGCTGGCCTCTGTCTTTTTGCCCCTCTCTGTCAGCCTTGCCGTCTGGAAGACAGAGCCAAAGCCAAGTGGTGGAAAGAGAGGAGGAAAACGAAAATGTGCAGGAGGTGGATGTGGAAATTAACAGATATAGGAAGAGTTCAGAGACAGAGGGAAGTTATAGGAGTTATGCAAGCCAAAGCAGTGGCAGAGGCAGCATGGATGCCCCTAACAGCAGGCAGTTGTCTCTTAGCCCCCCTCTCACCAGCTCACCAGAGACCACAGAGGACAGTGACAGAGATGAGGCAGCTCTACAGGAGCCTGAAAGGCATGAAAGGTAAGACTGACTTTTCTTTGTCTTTCTCAATATATTTGTCTTAAAAGCATTTTTTATATAGATTATTATGACTAATTCTCTTGCAAAAAAGTACCATCGACATGTGCTATTATAAAAGTGTTTTTGAATACAAGACCATGGTAATGATAACCAATGTGGGGAGCGGGGATTTGCGATAGTAATATGTTTTTGTATGTGTATCCATGTGTCACATTAGACTCAACAATTCCGCACATTACTTTATCTTCTGACTTTAGATCTAGAAGAGGCTCTGTGGATGAAAGTTATGAGTGGGAGAGTTATGACTCTGCTTATGTCCAAATGCATCCTGTGGACCTCAAAGTGTCAATGAGCAAGGAAGGTCTACGAAGAGATCTCCTAGGTCAAAGGAAGCAGGGCAGATCTACCAAAGATGATGGCAGGCCAGATTTAGACTTGAAACAAAAAGGTAAGATAAATGCTTGCTTTGTATATTTTTATTATATTTTTATAGTTTTGTAACTTAGCAAAAAAAAAGTTCTTACTGTTGTTCTTTCACTAACTGCATTTTTGTTGGACATGTATAAATTAATTGGTAAGTTTTGTGGGCATGTACCATGGTACTACCATGGTGTTGTTTAACAAACCTTGGTGTACTATGCAAATACAACGGTATATGAAAATGCCGATCATTATATAATACAGCATCACTGTACCTTGGTAACAGTGCAGCTCTTTTTGTGAGGGTTGTGATTGTGAGAGTCAAATTATAAAGACCAGTTCAAAGAATCGGAACTTTAATGTATTTGAGGCATTTTGCTCTTTCTGATTTCCAAGATCTTTACCCTCCGGCTGGTTTGAAGGAATCTGTACCATTCTTTGAACTTCCCAGTATTCTTCCTCCACACTGTGAGCAAGAATCATCCCTTGCTCAGGAAATTCGGAAGAGCTTCACATCATTCCCAGACTCAGAGCCTGACACTGTGCTTTTCTGATTACTAACAGTAGGTACACCATTCACGCTGATCAGCCTGCAGTTTTCAGTTTTCATTTTAGCGCTTACACTCATAAGTAGTCAGAAATTGTGTTGATGCACTTAAGATGATTAGATTTGTTTATCCGAACTAGCCAAAATGTTTGTATGTTCTCAAATCTAGATTGGACACAGCATGGTTCCCGTCAACACAGATCTGAATGGTCAAGATAAGAGGGGACACGGGGTGTCACCATTAATTGGATGTCTCAGGACCACTCAAGCACACTTGGAACCTAAGAACATACTCTGCCCAACTAATGGAAATGACATTATCTGATGGATGGACCAAAGCACAGTGAAGAGAACTGTAGTCTAAAGAGTTTACATAATATGTGCTGGAGTTGCAAAACAAAGGGAGAATAAATAATACAGGACATTGCTCTTTGCACCCTGCTGTTGCTGATGAAACTGAATTTGAAATAAAATTGTTAAAGCTGTTACAATGAGCCCCTTTCAAAGTTGATTTTGAGTGGCGTTTGATTGTTCTGTAATTCCTATATTGACACTAAGAGCAGATTATGATTTAAAAACCTTGCCAAAGCTCTTTCATGCACAGTTAGGCTTATAGAAATATTTTATCGTGCAAAACAGGATGCTGAAAAAAGTATAATTTGTAGCTATACCTTCAAGTTGTCAAGCAAATTGGAGATTCATTAGATGTGATCAGAGTACTGTTTTGGCAGAAACAGTTTTCTTGACAATCATTTGGCCTTCCCACCCACTTGTACCTACCTCATACTCGCTACAATCCCAATGACACCATTTATAGAAACTGTACATTGTCATTCACATGGAGAAAAAACACTGCATACTGATCAGTATATGGTTATGCACCATCTAGTCCTTGACTGACAATCGATTAAACCCTTTGAAGGTTTTAACCTTTCAGGATAAAAACCTCCAGTCAAATGCTGAAGCTTTATTTCTTCATTTTTGTTAATGGTATGCAGTCTTTTTGTTTTAGAGTTTGAAATGTTGGGAAGCGATTCTCATCCAGAAGAGCTCATTTTTGAGTTTTAATGAGCTGTGGTGTCTGACTACGACATCTGAGCCATTTAATGAGAAATAATGTGTAAAATTGGTTGATTATTTGCATCAGTGTCCTTTTTTTTTACGAGGAATCTAATAAACGGATACTCTTTTAGAGTGCAACTTGAGGAAATGATTAAATTCACTGCAGGTCACAGGAGTTAATTATGTATTACAGCGCACTGTGGTCTGGCCACTGATGAGTGTGACAATACAAAGTTATATTAACGAACAGAGCTTGACTGTTTACAGTTAAACCAAACATTTCACAGCTCAAATACTTTTCTTTCCAAATACAAATTTAAAAGCAATTACATTTTACTTTCTACGCTTTTTATTTGTTCAGAATGCTAGAAAACACTATAATTGCAGACATAAATTCCACTAGTCTTCATTTTCTGTCAGTATGAAATGTCTGAAGCTACTGCCTACTCAGAAATTCTTTGAACATAGTATCTTTGCAAATATGCCTATATGTAATTAAATATTATCTTTTAGCTTTTTAATCAAAGCCTTTTCAAACAAGACTGTACAAATGAAGGTCTTTTCTTAGTAGAAAATGAGAATTGTTCCAATTGTTTGCAACCCAATTATTGTGTTTTTGGAAACAATTTGTACTTACATTTTGTTACTTGATCAAAGTATGAGTTTTATTTCATGTATGTGGATTTATATATTGATTAAAGACAACAAAACATTGATTTTTGTTGGTGTGTAGATATACTACAAAGCCAAACTAGAGTTGAGTTATATCCACTAGGATGTGCCGCACTTTAACAAACAGCCTCTTTTTTATTATTATTATTAAAAAAATCTTGAAAACAATGCAAGCATTCTCTGAACATTTTAATATATATATATATATATATATATATATATATATATATATATATATATATATATATATATATATATATATAAATAAGGAAATTCTGACATTTAAGGAAAGGAACAGAGGAAGAGTTATTGTTATTATTATAATTTCTGACCACAACGTCTGAATGCTGTGAGCTGTGGAAAATCTCTCTCTCTCTCTCTCTCTCTCTCTTCTTTCTTTTTTTCTGTTTAGCAGCAAGATATTCACTTTTTTCCATTTGTAAATTGTCTTTTAGTGATTGAGTGGACTGTGAAATCCTGACGGGTTATAGGCGGTCACATTAGCGCGTGTACTGAACATAAGGAGCACAGCCTCCATCATTATCTAAAGCTTCCAGCAATGCCACAATGCTGCATTAATCACAGCTGAGGTGAAAAGTAGAGATGTGTCAAAAAGCATGCATACTGAATTTCTCTCATACAGTTTTCCCACTTTTTCTAGTCCACCTTTTTCAGTGTAATATGGCACTCTTAATTAGTATGCATGACTTGTTACAATATAACATTAATAATTAACCATACACAAAATGACTAAAGACTTTTCCCTCAAACGTGCACCAGAAACAGTCTAAAAAGATTAATTGTGAAATACTTTACAACTCACGTGGGATACTTCATAAATTCATTTAGCACTACATCAGCCCAAAATTAAAATTCGGTCATTATTTACTCACCCTCATGAAGTGAATCCACTTTGACTTTCTTTTGTGAAACACAAAAAGAACACAATTCTGTGCTGATCGCTATTTTCCGTGCAATTACAATGAATGGGGACTGAATTAAGCTAATTAAGAAAATACATGAAAGTATTGTAAAATAATTGGTATATTTTTAAAGCCTTCTGAAATCGAGGTTTTGCGAGAGGAATATAGTGTGAAATTAAAATCTCTATACACTGATAATCTTCCCCTCTGGATCAGTTAGTGAGTTGAGCTCGAGAATCAAAACAGTCTGATTTGTGAAGAAAAGAATCAATAGAATGATTCGCTCACGAATCGGGTATCGCTGCTGTACTCTCATGAACATGCCAAGCAAAGCAAAGGCGAATATCAAGATTTTCAGTGAATGAAATTTAATTTCCATCTATTTCTAACAATATTCTGATGTTGCATAGCTTCAGATGACTTGAAATATTGCACACAAGTCATATTAAAGGGTTAGTTCCCAAAAATTCTGTTATTAATTACTCACCCTCCAAACCCGTAAGACCTTCGTTCATCTTCAGAACACAAATTAAGTTATTTTTGATAAGATCCGATGGCTTAGTGAGGCCTCCATTGCCAGCAAGATAATTAACACTTTCAGATGTCCAGAAAGCTAGACATACAGTACAGTCCAAAAGTTTGGAACCACTAAGATTTTTAATGTTTTTAAAAGAAGTTTCGTCTGCTCACCAAGGCTACATTTATTTAATTAAAAATACAGTAAAAAACAGTAATATTGTGAAATATTATTACAATTTAAAATAACTGTGCATTATTTAAATATATTTGACAAAGTAATTTATTCCTGTGATGCAAAGCTGAAGTTTCAGCATCGTTACTCCAGTCTTCAGTTTCACATGATCCTTCAGAAATCATTCTAATATGCTGATTTGCTGCTCAATAAACATTTATGATTATTTTCAATGTTGAAAACAGTTGTGTACTTTTTTTTTCAGGATTCCTTGATGAATAGAAAGTTCAAAAGAACAGTATTTATCTGAAATACAAAGCTTCTGTAGCATTATACACTACCGTTCAAAAGTTTGGGGTCAGTAAGAACTTTTTTTGAAAAGAAATGAAAGAAATGAATACTTTTATTCAGCAAGGATGCATTAAATCAATCAAAAGTGGCAGTAAAGACATTTATAATGTTACAAAAGATTAGATTTCAGATAAACACTGTTCTTTTGAACTTTCTATTCATCAAATAATCCTGAAAAAAAATATTGTACACAAATATTTTGTACATTTGTACACATTAAATGTTTCTTGAGCAGCAGATCAGCATATTAGAATGATTTCTGAAGGATCATGTGACACTGAAGACTGGAGTAATGATGCTGAAAATTCAGCTTTGCCATCACAGGAATAAATTACTTTATGAAATATATTCAAATAGAAAACAGTTATTTTAAATTGTAATAATATTTCACAATATTACAGTTTTTTACTGTATTTTTAATTAAATAAATGTAGCCTTGGTGAGCAGACAAAACTTTTTTTAAAAACATTAAAAATCTTAGTGGTTCCAAACTTTTGGACTGTACTGTATATAAAACAGTTAATGTGACTACAGTGGTTCTAATGTTATGAAGCGACGAGAATACTTCTTGTGCGCCAAAAAATAAATAAAATAACTTTATTCAACAATATCTAGTGAGGGGCAATTTCAAAACATTGCTTCATGAAGCAGAATTTTCATTTTGGGTGAACTAACCCTTTAACTCATTTAAAAAAAAAAAAAAAAAAAAAAACATTTATTAAAATTTCAGTCCTCGTTGTTATTCTCTGGATAAGAGAACAAAAAAATTATCTTTAACAATTCATTTTTGTTGTCCTGCATAAAAAAGAAAGCCATACGGGTTTGAAACAACATAATGTGAGTTCATAATGATGGAGTTTTCATTTTTGGGTGAACTATTCCTTTAAAATGCTGCATTTTGTGCAAGTTTCAAAGACCATCTCCTTCAATATGAAGAGGTCCTTCTGGTGAGATGACACATTGGACTCCAGTGTCATTTCACAAACTCTTAGGTGAGATTTGATCTGTTCTAACCCAGACCTTCGCAGTCATGTTGACCTAAATGCAATATGTCACTAAAGTGGCCATTTGCCATTTCTTCTCTGTGCCCTACAGCCCTTACTGATTATCCAATCACATTGTGACACATCATTCATAGGCAGACTGTAAGTGGCTCTAGAGCGGGCCTTTCTGCCTGCATCAGGAAAAAATAGAAGGCAATCAAGGTGTTCAGGAAGTTGTTTCTTTCCCTCTGGCCATTCACATATTGATCTAGTGCAGAATAAATTACTGTGGCGACGTTGTATTGGGTCATATCCAAGAAAAGTTCTGCGTAGCCAGACTTTAGACCAGAGGCATAGTTTTTTATTCCACTTTGCAGCTTCTTTTGGCCAAGAACTGCCCACTTAGACAGGAAAAGACTGTCTGACTGACATTTAAAACAATTTGTTTTATTTTTATGTACACTTTATACTAAGCAGATTAATATACAGTTATGCTAGTGAGTAGCAGTTATTTTAGTATCACTAAAATGCTAAACAAAATAAATTCTTTTATATTTTCAGTTTTTAGTCATCTTTAGTAGTTTTTAATGTCTATATCGTTTTTTTTTTTTTTTAATTGCATACATATGTCACTCACCCATGCAAGTCTCGTCAAATCCGTAAATACAAAAAAGTTGCTCCAGCTACTTTGACATATGTATGGTGTGGGAGTGGCATAGGTTAGTAGTCACAACAAGCAAGAATGGTTGACATGGAGCAGTTAATTCACAAACCTTCGGAGAATCACTTGTTTAAAAAAAAAAAAACTTCAAACAGAGTAGAGTTTGCTGGCTAAAACATTGGCTTGGCTTTTATAGATAGCAAGAACTGAGGGATTTGAAATGTACAACCAATGCAGAGATGGCTTTTTTATTACTCAACAAGTGAGTGAGGTATTTTATTGAACAGATAAATTGCCGTAGCTTTCTAACAGAGTTCATTGTAAAGCATTATCTATTATGAAAGGTCATTTCATTATGGTTGTTGTAGCTCTCTGCTGGAATTTATTTTCAATGAAGTACCGTGTCTATTAATGGGTAGCCTAGAGCTACAGTAATGTCTTCAGCTAGTCAGCCTGAAATCCTTTCCATCTATACTGGTTAAATCTGTGTCCCAATTCAGAGGCTGCGTCCTTCGAAGGACGCAGACTTCAAAGGCCACGCCTTCGAAGGCTGCGAAGGTTGGACCGAGTATTGTTTATTGGGACGGTCTAGCCTACGGAGGTTCTTGATGCATTTGAAGAAGCCTTCGAATGCGGCCTTCAAAGGATGCAGCCTCTGAATTGGGATATATTAAAATATCTTTTAATGTTTTATGAACAGTAGGATAACCATATTCATCCACACAGTCACCGAAGCATAGCCAAAACAATGTTCTTCCGCAGTGCATGCAGTTTTGTTCTTTAACTGCTAGAGGGCCAAAAGTTACATATACTCTCTAAAAAATGCTGGGTAATTTTTTAAACCCAAATGGTGGGTTCAACCTGCTGGGACATTTATTGGGTAATTTTTTATATTTCTACCCAGTGCTGGGTAGTTTTTCTGTAATTTTTACTGCAAAAACAAATGATAAACTCCATCACATACCTACTCAGTGCTGGGTCATTGTAACCCAATGTTGGATAGTCTGTGTCAAACCCAACGCTATCTCATGACCAATTCGTACGTATTTTACGAGGTGGCTAATTCGTACTAATTCGTATGACCTCACTCGTACAAATCCATACGATTTGTCTAAACCCCAGTGACGGGTAGGTTTAGGGGCGGGGTTAGTGGTAGGTCATTCGTACGAATTCATACAAATTTGGCAATTCGTAAAATACGTACGATATCACAAAAAAACGTATATCTCGTAAAATACGTATGAATTGCCGTGAGATCGGGTTGGTCAAACCGGTTAAAACTGGATATATTTGTCAACAGTCATTTTGTGTTCTGTTCTGAGAGAAAACTTCCTGAGGGGAAAATTCCTGAATGAAATTAAGGTTTGTATTACATTGTATTCCTAACAAATCATTACTGCGCGTTTGATGGGTTGAAACTTAAATGTCTGACAGGCGAGATGGCACAAGGTAAAACTGTTTTTGATGTAACTTTTCAAAAATGAATATATAAGATTTTCATTTAATGACATTTAACTGGAACAGCCTACTGATACCTGTTTTCTTACCACAGATTGGTTGCTCTTGCTGCTCCTGTCATGTCCTAAAACGTTACTAAATGTTTTTGACTCAAGTGTTTTATGATTGTAAAAGACTAACTTGCTATTGAATAAAAAATATTGTATATGAACTGTTCCTGTCCTATACAGGTGCTGGTCATATAATTAGAATATCATCAAAAAGTTGATTTATTTCACTAATTCCATTCAAAAAGTGAAACTTGTATATTATATTCATTCATTACACACAGACTGATATATTTCAAATGTTTATTTCTTTTAATTTTCATGATTATAACTGACAACTAAGGAAAATCCCAAATTCAGTAGCTCAGAAAATTAGAATATTGTGAAAAGGTTCAATATTGAAGACATCTGGTGCCACACTCTAATCAGCTAATTAACTCAAAACACCTGCAAAGGCCTTTAAATGGTCTCTCAGTCTAGTTCTGTAGGCTACACAATCATGGGGAAGACTGCTGACTTGACAGTTGTCCAAAAGACCATTGACACCTTGCACAAGGAGGGCAAGACACAAAAGGTCAAAAGAGGCTGGCTGTTCACAGATGTCCAAGCACATTAATAGAGAGGCGAAGGGAAGAAAAAGATGTGGTAGAAAAAAAGTGTACAAGCAATAGGGATAACCACACCCTGGATAGGATTGTAAAACAAAACCCATTCAAAAATGTGAGGGAGATTCACAAAGAGTGGACTGCAGCTGGAGTCAGTGCTTCAAGAACCACTACGCACAGACATATGCAAGACATGGGTTTTAGCTGTCACATTCTTGTGTCAAGCCACTCTTGAACAACAGACAGCGTCAGAAGCGTCTAAAGACAAAAAGGACTGGACTGCTGCTGAGTGGTCCAAAGTTATGTTCTCTGATGAAAGTACATTTTGCATTTCCTTTGGAAATCAGGGTCCCAGAGTCTGGAGGAAGAGAGCAGAGGCACACAATCCACATTGCTTGAGGTCCAGTGTAAAGTTTCCACAGTCAGTGATGGGTTGGGGTGCCATGTCATCTGCTGGTGTTGGTCCACTGTGTTTTCTGAGGTCCAAGGTCAACGCAGCCGGATACCAGGAAGTTTTAGAGCACTTCATGCTTCCTGCTGCTGACCAACTTTATGGAGATGCAGATTTCATTTTCCAAGTACCTGGTTTAAGGACCATGGTATCCCTGTTCTTAATTGGCCAGCAAACTCGCCTGACCTTAACCCCATAGAAAATCTATGGGGTATTGTGAAGAGGAAGATGCGATATGCCAGACCCAACAATGCAGAAGAGCTGAAGGCCACTATCAGAGCAACCTGGGCTCTCATAACACCTGAGCAGTGCCACAGATCGACTCCATGCCACGCCTCATTGCTGCAGTAATTCAGGCAAAAGGAGCCCCAACTAAGTATTGAGTGCTGTACATGCTCATACTTTTCATGTTCATACTTTTCAGTTGGCCAAGATTTCTAAAAATCCTTTCTTTGTATTGGTCTTAAGTAATATTCTAATTTTCTGAGATACTGAATTTGGGATTTTCCTTAGTTGTCAGTTATAATCGTCAAAATTAAAGGAAATAAACATTTGAGTCTGTGTGTAATGAATGAATATAATATACAAGTTTCACTTTTTGAATAGAATTAGTGAAATAAATCAACTTTTTGATGATATTCTAATTATATGACCAGCACCTGTATATAACAGAGATTTTAGAGTGCATTTTTATTATTTAAAATGAAAAACCTTCAAAATCAAACTGGCTGACCCAGCACTGTCAAAAAACAACCCAGCAAGTTGTTTAAAGGGTTAGTTCACCCAAAAAATGAAAATAATGTCATTTATTACTCACCCTCATGTCGTTCTACACCTCTAAGACCTTCGTTCATCTTCAGAAAACAAATTAAGATACTTTTGATGACGATCCAGAAAGGTACTAAAAACATATTTAAAACAGTTCATGTGAGTTCAGTGGTTCTACCTTAATATTATAAAGCAACGAGAATACTTTTTGTGCACCAAAAAAACAAAATAACTTTTCAACAATATCTAGCGATGGATGATTTCAAAACACTGCTTCTGAGCTTTACGAATCGAATCAGTGGTTCAGAGCACCAAAGTCACGTGATTTCAGCAGTTTAGCAGTTTGATACGTGATGCGAATCACTGATTCGAAAGAAAAGATTAGAAAAGCTCCGAAGCAGTATTTTGAAACTAGCCATCAGATATTGTTGAAAAGTCGTTATTTTGTTTTTTTTTTCGCCCATCACTAGATATTGTTGAATAAAGTCATTATTTTGTTAATCTGGTGCACAAAAAGTATTCTCGTCAGGTAGAACCACTGTACTCACATAATATGTTTTGAGTACCTTTCTGGATCTTGAGAAGTTCGGTGTGACATTGCTGGCAATAGAGGCCTCACTGAGCCATCGGATTTCATCAGAAATATCTTAATTTGTGTTCTGAAGATTAACGAAGGTCTTAGGGGTGTAAAACGTCATGAGGGTGAGTAATAAATGACATTATTTATGTATTAAACCCAACAAGCTGGGTAAAAGTAGTGTTCTGTCCAGTATTTACCCAGTGCTGGTTTGCCAAATAACCCAAGAATGGTTGTTTTTAACCCAGCATTCTTTTAGAGTATAGCGTAGTAACAAAAAAGTTTTTTTTTATGGTTTTACATTTAGTTTTAGTTATCTATGATAATCCTGGTGAATATCTAGCATGCTTGCCTTAAACTTAACGTTCCAGCCCAATCCACCTCATTAATCTTGGCATACCTCCTGACTTCATAAGCAAAGAGACCAAATTAGAAACAGGAACAAAAGCTTGAATTGTACCACTTAGTATGATGTCTCCAGACAGATCGTTTAATTGACTGAGACAGCTAAGTGTGATTATGTCAATCATTTTTAGGTTAGAAGCTACTGCAGCATGTATTTAGGCAGATTTTATAGTCAAAAAGAAAACATGAATTCAGGTCAGCCCTTCATGAAACATTTTGATAGTAAAATGTCTTGCTGTCTCTCCATTTTCTAGCAGAGAAAATGTCTATGTGATAGCGTTTGCCGAGATGTAGAACCGTTCACCATATGGCTCATTGTAATTATTCTTTTCTGAGCTGCCTTGGGTCTTTTCTAAATCACCTTGTGTCAAGTATGCATATGGTATAGTGTAAGACATAAAATATAGTCTGAGCTGTATCACTTAACATGCCGCTGTATTTGTTTATTTTTATCCACTTTTCATGCGGAATTGCCTCTGTAAGTGCGTCTTCATGTTGAGTGAATGAGGGAATGAACAGATGAACAGCTATGAATATCTTGAGCCATAATTTCCTTGCATACTTACGTGAAGTTTATTTCAAGACTGTGAAGAACTTTGCAGTGTGACTCTATTGTAACTCTTTGGTCAAGAGCCAGACTTGTGGAAGTCTGTGAAACTGCCTCTATAAATCCAAATATAGTTGCTTGCATGTCAATATTCTCCTTCCCAAGTTTTGTAAAGCTAAAGCTGGAAAAGATTGGCTCCCAGTATGGGGCTTCCGGGTCCTCGTGTCCTGTGGCTTGGCTGATTAAGTAGGGTTGGAGAATGACAGTCCGTCTGTTTCTGATGATAGCAAACCTCATTCAATGACTATTTGATTCACAGCCATAGAGAAACTGCATCACATATACATCGAGCAGATCCAGACGCTCCTCTGATAACTTATTGAGATCCTGACTGCCTGCAAAGGGTTCGAAGAATGAATTGGTACTGCATATAAATAAATAAAGACAGGCTATATACTTTTTAAGAGAGCACATTGTGCGAGTATTGATGGAGAAAGGTCAGTTGCTCTGTTGCAATGAATCTGCAGTAAGCAATGATTCTTTTTTCACTATATTAAACTGCAGCAAGAAAAGAGGCCATATTATTTAAAGGTTATTCAATTCGTTTCAAGTTGACCTTAATTTTTGGTAACAATCATAATCTTGAGGAGTGAGAACAGGTGCATATTGAGATATGCCTAGAAAAATGAGAAATTCATAACAGAGGTAAATTAAGTTCACATGCTGTAAGTGTAGTGTGACAGAAAATTATACAGATTTGGAACTGAGAAATTATGAATTTATGAAGTCAGTTTGTGTTTTTTCAACACTCTTCCTCAAACCCGCACGTACCTGTATAGTCTTTTTATATTATTATATGTGAAAAAGTGTATGCCTTAGTCAATACCACTTGTACTACTACTATTACTTATTGTTATTATTTCATCTTGATCATGAATATGCTTATATATATTGTTATACATTAAGTTCACTGGCTGTAACAGAATTGTACAAAATTCAGGCTGTGAAATTATGAATGCATTAAGTCAGTTTGTGTTATAAACTCTTGAAGGAATTGTGGAATAGGGTTTGGTTTAGGATACAGCACATGTAACATATGTACATATGTAAAATAAAGTGTTACCTTGTTATTATAGCATCTTGATTGTATAAACAGAAAAGGCCTGAAATGACAGATGGGTGTCTGAATTGACATATGAAGGTGAATGCTTGTTTATGTTAATGAGTTGAACTTCATTCCCAAAGGGACTGTAAATCATTGCTTAATTGGTGCAGTAAAATAAACTCCTCCATTTGTTTCCGGCACATTCTCTCAACTCACCCTCCAAAAAAATTTTTTTTAGGAGAACTGCAGATGCTATAGACTGCACACATTACACAACTAAATGAACAGAACACACAAATTAAGACTAATTAAAACTAAAATAAATACAGTCTGCCAAATATATTATGCATTCAGTCCTTTGCAGACAGAGGTACTTTTGCTTGCTAATTTGAAGGCTTTGCGGAATGAACTTGTAGAAAATTATTATTAACACCAGACCTTGAACTTGTGTAATCAATTATTAAGCTTGTTGTCACAAATTTGCAAGAGAGAGGAACCAAGTGCAGAATAACAGTGAAGGTTTTTTTTTTTTTTTATTAGACAAGGCACAACAAGGAGAGTGAGAGGTGCAACACAGTTCAAACAGTATAGGGCAGGGCAGACGACATGATGACAGGCAGGAAGGATGACCACTGAGACCAGTCTTGGGTGACTTGAGGACAGCTTGAGAGAGGCAGCACCGGGCAGGATGATGGTGGGAAGGATCAGGCAGGAACACGAGGAACCTGAGGCTTGATGCTTGATCTCTCAGAAGTAGCTACAGTCGTGACTGCCAGGCAGTTAGAATCAGAGGCCAGGAAAACTCAGGACACAGGGCAGGGCAGAAATGAACACAAGACTCACAATGAACGAGACAAGACATAAGATAAATGGAAATGCATGAGAGTAAATGAATAAAACCAGAGGCAAAATAAAACCTGAAGCAGAGAACTATGACTAGAGAAAGAAAACAAAAGAAAAGGAAACTAGGGGGGGAAAAGACTGGAACTTACAATCAAAAAATAAAACAAAAGAACAAACTTGCAGGGAGCTAGAAACTAGATACTAGAAAGAACAAAACAAGACTTGGATGCACAAAGGCAAAAACTAACCAAGACAAAACCAAAAAGGATTCACTGTAGCTAGAAATAAGATCAAATACTAGACTGGACAAGAACAATGTTTAACCATAAGTACTGGCAAGCAAATAGAAACGCACCACAAAGCACACAACGAACCAGCAAAGACATGAGGGTAAGAGGCACAATAGAAAGAGAACAGCACATGTGGATCAGGTGAACACAATCAAGTACAGAGTACAGAGATGGCCATCAGGTCGGACACTACGTGCTTTCCGTAGTGTGCTGAATCAACCTCATTCATGGCAGACCACATGATTTTTGTGTTGATTGTAGCCGAAGAAGTGGATGCGATTGAAATTCCCATGTTTTGAATATCAGATATTCAATATCAAGATACAGATTAAATACAGGAACTTGTCGAAGAAAAAACACGCAACACACATTGCCCTTGACATCACAGAACCTGACCAATGAGAATAAAGTGTGTCGTCACCATGCCCAATAGGACGTTTGACTGACATGTACCGTAACCAGTCACAGTTCGTTTTGTTCCGCGTCCTGTTAAGGGCCATGAAAATGTAAACTCGATGTCCCTACAATAACGTTGCCATTCATAAATTATTCATTCAAGAACGTTGTGCAAGTTTACTGGAACAATGGAGACGCGAACTTCACATACTTTTGAAAATCCAGCATTTGATCCTAATAAGTGCAAGTTTTCACAGTTGTAAACACAAAGGCTTTTTCTTTCTTCTGTGAGGGGAATTGGCGTCATGGCATTTGTTTCTAGGCGGACTGTTAAAGACGACTTCGAAAATCCTGAAGTGTTTCCAGTTAAGTGTGCATCAGATGTTCTGCCAACAGTCCATGGGGCATGACGTCTGAGGCTGAGACTAGGTGTCAGGGCAGGACCCTGACACTTGTACTTAGGCAAAATAATGAAAATAATGTATATATACAGTAGGCCTATATACATTGACTATAGGCCTATATGTTAATCATTTTAACAAAAAATCTTGATGTTACACCTTATGCTTCAACTTCCTTCACTGAGTGATATGCTGTAAAAATAAATCGTTGATCCCCTCTCTTTATGTCTAGGTCCCCATGGTAACATGACAATTAAAAATACAGATGATTTAAATACATAACATTACTGAGATTTGGCCACTAGAAATAAGTTGCATGCACTCCTACAGAAGTCTCAGACTGTCAGTGAACAATGATATCTCATTATCGCTGTTGTTTTCTCAGTCTGTTGACATCCCAATGCTGTCCGTGATTCCTCAACTGAACATCAGATCTACTGGCACACACGACGGATGGCTATTGCATAACGGCATAGTCCATTCTGTCACCTTCATTCTTCTCCCATCATTTCCCATCGAGCCACAGGGGACTGGCGCACACGCCAGTCGAAAAAGTAAGTGACAGAACTATCCTGTGGGTGTATCATTCTCTCCCGTCTGTCTCTATTTCGGTCCCACAGCCGGATTGTTTCAGAGAGAGGTACCCTGGATCTCAATGTATAGCCTTCGTAGTGCTTGCTTTGTGATTGATTTCATTGCGAGTGACCTCGTCCATAGAGTTATGTGAGTTAGTTTGCAGTTGTGCACGTGTGACTTGTGTGTTCAATTTATGCATTTACTGTGTTCATGTCAACTATTTTATGCATAGGCCCACATTCTGGATTACAAACCAGAGAGTGAGTCTCGAGAGGTGATGTGGAAATTTTACATCATCCTCTTATTCACATCATACAGTATGTTTACATGGATGAATATTAAAAAAATCCTAATTAATCATAGTTTCATAACCAATTATTACACATTAAGTCGAAATTATTAGAAAAGGTCATAGCCTAATTATGACTTTTTATGTCATATGCTAATTATTACTTTTTTATGTCATAATTAAGATTTAGGCCTACAAAAGCATGATATTGTTTTCTTATTTGGTGGAAATGGCCTTCCACCGTGCATCCTTACTATTGACAGTGAAACATCAATAATGGCGACGTCCGTAATACATGCACGAGTTCATCCGCCAATTTTTTGTTCAAATGCAGCAGATTTGAATGCATTTTATTGAGATTTAAGTGGAGCATTTGGACCACAAAACTCGGGTGGAAGACTGGACCACTTCGGATGATACAGTTTCTATCGCTGTTTCTGTGAGTTACCAAAATCAAAACATGATAACACACGAGACGTGCGCGTGTGCAGGGAAGAGTACTTTATCATTACTTTAATGATATTTTTCCGTTATCTTTCACAAGGCGTATAATGTTAAAGACAACTAGTTGTCCACAGGTTTACCGGAAATGTCACTTCGGTTATAAAATGCGGCGTTTACTCTTGTTAAAAACCAAACTTTTGTGTGAACGTTGATCGGATCAATGGGTTACTCCTGTCGTCGTCTGTTGGCGTTGTTCAAGGTTTGTTTTCACCTGACTGAACATGTTTAATCGGGGTTTCTCGGTATCTGTTGGGATAGTGTGAACATGACAGTTATTTTTCATAAAAAATGTAAATTCAACAGCCAACTTGTTTGTTGGCGTTTGCTGTGCAGTGTGAATTAGCCTTTAAGAGGATCGCCTTCTGTTACTGATACTGACGTGAATACAGATATCTCCACCTTTTGTTTTGTTTTTACCTAAATTAAATATTCACAACTTCCATGGCATTGTTTGCAGGTAAGAAAATGTAGGCTATTTTATTGTATTGCATGATAATGTTTTATTGTTGTCATTGTAAATATTCACTTTTTTTTCATTGTCATGGAGGCGAATCAGAGATTGCGGTTCAGTAGACATACACAACACATTTATTTATTTCAACACATGACAACGAAAATGAAATCCCTAGAAGTTTGTGAACAGTTTTGCAGGAGCTGTGTGCAAGTTCTGCTAATTCACAAGACGACAAAGTGTGTGTGCGAGTCATACCCAAGGTAATGTTAAACCAAACAAAATACAAAACTTTGATAGGCGTGTGGTGTAGTGTTTACTTTTTACACATAGAAAAGGCAGAAAAATGTATGACATTGTCTAGTTTTCTCCTTGAAGGATGATGTGAGTTACTATGGCAATTCTTGATGCAGCATGAATGACCTACAATGGCTAAATTTTTCACAATCACAATAGAAAATCAAAACACTGCCTTAAACTCGCTAGCAGAAAGGCAGTACAATGCTCCTAACATGGTGTCTAAACAAGACCCAGAACTCAACACAGCGTGACATCAGCTTCACGTTCTCTATTCCGCTGCTGTGTGAATGTGACCTGAATGGGGCATGTTGTCACAATGAGGACCAGCCATTGAACAGCCTATTATAGGCAGTTTATGGCTTTTCAGGACAATTTCAAAGGTAAAACAATTGTAACATGGAAATACCCTTGTCCTAAAAACATAGGCTATGGTTAATATCTACCATAATTGCTGTATATGTCCTATGTGGCTTTTCTGAATGTATATTAGTGTGGTTTTTCTCTGTGAAGCTGCTTGTGCTTGTGTTGACATTTACAGTGTATGCGAACAGCTTTAGCTCTCTGCAGAGATAATCTCTGTCAACATTATGAAACCTGTATTTACAACCAAACATTTGGGTAGTTAACCCAAAATGCATTTTGGATCATATGCTGTGCTTTTACAGAAAGTCTGCAGCAAAGTTGCTCTCTATATCCCACTTGTTACCACGGTAACACCAGCAGTTAATTGGAGGCAGCTAATTTTGACTCTGATAGTGAGACTTCACTAAACATTTCCATTCCACGGTGAATGTGAAGTGTCCAAGATATATCTATGATTAAATGGATTCTTTTTTCAAAAGACTCCAAGGACCATAATATTCTCACAAACACTTTTTTTTTCACAAAAGTTTTTTTCTTCCACTTTTTAAAATGACATTGGCTGACCTCTTCTATGTTTTCTTCCACAATTTAAATTGCCATTATTATAAACTGTGTGAAGTAACATAAACCTTGTCTCATGCAGAGAACGATGCATTAAATAACAGGAAGGCCCACGCAGAGTAAAACGTTCCTCATGTGTTTTGGCTCCAGTTACATGGAGCTTGATTCCATGGAGCGATGCTACTTTAATTGTCTCTTCTCTGAATAGCTGTCATATTTAGAAGCATTTACATAATCAGAGTCATTTGCATATGGGGCAATGGAGTTTGCTTTTGGAGAAGAACTACAGCGGATGTGAGTTTATTGCGCTGTTATCTGCGTAGCTGTTAAGTTAACTCAGTATTTGTAAGCGCTGAATGATTGGTTACACTCTAACCTCTGAATGCATACCTGTAATTTGGAGTGTAATTTTAGATGGCAGCATCTTGGGAAAAATAATTGCTTGAGGCAAAGTGCAGTACATTCTTTAAAGATAGCTGGAAGGAAGCTGTGTAACGTAAGCCTATTCATTAAGCGAAACTCCTCTGCTAAGGGCTAATTTTATCACTGGTCATTTTTAGTGCTTACGCTAATATTCTTATGAGATAAATTGACTACTTCATCATATCATAAATAAAATCACTAGTTATGCTAATGGACAAGAAATCCCAGCACTGCACTTTTACTGCTTCCAAGGAGTGCTTTCGGAAATTGCGAAGATAATCCTAAAAGATCTTTGATAAAAACAAGGTCCATTTTGCAAGGATTGTTATGTAGCTTATTGTTTTGAATAAAGGGGAAGAATTACACAGACTGAAGGCCCTGATATACTAGCAGCAAAGTTCTTTTTCGTTCTTCGCTTGGGGGTAAAAATTTTTTTAAATATGTGACCAGCGATATACTGTTAGCAAACATCCCAACGCCATCCACGCTGCTGAGAGTGGCAATTAGACTCTCAAAAACAAAATAATCACACAACAAAAATGAGAAAACAGCAAGTATTTTTTAGGAAAGCGTAAGAAAAGCATCTGATCATAGCATCATGGATATGTCTGCAGGAGCTCTGCAGTTCGGCACTCCAGTAAAGACACATCACGCTTATTTGTATAGCGCTTTATACAATGGATTGCATGAAAAACAGGTTCATTCTCATTTCATCAGAAGTACAACTTCATTTTCTACTATAAATACGTCTGACCTTGATGGACTGACTAAAGAAATGAACTGGAGAAGATACCAATGGTAGTTTGAAGGTGTTTACCAGCTGAAGTGAACTTTTCCTTAAAGTTCGCTTTGCCGAGCTGTTTCGAACTACCAAAACGATCCCTGTTTGCACAGATCTGCAAAAACTATTAAAAATGCTGTATTATGCTGTCAAGCCAGTAGTTGGCGATGTCACACTGTAAAGAAAAACTATGTGTCTAATACACATACACATGTAATACACATGTGCATGATGTCACCGTTTTCACAAATTCGAGTTTTTGTAGTTTACACAGAGTTGATAATGGTATTGTTTTCAAAAACTTGCACTTTTAAATCCGTTTTCAAGTTTGCATTTTCAGGCCCCCAAAATGCAGCTGATATGTAAATGAACGGCCAAAACGCATAAATAGTTTTCCGTTTGTAGTTGAAAAGGTTGTATAAACGGCCCCTGAATATAATCGCTTAATATATGGTACATGTTATTTTGTTCACAAAGTGTCAAGGTCAATAAGTCTCTTAAAATATCAGAAAATTTGATTTTGACCTTGACAAAGGCAAGGTTAGTTCAGATTGTACAATGTTAAAAACCTTAGTGATACTTATAAATTAATTTGTTGTATTTGTAAAGAAAGTTTTTACCTTGAAAAGTACACTACTGTTCAGAAGTCAGTAAGATTTTTCTTTTGACAAAAAATTATAATTACTCAGAAAAAGGACATTAAAAGTTGACATTAACATCTATTAAATTGTTACAAAAGATTTTTATTTCAAATAAATACTGTTCTTTTGAACTTCCTATTCATCAAAGAGTTTCCACAAAAATATTAAGCAGCACAACTGTTTTCAAAATTCATAAAATAATAATAACAAAATAATAAAAATAAATGTTTCTTGAGCAGTAATTCAGCATATTAGAATGATTTCTGAAGGATCATGTGACACTGAAGACTGGAGTAATGATGCTGAAAATTCAGCTTTGCATCACAGGAATACATTACATTTTAAAATATATTCAAATAGAAAATACTTCTTTTAAATTGTAATAAAATTTCACAATATTACTGATTTACTGTATTTGTGATAGTATGATTCATGGCGTGAAAGAGTCAAAAATTGTCTAAATTTCCATTACCAGTATTTTGACTAAATTATTAAAGGGGCTCTATGTAAGAATGACAACTAGAGGTTGAAATGGGTACTGCAGTTCAAACTCAAAATATTGTGCGAGCTCAATTGACATTGCAAGGCGAGGTGACTTACACACTGTATAATTAGTTGATTTATTGATTTATGATGAGTTGATATCGTGTTTTAATATGCTCCCATTCATAGAGATTTTCCGCCAACCGGCAACCCGGGGCGGAGAAATACTGTTGGGTAAATTAGCAACGTGCGGTCTTGCACAGACCGAAACAAAAACAGAAATTCCAACACGGAAGGCAAATTTCAAAGTAAAATAACTGGCTGTAACTTAGACTAATTACTTAGAATTATTAAATGATTTATATTATTATATGCTATTATTATTAATTCATTAAACAAGCAATTTTAGTTTAGAAGTTATTATTAAACATTTAGTTTCAATGAATATTAATATATACAGATCATATGTAATATAAATAAGCTGTAAATAAACTTTAAATATGATGTGACCTTACATGTTTGAGTCTCTATCGCTATTATCAACTATATAAACTAACTTCACAAGTTACTAATCCTATAACATTGAGTTTGTTCAACTACCATCATGGTACAGGCCCCATGTATATGATGCATAGTTATTTATAGCATTCACTGATGCTTTAGAAAAAAAAACATGATGCATTAATAGATGGGGGGTGAAAACATTTGGAATTTGAAGATCAAGGTAAATTGTATTTATTTTGTCTTCCAGGAAACATGCAAGTATCTTCTGTTGCTTCCGAAGGGCAGTACTAAATGAAAAAAAAAAGAAAAAAAAAAAGATGTTCAAGCGAAATAAGAAAAATTTGGACCTCTTCATTCTGTTCAAAAGTTTTCACCCCCCGGCTCTTAATGCATTGTGTTTCCTTCTGAAGCATCAGTGACTGTTTGAACCTTTTTTTTTTAAAAGTTGTGTCCCTCAGTTGTCCTCCATGTGAAAAGATGGATCTCAAAATCATTCAGTCACTGTTGTAAAGGGTTCAAATATGCAAAAGACTGTGGAAAACTGCAGAATTTTTGGGACCTGGAGATTTTTTTCTGAAGAACAGAGTTCAGTTTAATTGCTCAGAATAAACAAAGAACTCATGAACAAACAACCATCACGCAACAAAAAGTAGATCATCCAGGTACACAGTATTAAGAATCAATGGTTCACAAACTTTTGAACTGGGTCATTTTAATAAATTCAGCTATTTTTTTTGTCGTGTGGACTATATGTAAACATCTTTTATGTAAAATATCTTACTCAGGACAGTACTAAATAAAAAATAACATGCATTTTGTATGATCTCTCTTATTTTGTTAAAATTTTGCACATTTTCACAGATTCTGCAAGTGGTTCACATACTTTTTCTTGCAACTGTATGTGATCTGAGCATGTTTAATAAATATCTGCAAACATATTATGGTATTTTTATGCTTTAGTACAGTCAAAACTTACATAGAGCACTTTAAATTAAGGAGAGATAGAAAGAAGAAAAAAAAAAGAAAGTCATAAACACCTAGGATGGCTTGAGGGTGAGTAAATTATAGGATCATTTTCATTTTGGGTGAACTATTCCTTTAAATGGATAATTCTTCCCAAAGTAAATATTCTGTCATGGACTCCGCCTTAATTCGTGAACTATTACTTTAATGTGCAATTAGGTGCAGCTAGGCTTAAAGTCGGCATGAAACGGATGTGATAGTCTTTTCTTTCCTATTGTGACATATATCCGAGTGAAACGACTTCTGCAGTGACATACGTCATGAAGAGAACGGATGTCGTTTCGAGGGAGTGTGTAGGATAACATTTTTAAATATTACAAGTATGATTCAAGATGTTAAAGAGTCAAAAACTATGTCCAAATTTCCATTAGCAGTATTTTGACTAAATTATTAAATTAAGGAGAGATACAAAGACATATTAAGTGTAATTTTAGAAATATTTAACAATAATAATGTCAATGATTCTAATTGTTTTCTTTGTCTCCTGAGGCATGCGACAGGTTTCAAAGTACATACTCGTTTAGTTTCAAGGCAATAGATGCTTGGCATTTTACAAAATTTGTAAAGTGCAAAGAATAAAACAAAGCTAAAAACATTCAAAAGCAATACTTGCACACCACTTTAATTGTGCTGAGAGCACATAGATTTAGACCAAACATTTAAGTCCAGTCAAAGCTCTGGAAAGATGTGCAGTGCTCATGAGTCCCAGTGCATGACAGTAAGAGCGTGAATCAAATAAAGTGAAAAATGGAAAGTAGGGGAGATCAATAAAACATGTTCACAAAGAGAAGCAACTAACAAAGGAAAAGGTGGCAGAAGTCAGTGCCAAGATGCCTGGAGTCATCAGCTTTATACCCCGTCATTTAACACATCCCCTAAACAAAGGTGGCAAGGGCTGCTGAAGCGTAATGAGAAGGTGTAATGTCTGGTAAGTCAGAAAGATGCAGTTAAGCTACTGTTCTATGATTCATGCTGTGTCTTGGCTGACAAAATAAATCTGCAAAGCTAACTTGACATTCAATTGTAAAGCTTTTTTTTATTTTTTTTTTTTATAGAGATTAAAGGAATAGTTCACACAAAAATGAAAATTATCCCATAATTTACTCACCCTCAAGTAGTCCTAAGTGTATCTGACTTTTCTCAGTTATATTAAATAATATCCTGGCTCTTCGCAGCTTTGTGATGACATCCCAAGTGAAAAAAGTACACTTCTATAATGTACTTAAAAGTATGGGTTCAAGTGTAGGCTACTACAGGTGGTAACTAAATAATTTTTTAAATACAGAGATAGTATATTAAAAGCTCATTTTAGTTCATATTCATGGTGTCTCAAAATAGCACAGTTGAGTACATTTAGATATTCTTAAGATTATCTTGAGACTAAAGAAGAATTTTTAATAAGTAATTATTGTTAAGTAATTAGTGCGTGAAAATAGACACTTTAAGTACATTATGGAAGTATACTTTTTTTCACCTGAATTGAATAGGTCAGAGTTTTTTAATGTATGTGAGTTTATTAGGGATGCCACAATTCTCAATATAATATTGAACCGTTCGGTACGGCATCCACGGTTCAATACGCGCTTGTGAATTGCGTTTTTTTCGGTTTTACGTTTAAATAATTTATGTGCGTTTTATTTCTCTGAATTGACTGTTTGTGTCTGCCTGTTAGTCTACGAGCTGAGATGAGGAAACTCCTCCCCGCAAGTAAATATTCAATCACTATGCTCTAAAGTTAGGGGGCGCTGAACCATCATTCCACACTTTAACATGGCGAGCGGCGGTGAAGTCAGGCTACAGTACGAGGAGGCGCCGGCGTCTTTCAAATCCGTGGTGTGGAGACATTTCGGTTTTGCCGTTGAGTATGATGCCGAGGAAGAAAAAACGGTAAGCAAAAAAATGACTGTCTGCAAGCATTGTTTTACACGTGTAGGCTACTCAAACGGAAACACTTCCAACATGACTGCACATCTGCGGCGCCATCACCCAGCAATATCACTGTCTGAAGGCAGGATAGCAGAGCTACGGTGTACATATTAGGACTTTCTCACACCTCAGTCATACAATGAAAAGGCGTCATGCCTCAGACTAAAAGGCTTCAGTCATCGGACAAAACGGCATCGCGCCTCAGACTGAAAGGCTTCAGGTCTCAGGAAAAACGACGTCAGGTCTCGTACAATTATCAGACGAAACAGCCTCAGACCAAAAGGCTTCAGACGAAACGGACTCAGACTAAAAGGCATCAGTTATAAAGGCATCAAACGAAAGAAGCAAATTGCCCCGCCTCAATGTGATGTCACGTGCACACAGTTTTCTGTTAAACGTTAAATATGATGTTATGTATAAAACATATTCCACTGATATTATTTTGTAAATTTGTATTCACTAGTTTTATTTGCATGTATAAAAAGCTAGCAAAATAACACATTGCAACTAGCTTGCATTGCTATCGTGAACACATACGAAAATTAACCATGGTTAAAAGTGTTAATTATGATTTTAAACTATCCACCTGTTTCCGCGGGGCGCTACTGTAAAAGAGAACGTGGGTACAACTTCCGGTGAGGCGGCGGAAGCAGCCTACCAATGGTATTTTGTGTGCTAATTAGCGAAGAGGCTAAGTGTTTTTTGGATCATTGTTTACTTTTTAAAGTTGCAAATCTTTATGAGAGATGTCGTTACGGTGCTCAGGGACAACATCTCAGTTTACTACATTATTAGTTAATAATATCACAATACAATAAACGTGCCCTTAATTGCTCTTTACTTTACTGACCTTCCACAAAAGTGCTGCTGCATGACTACAAGAGCATCCTGACCCTGCAATACATGAACAACCCGTTGTCTGTACTTCACCTGTCACTGATGCTAGCACCAAAGCCTTATGATGTGATATTATTGACTCCTAACGTGTCAGTCGCGTTTCCACTGTCATATATGCGATGCTAAAGGCTACTTATGTTAACCATTGCGATAATAAATACACGTTTATGGAAAATATCAGAGACTGCTTGAGGAACGAAGACAATTCTTATGTGATTATAATTTAATTGGTTTAATGTTTTATCTGTCTCTTCCCTGTGCCTGTTCCTGTCCCTTCCCTGATTCCTGACAAATGCATATCTTTCACAGATTCACACACACTCGGTTAACTCATATAACTCATAACTCCTGTTGTCTTCTCATGAGCTCCCTCTGTTGCTCTGGCTGAAAGGATCAGGATAGATAGACGAAGAGATCGCGCAAACATCCTCGGATAGCAATCATCGCATAGAGGGAAATACATAGAAATGCTCAGAAAAGTGACGTAAACATAGGGTATGTTATCAATATATTTCTAAATGTGTAAGCCTTTGGATTTAAAAGCCTTAGTGGAGTTGTTTTTTGCGTTCTTGTGATCGCAAATAAAAGGAAGCAGGCGCAACTGATTAGGTCTGTGTTTTCTTTTTATGTCAATATAAATATCAGTTAGATTCAGCATGATTGATGTGCACTCCTGACATAAATTAATAAATTACTATTACTGTAACATTTTTTTATTGTAAAACATTGTTCAAATATTGATGCCGGAATCTTAAATCTTTAAGTAAAAAACAAACGTTCGCAAGTTTGGATCGTTAAATCTTGAATTACTGTCAACTGTTGAATGAATGAGTGTCACGTCGGTCACGTCACGTCTAGCTTGTTTACTTAGAACCGGAAGACGCTCCCACGTTTGACGCAAGGCCTCATGGGGCGTAGGAAACTTGTGGATAGTGTAGCAAAACCATGGTTCATTTGATTACCAAGGTTAACTATAATAATCATTTTGTTTTATTTGTTGTAAAACCATGGTTCATTTTTATAAGAGAGGTAAAAAAAATCTTTCGAGCTATTTGAAAGCGTTGTTAATCCCTGGTTGTTATAAGCTGCTTTTATGTACAGAGGTTACCAAGGAAACGGCTTTATTTCTACTGTTCCAACGCCACCTACTGTCAAAGAGTCGATTAGGCAAGCAATTTTATTTATTTAGCACATTTCATACACAATGGTAATTCAAAGTGGTTTACATAAAAATAATAAAAAAGGAATGCATAAATAAAAATAACAATAAAAACAGAATACCACTATCTGGATGGAGTCACATTTTACATTTTCATTCAGCCCGTTGCTGTTTTTCTGCAGACCAATGTGAAAATCAGCACGTTCTTTTCTTATTCGCCAAGAGATTACATAAATAGTCTACCATCAACAGATAGATTCTACATAATTAACATGCACGCATACACACACCTTACATCAATTTGGGAATAGAAACAGTAAATAAAAAGACAACTGCAGGACGGCATGATAATGGGATAAAAGCCAATAGAAAGTTAGGCTATACAAAAAAACAAAAAACAAAACTGAGGCCTTTTAGTCTGAGTCCGTTTCATCCGATGCCTTTTCGTCTGAAGCCTTTTAGTCTGAGCCCGTTTTGTCTGATGCCTTTTTATCTAAGTCCGTTTTGTCTGAAGCCTTTTGGTCTGAGGCTGTTTCGTCTGATAATTGTACGAGACCTGATACCTGACGTCGTTTTTCCTGAGACCTGAAGCCTTTCAGTCTGAGGCGCGATGCTGTTTTGTCCGATGACTGAAGCCTTTTTAGTCTGAGGCATGACGCCTTTTCATTGTATGACTGAGCTGTGAGAAAGTCCTAATATGTACACCGTACAGAGCAGGTAATAAAGTCCTCCAAAAAACAACAGTCCCTCGCTGAATCCTTCCAGCATACATATCCAACTGGTTCCAAGAGACACATAAAAATAACAAAGGCAGTGGGGGTGTTCATTGCCAAAGATTTGCAGCCGTTTTCGGTGATTGGAGATTCGGGCTTTTGTCATCTTATAAAAACACTTGATCAGCGTTACAGACTACTGTCTCGCACTCGCACTTTTTTCAGCACCGAGATAATTCCCGACCTCTATGAAAAGGCATGCAACAGTGTACGAATTGGCTAAATTATTTTCTGTTATACAATACACTAGGAACTAGTGGACTTTTCTTTGCTTTTAAGTAAAATAAAGGAGTATTGCAATAAATCGTTTTTATTTTTTCTTCTTAACCTCTTACTGTTCCTATTGCCTATGCATAGAGTAACAAAAAAACATTCTTATGTGTCAAGCCATCAGAACCGAACCAAACCGAAAACCGTGGTTAAAAAACCGAGGTATGTATTGAACCGTGGGCTAACTGTATTTAGAGTTTATATATAATATCTACATATTATCATATGTATCATTATCGTTATACATAATATCATATCTATATATATATAGGCTATATATATAATTTTTTTTAAAAAACCCACTTTAGAAGGTGCTTATTAACCCACTAGTCATATGAATTACTTTTATGATGGATGGATGCGCTTTTTGGAGCTTTAAAAACTCTGACACTATTCAATTCCAGGTGAAAAAAAAGTACACTTCCATAATGTACTTAAAGTGCTCTATTTTCATGCGCTAATTACTTAATATACTAAAAATTCTTCTTTAGTACTTATCAAGATGGAGGTGCTTTTATGGAGCTTCAAAAACTCTGACACTATTAAATGCCATTACAAAGCTGTAAAGAGCCAGAAAATTATTTAATATAACCCCGACTGTGTTCGGCTGAAAGAATAAAGTCATAAACACCTAGGATGGCTTGAGGGTGAGTAAATTATGGGATAATTGTATTTTTTGAGTGAACTGATAATTCTTCCCAAAGTAAATATTCTGTCATGGACTCCGCCTTAATTCTGATGTGCAGATGGGTTAAAGTCGGTATGAAACAGAAGTTGCGATAGACTTTTCTTCCCTATTGTGACGTATATCCGAGTGAAACGACTTCTGCAGTGACATACGTCATGATGAGAACAGATGCCGTTTTGAGGGAGAGTGTAGGATAACATTTTTGAATAAATATTACAAGGGTTATTAAAGGGAATTAAAAAAAATGATGTGCACAATAATTTATAATAAACACTGTAACACTATATTATGTAAAAAATAAGATTTGTCCTTTTTGATTTCATATGACTTTAAAGGAATATTCTGGGTTCAATAAAAGTCAGCAACATTTGTGACGATATAAAAAAATGTTCACTTTCCTTTGTGAATGACTTGTGAAGTGAATGACGCTGATGTGTAAATGTCACAATATTCATTGTTTCAATAGTATAGCCACAAGA
Source organism: Megalobrama amblycephala (assembly GCF_018812025.1). Classification (NCBI taxonomy): domain Eukaryota; kingdom Metazoa; phylum Chordata; class Actinopteri; order Cypriniformes; family Xenocyprididae; genus Megalobrama; species Megalobrama amblycephala. The sequence continues at coordinate 36,201,886 of NC_063045.1, forward strand.
TGTAAACAATATGCATGTTAACATAACTTTAGTGTGATAAAATCCTAACCATTTCTGTGCAAAGATTATATTTTAAGGAAATGAGAGACGAGATGAAATTATTTTTGTAGTAATCAACATCGACAGTTGTTTTCGGTTGTTATATTGAACCTGTGATATTAATTTATGAAATACAAACACAAAAAAATGAGCTTGGTACAGTAACTACAGCATGAGAAATATGAGACACATAAAATAAATAATGCATCATCAAGCCTGCTCTGCTGCTGGAGCACTGTCATTTTATGTGAAGGTAAATATCTCTTAAAAAGACATAACTTGTCCTTTTGACCTAGAGCTTCACAGACAAATGCCTACTCATAAAACCATTTATCAAAGTATAAAAATGTTGGTTTGCAGGGGATGTCAGGGGGAGGATCAGTTGATATGGTCAGTTACAACTACTTTCCAGAGAAATCAGTGTCTCTTAAATGTCAGAATGGTGTCACACCAGCGTTTCTGTTAGCCACATGAGTCGGCTTCATCGGACTGGAATACATGTTTTATTCAGGTCTATATTCACATATGTATGCAAATACATTTGTTACAACCTAATGAGCAGTTTGAAATGAAAAATCGAATGGATGTCTATCCATGCTTGCATATGGATTTGTATAGAGTCATTCAAATACATTTCTTTTGGTAACAGCCCACATGTTCATAAGATCAATTGCATGCTTGATATGGTTGACGTGCCTCGTCTAATTAGCCATTTTCCTCTCTCTAATTAGAGTTATCAATCTAAACTGAAATGAAAACAGACTGAGAGAAACTACTATAGAGCTCACCCTCAGTACGATGAATTATGAAAAGCTTTTCTAGAGGCACTAAATCACAATCAAAAGGCATATGAGTGCATTGTCTATTATGGGGTGAGATCATCCTGATTTCATGAAAAAGGAGAAAAATTCATTGTGGGAGATTATTTTTAATTTCATACATTCTCTTACAATGTTGAGGAGTAACTAACAATGCCACATAATTAATCTTTAAATACAGTAGCTTAGCTGTTGTCAAAACAGAGTAGCTTTACATGTAGGAATATAATTAGCTAAATGTTTGAACACTTTCATATGACACATCGGGGAGTTCAGTTCATTTTTGTGAGTTGGTTCATTTGGATGGTAACTAAATAAAAAACAACATAATAAAAAATATTGTAATATTTACAAAAACAATGTATGTAGGTCAGTGGTGCTGTTCACAATGTTCTCTATCTTTATTTTACACCAATAACTCAAAGTTTGGGGTCAGTAAATATTTTTTTTTTTTTTTTTTTTTTTAAAGAAATTGATAACTATATTCAGCAAAGATGTATTCAATTGATCAAAGTCACTGTAAAGACATTTATAATGTTACAAAAGATGTCTATTTAAAATAAATGCTATTCTTTCTATCTATCAAAGAATCCTAAATGTATCATGGTTTTCACAAAAATATTAAGCAGCACAACTGTTTTCGACATTAAATGTTTCTAGAGCATCAAATCAGCATATTGGAATGATTTCTGAAGGATCATGTGACACTGAAGACTGGAGTAATGATGCTGAAAATTCAGCTTTGACATCACTGGAATAAATTACATTTTAAAATATATTCATATAGAAAACAGTTCTTTTAAATTCTGCAATATTAATGTTTTACTGTGCTGTTATTCAAATAAATGCAACCTCGGTGAGCATGAGATTAATTTATAAAAAAAAAAAAAAAAAAAAACACCATGAAAAAAAACCTACCAACGCCAAGCTTTTGAATGCTATATATGCTGTTGTATAGGGATGCTTTGATATGGTTCCTGCCTCCTTTGAGATATACTATAATCTTCTGCACCTAGACCTCTGTTTATGTAGAAGTAAACAAGAAGGGGAGCAGCCAACTGTTTGCTTCAAATGGTCCACATAAAAACAAGACAATGCACTCACTTCTCATCTTTTTTTGAACACCTGAGAAAGCCTGTCATCTTGTCCAACTGAAGGTCCGTGGGGCTCTTTGGCACTAAGAGGGTGATACTGCCTGTCTCGATCAAGTTCAGGGAGAGGCATTTTGACAGTTTTGACTTAAACAAAACTATGCTGTCTGATGGCTGTATTTGTGAATATAACAGTCTGTTTAGATTTGAAGTTTGGAGTACATGTTTTTCCACTGGAAGTGCATAGAAGGATCTGTCTAATGTCTATCTTTCAATCTGTCTGTCTACAACAACAGACCATTTAAAATCCCCAAACAAAAAGTACACTTCCATAATGTACTTCAAGTGTACTCAACTGTGCTATTTTGAGATGCTATGAATAACTTTTTTTTTTAATACAGAGTATGTTAAAAGCACATTATCTCATTTTAAACTTAAAGGCTAAAACATTTTTAAATGTTCAGGTGAGGCTTTGTCAAGCCTGTCTTGATGAATTTTCTGTTTCATGTCTGATTTTAAATCGGAATAAACCCTATTTTCTTTCTTAGTACATTTCTGTTCTTATAATGCATGACTTGTCAGTACATGTTGTTCTAGAGAAGAAAAAATGGTTTGCCTTGATAATCTTTCATCAAAATGTTATAAATGCCTCTGAAATTATTTCACTCATTTCTAATAACAACATGCTTTGCTCATTAAACATATTATAGTTTTGAAGGCCAAATCCTCTAGAATGAACTGACAGAGTTTAGGTGAACATTAGACATCAAGTACCTCAAGGTTCTAATAATTCTATTGGTACTACACTCAAAACTTTTTTTTTTTTTTTTTTTTTTTTTTGAAGGACATAAAATCATTAAACGTTAATCAAAAACTGCTGTTAGGCTTTATGAAATAAGTGTTTATTTAGATTATTTTGAGTACTTAATTCATAATTGAGTTAATGTAATTAGTAGATTACATTGACTAGACCAGACATTACCTTGAATTTGCTTTAACAGAAACTCTGACTTTAAATGTTTTTTTGTTTGTTTGTTTATAATTTGTTTATCTGTAATTAAATGCTTAACACATTCAGTTACTTTTATAGGAAAAAAGGAATTAAAATAATATTGGTAGGTTTTGTCAGTTTTTAGCACTATATAATAATGGCCATTTTAAAGGGCTCATGACATGAGAAATTGAATTTGCCTTGATCTTTTGACATATAAGAGGTATTTGTACCATTAAAAATGTCATCATTATAAACAAAACATTTGTTTAATCAAGCTCCAAAAATGGCTCGTTTTGATATTGTGGGATCTGTGACATCACACGGGCAAATATATTTGCATATGACTCCCTCCAGATCATGACATCAACAAATAGTACATCACTGCACCGTAGGCCCCGCCCACTGGCATTCAGACTCTTAACGGCTGACATTTGTTTACACTGAATGTGAATGTCACGTCAAAAGCAAATTGAACCCATTATAATTACTGATGCTGTCTACATTGGATACAGTATCAGTTTCTGATGTACTCCATGCGTATGACAACCAGATATGTTTGTTCAGAGCATTTGTAAATGAGGCAGCGTAATGGAGGGTTCGCAGAGAAACTTTTGTTGATAGATGAAGCAGCCAACTGTATTGAATCTGACAGAAGCTGCATCAAAAACCATAAGTAAATGATTTCATAATGCTTTGTCTGTAAATGGTGGTTTTATATAGATAATCTTTTGTAAAACACTTACCTATGTGAAATAGTGAGTGGGCGTTGATACTGTTTCAATCAATCATCAATCAATCATTTTTTATTTATAGAGCACCTTACAACAGCCAAAAGGAGCACAAGGTGCTTTCCAGTAAATATAAGAAGACAATAAAATATAAGAAGACAATAAAAAAAAAAAGAAAAAGTATAAAAACAAAATAACATAAAATAGCAATTAAAACATGGACTATGTATTAAAAGCTTGTATGAATAAATAAGTTTTCAACTGTGCTTTAAAAACACTCAGCACAGTGATGGAACGTAAGTGTGCTGGAAGTGCGTTCCACAGCTTTGGTCCCTGGATGGAAAATGACCTGCCTCCGAACTTCTTGTAGTTGTATTTGGGAGTAACCAGAGAGGTATGTCCAGAGGAGCGGAGAGCTCTGGCTGGTTGGTAGACCTTTATTAATTCGGCAAGGTAGGCTGGGGCCAGACCATTGATGGCCTTAAACACAAAAAGAAGGACCTTATACTCCACCCTAAACTGCACCGGAAGCCAGTGAAGTGAGTGGAGGACAGGGGTGATGTGTGACCGTTTGGAGGTATTAGAGAGAAGTCGTGCTGCAGCGTTCTGTACCATTTGGAGCCTATTGAAAAGTGATTGATTAAGTCCAGTGTAGAGAGCATTACAGTAGTCAATCCTTGAGCTGATGAAGGCATGTATAGCTTTTTCAAGGTCAGCTTGGGACAAAAATGATTTGACCTTGCTGAGTAGTCTTAGCTGGTAAAAACTTGCCTTCACTACTGCACTGACCTGTTTATCGAAGTGCATACTTTTGTCGAAAATAACACCCAGGTTACGCACGGTAGGTGCAAACTGAGGTGTTAGAGGACCAAAACTAGGAGAAATGCTAGATCCAGTTTCAGATCCAGTGGCCGTTTACTGACAAGTCCTAAAGAAGCTGCCCCTTAAAAACAGATCATTGCAGACAGAGGGTCAGAATGAAGGTTGAAAATAATAATTTTTCTGCATTTGATTCTTGTTTTAATTTGTTTGTGTGCAAAAAAACTTTATTAATGTTATAAGTGAACCTAATGAAACATATTAAAATAAATGTTAAAAAAATCCATGACATGATTCCTTTTATATATTAAATATATAATTTGATAATGCTAATATATGAAATATTTTACACATTTCTTGTTTGTTGGCAATGGAGGGGTTCAAAAATATTGGAATAGAGCATGCAAGGGAGGTGTTGCTAATGACGGCAAACTCTTGACACTCCTTTACAGTAATCTTCAAAGTTGCCAAAACACTAATAAACATATGGGTGTTATCTCACCTAATGATGTCATGCTGTTACACATTGAAAAGATGTGATGATATAGTTTCACACTTTTTAAAAATCCTGTAGGTTTCATTACCTTCCCAGTTTCCCGTGGGGAGTATGTGCCAAAAAGAATACCTCGGGGAGTGGGTCATTGGTAGTATATAATTGGTAAAAAAAATGTCAAGAAGAGAACTGTTCATTTTCACTGCCAATTATTAAGTCACAGCCAGGGTAGAATTGTTTTTTGTGAGGGGGAAAAAATGACCTATTTATTAAGTGCTTGACTTAATCTGGTAATTATTTGAAGTGAGACTTCCCACACAATTTATGATGATTTTTAAGATGATTTTTCACTAAATTAAGTGACTTACATCTGGGTTTGTATTATGAAATCTTTGCAGAATATTTCCTGGCATTTTTACTCACTTACTGTCAAATTAGCCTCTGACTTTTGCTCAAATTGTTTAAATTTTGTACATGTCATGCACCGGCAGTTATCATTTTCTGATACCTGTCAACATCCTCCACATTCACTCTCCTCAAGTTAAACAGGCCACGTCATCCAGCTCATCAACATGCAATGTAAAGTCATACAATCATATTTAAGCATCAATGACAAATAATTATGGTTCAGAAAACAAAAAAGTGAAATCATAAATGCAGGAGTCTCTTTAATGACTATTAAAATGTCAATCTATAGTTATGTATTATAATAAAAAAAAATTAAAAAAAATATTAAAATACTTTCCATACACCTAGAACTAATTGTCGGTGTACACATCTTAATCATTATTTTCAAAAAACTTTCAAACATATTTTTAGGTTAAATATATATTTTAATTCGATTTACTGGATATTAATTACAAACAAAATTGTAAATTATACCAAACTACTAATTTTTTTTCTCCAGGAATTTCAGCCTTAAAGAGACTTTTTTTCTTTCTGTCTCCAGAATGTTACACCATTCAAGACATTTTTTTTTTTCCTTTTAAACCTCAGAAAAAGGATCTAAATGATTTGTAATTCAATTGAAAACATATTCATTAGATGTTATTGAAGTCATTGTCTGCATGAATTGCTTTTTATAATGTGTCTTTGAAGCGTCACATTGAACCGCCTATAAATTGTAATGTAATAGACTCTGAACTGCACGCATTAAAAAAAAAAAAAACATTAGAGTGACGGAACTACATCCACTTCATGATTAATGTTTCCCTCCACTGTCCCTTTCACTATCAGAACAAAAGCATTTGACGTTACGAGGAAACGTATGCTATACTTAGCTAAAGTGGATATCGGAAAAGAAGTGTTTGAGTTGGTCCTTTGAGTGAAGGATTTTAATGTGCCATTGTGTTTGAAACAGCCTCTTTTGGCTTGTCCCACTAGTCTGAGCACTCATCCAGAACTTGTGCAGCAGCCCAGGAATCACACAAAGGATGTTTAATATTAGACAAGGATGGGATGATATATAGGCTGCTGTTCTCTCTGGTACATACCGTACTCTAAATTCAGCGAAATACACACACTGTAAATCCGAATAAGTTGAGCTAACTCAAAAACTTTGAGGTAATCAGTTACATCAAATTTTTTGAGTTATGATGTTCCCAATTTTAAGTAAGCAGAACTATCAAGTTTATATATAGTAGTTAGCTAACTCATACACTTTGATAGCAATTAACATAAAATATTTATTTAATTAACTTTTTTTTTTATTTTGAGTTCTTCCAAATCAAATGAGTTATTTACTTCACTGTAAACTCTAATAAGAAAATTCAGAAAATACTAATTAACATGTTAACAATAGCATAGTATATCACTTACTGAATGAGTACAGCAACTTAAAACATGTAACTTACCTGCTCTCAAACCAAGCCGCTTGCGCTACTTGCACACAAAAAAACATTATATAACACTTAATTTTAACATTTACTCTCCCTTTCGAGTGCCATGGGCAAAGCATGCTAGGAAATAGAAAGCCCAGCCCAGTTTCAGTTAAACTTAAGTTTTTTTCTAAATTAAAAGAAATGAGTTCATATAACTCAAAACAATAAAATAGTTCAGTTTACTTGAAATATGTCAGTGCTGTGAACACAAAAGAAAAAGAAAGTTCTAAATACACAACAGTTAATTTAACTGAACTAATTTGTTCATTTTAAGTTTGTCCTACTCAAACCAATTAAGTATTTTGAGCATACAGTGCAGTAAGAACTTTACACCTAATGGTTTAACACAGGGGTGTCCAGACTTGGTCCTGAGGGCCACTGTCCTGCAGAGTTTAGCTCCAACCCCAATTAAACACACCTGAACCAGCTAATCAAGGTCTAATTAGGCATACTAGAAACTTTCAGGCAGGTGTGTTAAGGTAAGCTGGAGTGGCCCTCCAGGACCGAGTTGAGTTTAACACAAGGTTATTTCTAAGACTGTAGCCAGAACCCATACTGTGCTAATCATTTTGTCAATTTCTCAAAGTATGGCTTCCGCCCTGGAATGAATTGAGGAGCCCTTTAATGTAAGTATGTATATTGAACTGGTATAAAGAATAGACTGAATCTGAAGCAGAGAGAGATCCATGAGTCAGTCAGGGCCTATTTACATTAAACCTAGTGTCTTAATGGTGACACGCCCCTTTTGAGGTGAAGGCACTTTACTGGAACAAAATTGCCAGTCATAGGAAGATATCTGGGGGAAAAAAAGATAATAAAGAAATGTGCAAAAAATAGAATACATCACTCACCACCCCGAGTGTCAAAGTAAATGTGCTTCTTTGTGTTCATTATAGATTGCAAAAATAGTTCAATCACATAAGCCAGCAACACATTAACAATTACCAAAAAGGAAATGGTCATGGAAGTGGCATATATTTATTTAGCACTAATAATGATGGTAATATTTTTTTCTTCCTATCTGAAATATGTTCTTACTAGACCCATGAAGATTGCTTAAATGGGATAACAGACTTTACAAACTGTTTTTAGACTTATGTTATGTTTATTAATCTGAATTCATGTGTTTAAAGTGCTCAATTAATTTTTCTTTGTGGCTGATAAATATGGGAACATTATATCAAAGCTTGAGCACAAAAAAAAGTAACAAAATGTGTTAGAACACTCCCAGTGTTCCCCATTAGTAGCAGTGACAGTAGCCATCCATGATGCAGTGGAAAAATTGCACGATGTACTTCAGTGAGAGCATGCCTGTAGTGTTAAATAATTTAAGAAAGATGTAAAAGTACACTCACTAGCCACTTTATTATGTACACCGTAGTTGGTTGGACGCTTGAACGCCCTTTTGCCTTAATTCTTTGAGGCATAGATTCAACAATTTACTGAAAATGTTCCACAGAGATGTTGGTCCATATTGACACGATATCATCATGCAGTTGTTGCAGATTTGTCGGCTGCACATGATGCGAATTCGTTCCACCACATCCCAAATGTGCTCTATTGGATTGAGGTCTGGTGACTGTGGAGGCCATTTGAGTATAGTGAACGCATTGTCATGTTCAAGAAACCAGTCTGAGATTATTTGAGTTTTATGATATGATGCGTTATCCTGCTGGAAGTAGCCAGAAGATGGGTTCAGTACACTTTGGTCATAAAAGGATGGATATAGTCAGCATCAATATTGAAGAAAAGATCCCCCACACCATTACAACACCAGCAGCAGCCTGAACCGCTGATACAAGGCAGGATGGATTCATACTTTCATGTTGTTTATGCCAAATTCTGACCCTACCATCTGAATGTTGCAGCTGGAATCGAGACACATCAATCCAGGCAACGTTTTTCTAATCTTCTGTTGTCTAATTTTAGTGAGCCTGTGTAAACTGTAGCTTCAGTTTCCTGCTCTTAGCTGACAGGAGTGTCACCCGGTGTGGTCTGCTGTCGTGTTGTGCATTCAGAGATGCTCTTCTGCATACCTTGAGTTGTAACGAGTGGTTATTTGAGTTATGTTGGTTATTGAACAGACCTCAAACAGGTTTGGCCATTCTCATCTGACCTCTGGCATCAACAAGGCAATTTTGCCCACAGAACTGCAGCTTACTTGATATTTTATCTTTTTCGGACCATTCTCTTGTAAACCCTAGAGATGGCGTCGGATGACAGTCACGATCGTTGCCTCGCGTGTCTGTGCATCAACCGTGCTGAGGTTCCTTTCGTGGATGAGTCATGTACCCAGTGCGGGAAGATGACCATCACGGTATATATGGAAGGCAGTCTGGAGGAAGCTAGATATTTGACTTTATAACTTGTTAAATATAGATATTTTTCTTGCACAAACGTTTCGATTCAGAAGGCCTTTATTAACCTCCTGGAGCTGTGTGGAGTACATTTATGAAGGATGGATACACTTTCTTGAGCTTCAAACTTGTTGGTCCCGCAATTATAAAGCCTGGATGCGTCAGGATATTTATTAATATAACTCTGATTGTGTTCATCAGAAAGAAGAAAGTCATATACACCTATGACTTGAGGGTGAGTAAATCTTGGGGTAATTTTCATTTTAAAGTGAACTAATCCTTTAAGGATGTTGTATTGTTTATGTTGGCTAATTGCTTGCTAGGGTGTTTTTTGTTCTGGGCTGTTTATAATGTGTTGCTAAGTGGTTACTAGGGTGTTTTAGTAAATTCTAGGGTGGTTGCTTACTGATCTAAGTCCAAGATCTCACTTCAAAGTCTCTGATATTCTGGTCTCAAGACTCTGGTCACTTCAATATAAGTATGTTTTATTATTATTATTATTATTATTGTTATTATTATTATTATTATTATTCAGTTTTATCTTTTAACTAATTTACTTTTTTCAATACAGTTCAATTCCATTCACATTTATTTTTAAAGCACTTTTCACAATGCATTTCATTTCAAACTATCTTTACAGAAAAAAGGGTTATTAAAGGATTAGTTCACTTCTGAATGAAAATTTCCTGATCATTTACTCAGCCCCATGTCATCCAAGATGTCTTTCTTTCTTCGGTCGAAAAGAAATTAAGGTTTTTGAGGAAAACATTCAAGGATTCTTCTCCATATAGTGGACTTCAGTAGGGTTCACTGGGTTGAAGGTCCAAATTGCAGTTTCAGTGTAGCTTCAAAGGGCTCTATATGATGAGGAATAAGGGTCTGATCTAGCGAAACGATCGGTCATTTTCTAAAAAAAAATAAATAAAAATAATACACTCTTTAACCACAAATTCTCGTCTGGCACTAGCTCTGTGATCCGCGCACTTGACGTAATCACGTTACAAAGGTCATGCGTGACATAGGTGGAAGTACTGATCCAGTGTCTACAAAGCGAACATGCAGAGAATAAGCCAAACGCCCTTTACAAAAAAAAAAAAAAGGGTCTGATCAGGGTCTGATCTAGCGAAACGATCGGTCAAAAAAAAAAAAAAAAAAGGTAAAACAATGATATTGGATGATTTTGAAGTTGGAAGAGAAAATTAGATGAAGTTTTATACCCTACCACGGTACTTCAGCCTACGTCACGTGTGATCTTTCATCGTAATGCGTGGCACATTGCAGAGCTACCTGCCTTTGTGGTTAAAAAGTATAGAAATTTTTATTTTTAAAAAAAATGACCAATCGTTTCGCTAGACAAGACCCTTATTATTCCTCGTCTGGGATCACGTAAGCAGAACTATCCTTTGAAGCTGCGCTGAAACTGCAGTTTCGACCTTCAACGCGGTGAACCCCACTGAAGTCCACTATATGGAGAATTTTTTTCTTTTCTGATGAAGAAAGAAGTAAACTTGGATGACATGGGGGTGAGTAAATTATCAGGAAATTTTCATTCAGAAGTGAACTAATCCTTTAAAGTTAACTAAAACCAAAACCATAAAAACATTTTAGAATATATTAATCGTTAACTATATAAAAATATATATATTTTATTTCAGCTAGTTGCCAAGGAAACATTTCTTATTAACTTAATGTACAAAAAGAACTAAAACTGAAATAAAAAAAATATCAAAACTATATACACATAAAAAGTAAAACTTATAATAAAAAAACCCACACAACAAAACACAAAAAAAAAAAAAAAAAATGAAAATGAAAAATGTAAAAATAAACACTAATTAAAAATATTAATAAAACTATAATAGTATCTTAATGATATTACAAGAACAGAAAATTGTTTTTTTTCCTTTTTTTTTTTTCTTCTATCATCATCAGCTCATACGTTTGGCCTTCACTTCCACATTAACTGGTATTTAGATTAATTAAAACATATATTGTACTTGAGAGATGTCTGTGTCTCTCAAGGTGAAAGAGGCCTCACTTAATGAACAGAAATAAGCAACTGCTCTTGCAATTCAATTAGAACCTGTTTGAAGCCTCTAGCGATTGAAGTTCAAGTAACATTTCACACAATTACCACATTATCTTGGGAGACCAATGAACATCATTACATCATAGTCTGGTTTCATTTTTATGAGTGTTGAGAGGCAAAAATTTAATGATGACACTAACCAACAAATGGTTGTTTGTAAATTGGATTGTAATTAGTTTTATTATTATTATATAAATTAGTTATGTGCAGAACTAAAACCCCAACAATGGTTTGTTTAAACCTGGTTTTAGAAAAAGAGTGGTGCTTTTATTAATTTTTTAATTAGTAAATAGTAATACTGAGTTCAGTCTTAAAATATGTATCCTGTGGTAATTGATTGACAGTTCTAACTCTTCAATGTCTAGTTCACATCCGCTTACCTTGTATCACCCCATGCATTGTTTATAAACTGATATTTGCAATGAATATTTTAATTTATGGAAAACATACTGTTAACTGCTTTTCATACAGATCAATCCAAATTGATCCAAAACAAAACTAATCCTCTAATCTGTATTCAAGGAAACTTTCTTTTAATTGGTCACAGCATGTGATCACCATATTGTAAGGTTTTGAAGACAGCAAAAATCCAATGTGTTTCAACTAAGCAATGTACTGTATTTAGTTACTCTTTTAGGGTGTAACACAGTATTGTAAAATAAAGTAACTTTCCCCAACACTGGTTTCTATGTACACACATACGAGTTGTGCACCAAAGGGAATATTATAACAAACAGATGTTGAATAACATTTAAAGGCTAACAGTAAACTCAATAATAGATAATACAACAGAATAGCTGATAAACATAATAAATGTCACTGTGCATGATGATCTATAAATGAGATTAGTCACAGTCCATCCAACTGCTCTAAAAGCTATAAAAAATTAAATTAAGCAGTCTGAGCTATCAAGGGAGCAATTTAATGTGGAAATCAAATTGTTTGTACAGTGCCTTTCTCATAATAATATAATAATATAATTGGTGAAAGAATGTGTGCACAACACTGCAAACAAAGTGGTCTGTTTTGATGTAAATGGATATCCTTCACCTCTTTTTGTTATATTAACTCGTTCCCTAATAGCTCCCAAATGAAAAAAATAATTATATGTTTAAACTACAGAAGCATTGTTCAATAAGCATTTGTTTGTTCATGCCCTCAAAAGCTTGTAATAATTGTTTGATTTGCAAAATGCTTGGTGAATAACTGCACTACCTTTACCATAATATGACTATTACTTGAGAAAAATTGCTAATAATACTGAAATGTGCATGATACACCAAGATATTATCAAGTCTCCCTGCACTCTCAAATAACATCAGTATAGCCTCTTTAAAGGTTCTCTAAGCGATCCTGGGTGGAGTAACTTCCTTGTTGACGTTCGAAGTGTTGTCAAACAAAACAGAGGCTAGCTAGATCCTCCTCCTCCCCCTCCCCTCCGTGCTTCCTGAAACAGTCATGAACGCACATTTAAAATGTAAGTAGCTTGCGTATTGACGCTGCTTGTCGGTTATTGGCTGGAGCATGTTTATTATGATTTGTGGTCCAGGCTATACGTCAGTTTGTTTTTGTTGCCGTTTTCGGAGCTTGTGGCGACTACAGAGACCGCGTTTTTTTACAGTGTGTTCAGGGGACAGGCAGCTAGCGGATAGTGAGGAGATGTTTGCTGTATGTGCCAAAAAAATGTTCTGGCCTAAAAACGCGTGACTTCGCTTAGAGCACCTTTAAGAAAGAATAAGTATAAGTATATAGTACTTATAAGAATAAGTACTCTGACTTTGAAACAAATTTAAATAATATCATAGTTTGAACTTTTGACTGCAGCTTTGTCATGAACAATACTGGATGGCACATTGATTGATCCTCCTCATCAAATGTAGAAAATACTAAATACACTAATAACTGATCTTAAAAGGTCTTTATCTCTTCTGTGTTGTTCTCTTTCCCTTCAAACTCACTGCAACTTATGCGCGGCTAAATAAAAAATAAAAATTCTGGGCTGAATACTTGTTGTGTGCATGTGTTTTTGATAGTAAGTTTAAAATAAATCGTGCTGAATTTAATAAGTAATTAAGTATGATTGGGCCCTCTCAAGTAAAGTCATGACATAATAATGCATTAACGAGGCATGAGTTAAAATTAGTGTATGGTTATTTAATAATGAGTTAATTATGATGGGCCCTCTCAAGTAAAGTCGTAATAATAATATAATGCATTAACAAGGCTTGAGTTGATGTTAGTGTATGGGTAATTAATAACGAGTTAGTAATGATGGGCCCCTCAAAGTAAAGTAAAGTCATGACACTATGATGCACTAACAAAACATTAAATAAAATATGATTAAACATGCAAGAGTGAGATTCTCTTTCCTTTGCACCATCAGTACTAAAAAGATCAAGGTTATTTGAAGTTCATTAATTATTTATTTACAGCAAACATATATGGACTCAAATGAAAGCCCACACATACCTATAAAGGCACGTTTACAATCAAATATGGCGCGTCCACAAGCTAATGCTAATGCTAGTTATTAATTTAGTATTTTCTATATTTGATGAAGAGGATCAATTAATTCTGTGCTATCCAGTAATGTTTATGACAAAGCTGCTGTCAAAAGTTCACACTATGATAATATTATTTAAATTTGTTTCAAAGTCAGAGTACTACTTATTCATTCTTAAAAGGATAGTTCACCCAAAAATAGTTCCAAATCTCTTTGTTCTGCTGAACACAAAGGAAGACTAAAACAAAGACATTCATACAGGTTTGGAACTATTTGAGTGTGAGTAAATGATGACAGCATTTTCATTTGTGGGTGAACAATCCCTTTAAAGAGGCTGTTTGATTTGGATTAGCCATAAATGTTAATTAATGCGTTAAAGGGTTAGTTCACCCAAAAATGTAATTTATTACTCACCCTCATGCCGTTTCACACCCGTAAGACCTTCGTTAATCTTTGGAACACAAATTAAGATATTTTAGTTGAAATCCGATGGCTCCGTGAGGCCTTCATAGGGAACAATGACATTTCCTCTCTCAAGATCCATAAAGGTACTAAAAACATATTTAAATCGGTTCATGTGAGTACAGTGGCTCAATGTTAATATTATAAAGCGACGAGAATATTTTTGGTGCACCAAAAAACAAAACAAAATAACGACTTATATAGTGATGGTGATTCAAAACACTGCTTCAGGAAGCATCGGAGCATAAATGAATCAGTGTATCGAATCATGATTCAGATCGTGTGTCGAACTGCCAAACGGCTGAAATCACGTGACTTTGGCGCTCCGAACAGCAGATTTGACACACTGTTTCATTTATGATCCGATGCTTCATGAAGCAGTGTTTTGAAATCGGCCATCACTAAATAAGTCATTATTTTGTTTTTTGGCGCACCAAAAATATTCTTTTAGTTTTATAATATTAATATTGAGCCACTGTGCTCACATGAACTGATTTAAATATGTTTTTAGTATATTAATGGATCTTGAGAGAGGAAATGTCATTGCTCCCTATGAAGGCCTCACGGAGCCATCGGATTTCAACTAAAATATCTTAATTTGTGTTCCGAAGATGAACGAAGGTCTTACGGGTGTGGAACGGCATGAGGGTAAGTAATAAATGACAGAATTTTCATTTTTGGGTGAACTAACCCTTTAATCCAACCCGATCTCACAGCAATATGTATGTATTTTACAAGGTGACTAATTCGTTATGAATTAGTATGACCTCACTCGTATGAATTTGTATGTTTTTTGCTAAATCGTACGTATTTTACGAGTTGCCAAATTCATATGAATTCGCACAAATGACCTACCCCTAACCCCGCCCCTAAACCTACCCGTCACTGGCGTTTAGACAAATCGTATGAATTTGTACGAGTGAGGTTGCACAAATTCTTATGAATTAGCCACCCTGTAAAATATGTACGAATTGGTCGTTAATCCATAATGACTCCAGTCATAGTTCTTCACTGGTTCATGTTTAGTTCATTCATTCAATAGTCATTAGTTCATGCTGAATTAAATATCAGTTCAGGTATTAGTACATGATTATTCATGTACCCTTAGTGTAAAGTGTCACCATTATTCCTTATCTTATATCTCTTATCTTTGTTTCCCAGCATCATTACTCCACTTACGTCTTCAGTGTCACATGATCCTTCAGAAATCATTCTAATATGCTGATTTGATGCTCAAAAAACATTTTATATTATCAATGTTGACAACAGTTGTGCTGGATTCTTTGATGAATAAAGTTCAAGAGAACATCATTTATTTGAAATGGTAAAATAATTTACAGTGTTACCAAGAATGGTCACTTTTGATAAATTGAATGCATGCTTGCTAAATAAAAGTATTTCATTTTTTTAAGTTATTTACTCCAAACTTTGAATGGTTATCACAGTTTCCACAAAAATATAAAGCAGCACAACCGTCTTAAACATTAATGATGATAATAATAATAATTATAATACTAATAATAATTAATAATGTAATGATGTAAGTATTGATGTTGAAAATTCAGATTTAAATAGCTTTTCAGCTGTTGAATTAAATTACAATTTAAAATATATTAAAATAGAAAACAGAAAACATTATACAATATTATATAGCATTTTAGACTTTTATATTTTTATATTTTTTTAATTCTGTTACAGCAATCACAATATTGTGTGGGACAAGTCATTTATTTCCTTATCAGAAACATTAAGTAACCAAAGTAATTTTGTGCATTTTTGCTTCAAATCAATGTCATGTTGTGACTCATCTCAGAGATGGTTGGTTTGGTTTATGACTCTTTATTGAAATTTTTTAATGCCTTTGAGGAAAATGAATGAGAAAAATCCTTCTGGAACCACGACTTCTTAAAAGGTGGGCGGTCACTGTAGCGCTCTATTGAAGAGAGGATAAAAGTATGCAGCTGGTATGTTGGTGAGAACAGCTTTTTGTGTTTTATATTTAGATGTTAATCTAAAAATGAGCTTACACCATCTGAGATGCACATGTTTACTAAGAGTGAGCCATGAGCTAATTCTCACATATGCAGGGATACATGAATTTACTGTACAAAACGGCACAGTCTCTTATACAGCCTCACAGTAAAAAAAAAAAAAATAATAAAAATAAAAAAAGCTGCCAAGCAAATTCCTGGCAGATTTATGGCCACCATCACTGGATCAACCTTTCACGCCTCTCACCTCCACAGTGAGCATATGTTTTTGCAATCCCCTGGATGGTGCAGACTGCAAATGCATTGAGACTTTAACCTTTCAAGACAGTGTTAGTGGATACATGACAGCTTCATTTCTCACTACAGTTGTTTGTAAACACCTTTGTACAAACCTTTTTATCCCAAGACTCTTGCCACAGGCGCACTTGAGTTGATCTCGCCTTCTATATTTAAACCCTTATTATTCCAAATTTGGTAGACTACTGCTGTTTAATTGGCTCTGCATTCAGAACAAGTAAAACTGGCTTGATTTATAGTCAATTGTTGAGTGCTCTGAGAGTGGAAAAGCCCTAGGAAAAAAATATAGCTCAGTAATAAAATATCACCTCTGCAGGCAATATTATGTGAGGGAGATTAGTAGGAGTTTTATAAAGAGGTCAGTACTGACATGAACTGTATGCAATGCATTAGGCATTGAATCCATTCATGAGGGGAGCTGAAATCTCTGGCTTTACTCCAGTCGAAGGAATTCTTCTGGATTTTTGCATAATCAGAATTAGATAACATGCATGTCAAATCGCTTCCTTTCATTGACACTGATTTTGAGTTGGATTCTGCCATTATGCAGTAATGAATAATCATGTCATGCAATTATTGAACAAATCGCATGGGTGGATTGACTACATACTGTAGTTCCAGTTTTCTGTGTGGACTGATTTTTTTTCAACGTGTCTAAAAACATTTGTCTTTAAATATTTAGTGTCTGTGTATGTTCATACATTGTTGATACCCTATACCCTATGTGCTGTGAATGTGCAGTCTAATGCATCGTGTTAGCGTTTAAACATTGCATTATTGTAAATATTCCATTAATGACTTCTTTCTAATTTTTAACGATATGTTGAGCAATAAATGTACTTTCAATCATGTTTTTTTAGTGTACTGTACATTATATATTTACAGTTACCATCAGTAAAATGCTTTTTTTGATGGTACTGATTGTTTTAACCACCTCAGTCCCAAATTGAAAAAGATTCATAAACAATGTTTAGTTATGGTTATATGTTAATTAGATGAATAAAGTTCATAGACAAACTTTAAGTTGGCTTGAAAAAGCCTAGCCAGAAGGTTTGGAGTAGTTTTAAAAGCTTGAAGTCTGAAGCTTGAAGTTTGAAATGGTTTAATTTTTAGGAAAACCGTAAGTTGGATCAGTTTGAAAAGATATAGCAACCTGAGTCAGAACAGTCAAGCCAACTTAATTACTTTTTCAACTTTTTCAAGCCAACTTAATTAACAGTTATATAGGAAAATATAATAGGCTAGTTCTGTCTTTTTTTAATACACTACCATTCAAAAGTTTTTAAGTTTGTATTGTTTGTAGTCTTTTCTGCTCTGGCTTCATTTGCAAATACAGTAACAACAGTAATATTGTGAATTATTGCAGTTTAAAATAACTGTTTTCTGTTTTAATATATTTTAAAATGTTTAAAATTTATTCCTGTGATGTCAACTGAATTTTTAGGATCATTACTCCAATCTTCAGTGTCACATGATCCTTCAGAAATCATACTGATTTGCTGCTCAAGAAACATTTCATATGATCAATGTTGAAAACAGTTGAGCAGCTTCATATTTTGTGGAAACTGCAAAATTTTTTTTTTTTCAGGATTTTTGGATGAATATAAACAGCATTTGGATTTTTTTTTTTTTTTTTTTTTTTTTTTTTTTTGTAAAATTGTAAATTTACTGTCACTTTTGATCAGTTTAATGCATCCATGATGAATAAATGTATTAAATGTGACCCCCATCTTACTGACCCCACATTTTTGAAAGATAGTACACATAATTAACATTATATTAATAACAATTTTAGTCATTTTTCTACATTCTAAGTAGAAATCTAATGATCATGTAATTATTTCCTAGAGCAGTTTACACATTGTTATTATTGATCACATTGTAATTATGTTAATGTGTATAATTTGACAATATAGTACTAGTGATTGTATAGTCCAAACATCCAGTGTAATGGACATCAGATCTTTGTTTTAAAGTATTAGTTCACCCAAAAATGAAAATTCTGTCATTAATTTCTCACCCTCATGTTGTTCCACACCCGTAAGACCTTCGATCATTTTGGAACACAAATTAAGATATTTTTGATAAAATCCGATGGCTCAGTGAGGCCTCTATTGAGAGCAATGCCCAGAAAGCTACTAAAGACATATTTAAAATAGTTCATGTGACTACAGTGGTTCAACCTTAATGTTATGAAGCGATGAACAAAAAAACAGCTTTATTCCACAATATCTAGTGATGGGCAATTTCAAAACATTGCTTCATGAAGCTTCGAAGCTTTACGAATATTTTGTTTCGAATCAGTGGTTTGGACCGTGTATCAAACTGCCAAAATCACGTGAACCATTGAAATTTCGAAATGTTTCGAAACTCTTATGGTATAACAAAGCCCCGTTTACTGAAATCACATGACTTTGGCAGTTTGACACGTGAAACGAATGGAGGCCTCACTGAGCCATCAGATTTTATCAAAAATATCTTAATTTGTGCTCCAAAGATCTGCCTTATATGCAGGTGTGCGTAATTATTAGGTATGTTTTCTTTTACAGATAAATTGAAGCAAAATAAGAGATTTAACTCAGACTGAAAAGTAAAAAAATTATTAAATGCCCATGAGACGGATGCAATACTAATGAAATACTAGAAATTGCAAAGGTAAGGCATGACCATTGGACAGCAAAATGCTCACTGGGTCAGCAGGGTCATACAAAAACAGGTGGAGAAGAAAAGACACATGTTCACTGCAAAAGAAGTAAGAATTAAGGTGAAGAATTAAGTGTGAAACCATCAGGAACCCTTTAGTCTCCAGCGCCACCATTTTCCAGAACTGTAGCCTACCTGGAGTCTCTAGAAGTGCAAGATGTGAAAAAAATGACCCCAACTTAATAAGAATCACAAGCTAAAGTGTTGTAAAATACTTGAAGACTATATATATATATATATATATATATATATGTTTATCATTAATTTTTGACTTTTCTCTCTGATATAAATGTCTTTTTTGGCTCATTTTATGTGTAAAAGAAAACATACCTAATAATTATGCACACCTGCATATAAGGCATTTTTCATTTCCAGCCTTCATGGACAACTATATATCACTTATAAATGAGTAAATACAAAATTAATAGTAGTTATTAAGATTAATGTAGTTTGGAATTGGTAAGATGTGCCTGGGGGAAAAAAAAATATGATCAGAAAATCAATGTGCCTAATAATTCTGCACGCACTGTATAACTAATATATAACAATGTCTGTATTTTATATATAAAGTACAGACATTGATACTTTACATTGATCTCTTTTTTTTTTTTTTTTTTTTTTTTTTTTTTAAATCTCTGCATTAGTTTTTATATAAGTTTTTCTTTCTGTGCTGAAGCTGCATCTGAGACATCTACATGAAAGTCTTGCTCTTGCCCTCACTTCCTCTAACTTGCTTTAATCCAAAATAAATGGTTTCTAGGGGAGAAAAGAGCAGATGCTATCAAGCGTAAAGTTCACCACCCTCAGTGCTTGTCTGAATGTGGGAGTGTGGACCATTACAGCAATAACAAAAGCAAAGCAGTTAGATGTGAGCCTTCAGATAACTCCGAAAAATACTTGTCAGTTAGTTGGAAAGCGTTCAGTAATGCTGTGGTGGTTTAAGGTTATAGGTTGTGTCCATCTTAAGTGATGACTATGGACCAGATAGATCTTAATTGAAAAAGACAAGGCAATTCCCTGAATTAAGCAACAGCACTCTGACATATGTTCCTGTAGTGCATTGTGCTGGAAATGCCCAGGTCGTGGTTCTCAGGGAATGCACATACTGATAAAATGTATTTGTGAATGCATTTGCATCTGAAATATTAAAGAAAATGAGCTTGCAGCAACAACACCATGATCACAATGAAAAGTCAATCAAAACCTCAAGCAATAGTCATCATTAGCAGGGTTTTACATTTACATTTATCCTTTTTGGATGATACTTTTTTCTGAAAGGACACATTTCAAGGCACACATTATAGTGGTATGGTTAGTGGCTTAATCATACAGATAAAGGAGACACCTCAATCTCATGAGAAAATATAAGTATTTTATGAGTTGGCGATTTCGTAGGAATTTGTACGATTTGATTAATATGAAAATGCACTATATTTGGGTCCTTTTTGGTGGATTTTATGTCCCCATAAAACAGTACTGCATATTTTATTACTCTCTTGACATAAAAGGCTACTATTTATTGTGATACATGTTTTTTTAATGAATAAAACCATTAAATTAGGTTGTCTCTCAAACTCCAGTCCATCCTGTTACATTGGTGGTACTTGCCCTTTTAAATCTTAAGTGTATGCCCTAAATCACATGACTTGCTTGCTAGATGTGACATCATTTCCTTGGAGGGAAAACAAGGCTGTAGCTGCGTTCCAATTCGCCTACTTATACTACGCCCTAAAAGTATGTACTCTTTCTGTGAACCAAAAGTACTTACTTTTGAGTGTGTAGCAAAAGAGTAGACAAGCTTTGGGACATACTAACACGTCATACAATCGCGTCTTTTCTCTCTGTCGCATCCTGTCACCGTAAACTGGCCTGTCAATCATCTTACATCCTCCAGATTTCATTTAGTTCATTTCATACCGTATCGGAGAGAAATGCAGCACGTTGATCTGCAGTCGCGGGTCTTCCGTGTGGAAAACTCTCCTCATATTAATGCATAATGATGCATTTAAAAGTTAATGGCCAATCGGATCTTTATAAAAGTCCACATTGGTATTTGCAGATGAAAAATAACACGGATAACATTAAATATATATTTTCTATCAGGTTAAACTGATTATTAGTAACTCAAACCTCTCAGCGTCGATCGCGCGTATCCGCCATGTTTTGTAGTTTTTTAACACTTTTTACTCGTGTTTGTAGTTCTGAGCTGAATCCTCGTCCAATGCGCAGTGGGTTGTGGGCAATATTAGCCTTTATAGTGTGCACGGATCCACACTTTGAAAATCTACAGGAAATAGTAGACCATCCGGGGACTTTTGGCATACTCTTTTCAACATACTATGCTTTGGGACACACTTATTTTAATCTCACATACTATTTAGGATGGATAGTATGGACATTGGAACGCAGGGTGTGTCTGAAATCGCCCCCTATTCCCTTAAATAGGGCACTATTTGAGGGGACAGTCATTTGTAGTGGTGTCCAAAACCATAGTGGTCCCACAATGCACCGCAATAACGAGTGTACAACCAATGTACGCCAAAGCCACTTGAAGGCAAGCCTGCAACCTTAGCTGAAAAAAGTGTAACGCCTGCTAATGGTGTGGTATGCGGGGAAGGAGACAAGAGGCCATTTTTTAATGGATGTCAATGGAGGAGAGGCTCCACAAAGTGGAATACACCTTTTTGTGAGGAAGTAGCTTATCATTTAATGAATCAACAGCCCATCGTCTAATCTTCAACATTCGTTTTGGGTTGATCTATTTGTAGAATTTACACTGAAAAAAATGCTGTTTTATAAGAGAAGTTTTCAGTTTACGGCACTTCTCATTCACTTCTGTGGCATCCGCAAACGGTGACTGTCGCACAACTCTGAATGAAATTCAATGACGTCAAGGCTGTAATGTGATTGGTTATCAAGGCACACGTTGCCGTTATGCTTTTTCCAATGGTAGAGTCACTGACCCTTTTATCTCCCAATAGCTTACACTTTTTTTTTTTTAAATGGTAGAGACACTGACCCTTGTATCTCCCAAAAATAAGACTCTGTGTATGCTCAACTACGGAGCCCCGCACATGACATGCAAGAAAAAGAATTAAATCGTTTATTAAGTCATTCCCTCGATTTACTAAATTGTGCACTCGATTTACTATTTTGTTCCCTCAATTTATAAATCATGCGCATGATTTATTAATCAAGTGAACAAAATAGTAAATCGTGCGCACGATTTAGCCTACTATTTTTTTTTTCACATGTCTGGGGCTCCGTACTCAACAGCTAGAGAATAACTATAATGCAGTGAGAGAGTCACATGCTGAATGAATTCCGACTTCTAACCAGAAGATGGCGCCTGCAGCTGAGCATCCATCTATCCATTTTACAAACCGCTGGTCAAATGTGGCTACAGTATAATATCATACAGGTAGGGCTGGGCGATATATCGCATGAGATTGTCACGCGCATTTCGTCAGTAATGCCAGTTCCCTGATTACCGCTAAATCGCCATCACCTGCTTTCAAATGGAGCGGCATTTAATAGACAGAACCGTAGATCACTGACAAGCCATGCAATATCGCGTTCACATTGATAATGAACGCGATATTGCGTGGCTTGTCAGTGAACTACGGCTCTGTCTATTAAATGCCGCTCCATTTGAAAGCAGGTGATGGCGATTTAGCGGTAATCAGGGAACCGGCTTTACTGATGAAATGCACGTGACAATCTCATGCGATATATCGCCCAGCCCTACATATAGGTATAAATTACTTTTTAACGGGTTAGCATCGGAGTACAGATGAATCAGTGTGTCGAATCTGCTGTTCGGAGCGCCAAAGTCACGTGATTTCAGCTGTTGGCAGTTTGACACGCGATCTGAATCATGATGCGACACACTGATTCATTTATGCTCCGATGCTTCATCAAGCATTGTTTTGAAATCGGCCATCACAAAATAAGTCGTTATTTGGTGATCCAAAAATATTCTCATCGCTTTATAATATTAATATTTAACCACTGTACTCGCATGAACCGATTTAAATATGTTTTTAGTACCTTTATGTATCTTGAGAGAGGAAGTGTCATTGCTCCCTATGGAGGCCTCACGGAGCTATCGGATTTCAACTAAAACATCTTAATTTGTGTTCTGAAGATTAACGAAGGTCTTACGGGTATGGAACGGCATGAGGGTAAGTAATAAATGACAGAATTTCATTTTTGGGTGAACTAACCCTTTAACTGATTATTAAATTGTTTAATTAAGGTTTATACATAGTTTCCATGACCAAGTTTAAAGGTGCCCTAGAATGTTCTTTGATAAGATGTAATATAAGTCTAAGGTGTCTCCTGAATGTGTCTGTGAAGTTTCAGCCCAAAATACCCCATAGATTTTTTTAAATTAATTTTTTAAACTGCCTATTTTGGGGCATCATTAACTATGCACCGATTCAGGCTGCGGCCCCTTTAAATCTCGCGCTCCCTCCCCGGAGGTCTTTTAAACAAATGAGATTTACATAAGAAGTTTGAAACTCAATGTATGTCTTTTCCATGTACTGAACTCTTGTTATTCAACTATGCCAAGGTAAATTCAATTTTTGATTCTAGGGCACCTTTAAGATAAATCTTTTCGTTACTACTGGAGTTGCCAGTTTGCCAAGTTTAAAATGATTACTCATTCATTTTCATTCACTCGCTCAAGTGAACTATATTAGTGAACTAATGTAGGGAATAGTGAATGATTTCAATTTCGGACACAGCCCAAGAAAAAGTAAGTATCAGTGATGGCCAGCCCAGTTTTTGCAATGTGTTCCACACCGTCGGCATGAGTCAGAACCCGCTGGGGGCTTTTTGGCCAATTGAATCGCCGTCCATCTGTGTCGGTGCAGTTGATGAGAGAGAACTTATTCAGCTTAGCGAACGAGTCAGTGCACAAGGATAAAAGTGAAAGTGATGAATGCGAGCAAAGAAGTCAAAGATGCACAGACAGAAGTCTGTTCTGATATTACCCAAGCATTTCAATGCGCAAATATTTTCATAACTACATGAGCTGTCTGGAATGAAAAAAGTAATCAGCATTATTGATATTCAAAATGGTAAGCAAGCACTGCTTTGACGCAGCCGATGCAAGGTGGCAACACAGCCAGCTTTCATTGCCGCTATTTCTCTAATGTAGGCTTGGTGTGTCACAGCCTTTAAATTCTCATCAAGTTCCACTCATTTGGCTCTGAAGTGAGCACCACTTGAAATAAACCCCTGCAGGCTAATACAAGACCTGTTCACCTTGTTTTGGTTTATTTTGTGACGAATGGCTGATTGAATGTACATTATCTCTTATTTTTCTCTTTATTAAAATGCACTAATTCAAGAGTGTAATTGTGCTCTGATCTTTTGAACTATGTTTGCTGCTTTTACACTATACAGCATATTCTCTTCAGTCCCCAGCACTACTCTTATACGAGTAATAATGGCTCAAGGCTACTCTGTTTACAGCTGTCTTTTCAGTGAGGACATTCTGTTCAGCCCCATGTTGAAAATCATGGTGGATTTTCAAGAACAGGGCTCCCAATGCCACTTTTATAAATAGCTGAGTGCAGAATCATCTCAGCAAGGACAACCTTTCTGTCTAGAGACACGATTTTCTGTCCGCTTTCATATTTAAGATGAGTTTCAGGATGAGTTTATATCGCCTATACCATAGGTGGTCCAACAGACTTACAAAAACAAAACAATATTGGTAAAACACTGTTCTGCAACATCTGTGTTAGGCATAGACATAATACAACTGTAACATTCCATGCTTTTCTCTTCAAATTGATACTCAATCTGCCAAATGAAATATTCTTTTGTTATAGCCATCATTTCACAATAACTTCATAATAATGGGCTTCAACAGATAAGAAAACCTCAGTGAATCTGTAACCATGTAGACTTAGAATCCAAATCTGGATCCAAAAGTCTGAGACTACATGGAAAATCTAATTGAAAGCTGTAAATAAAAAAATGTTTTTGTTCTTTTTTTTTTTTTTTTAATCCTAAGGTAAACTTTAAAAAAAATATTATTTATTAAATAAGCAAATTTGTGATTCTGATCAGGAAATCATGTGAAAAATTGTTTTATTAATCAGTATTTTTTCCCTTTCACAGTTTTTCTTTTGTTTTTTTCCATTTTGAAAGTTTTAAAACAAATAAAAAAATTAAAATAAAAAAGAAATATTTAAGTTATTGATCAAATAAGCAAATTTGTGACCCTGATCATGTGAACATCTTTGTACGAAAGTTCACAAAATAAAATTTGTAATGAAAAATGTTTAAATGGTAAAAGAATGCTTTATAGAAGCTTTTTTCAGACTTTTGGATCCCACAGACAAGTGTTTGTATCATAGACTGTAAAAAAATATGGACGTAGTGTCCGTGACGTCACCCATAGATTTCTGAACAGCAGTTTTGATGCGTAAATGAGGCAGCGGCCATCTTAGCTGCGCGTCACCGCACGTCACTCCCGGATAACTGAAAATGGGCAAAGAGGCGGGGAGGTGGTTTGAGCTGATGTGACTGGTTGCTGAAACCACGCCCGCCTAGCTCGACGTGACCATGTTAGCAAGCAAAGGAGCTATCTATCTAGATACTATCTAAATTATTAATGAAGATAAGTTTTATCATCAGAAAGTTCTAAAGGTTTACTGTAAATCTACGGTGTTTTTTTTTAAGATATAGATGCTCCAACACCAGTAATTTGTGTTGGGTGTGCAAATAACAACATGGAAAATCAAAATGGGACTTCATACCTTTATAATAGAGATCGCGAGATGAATCCAATCTGTGGCACTTGGGTAAAATATAAATGTCCATTGTAAAACAAAAAACAGTACTTTTTTGTCCATGAAATATTGATATATTATCCATTGTTTGCATAACATTTCTTCTGAATGATCTGGGGTCTCATTTATAAAACTGTGCGTAGGATCCCTACTAAAAGTGTACGTACGCGCAAAAGCTAGATTCTGCGTATGCACAAAAAAAATCTGATTTATAAAACCATGCGTATGCCAGAACCTGCGCACAAATCCCTTTATAAATCCCAGTCAGCGGAAGATTGTGCGTACGTGCATCTCCACCCTGTCTCCTCCCCGAAATCACCATATATGGAGCTTACGACGCCTAATTTTACTATGCATAACCTCATCTGCATATCATTTCCATACATGTTCCCATCCACGTCACATTCACGGTTAACACCGTCAAAGGTACAAGACATTGGAAAATATTAGATATGGACTATAAATGCAATTTGTGCCACGCATTATATTGATAAAGATCATCCAATATCCTCTTTATGTTTTAGAATAAATATATCAAAATATCTATAAAAACAAAATTGTATAAAATACTTCAGATAAAGGTTTTAGAATAGAGTTGATTCATTAATTTCCACTGGCCAGATAGTATTTGAATAGTTTTAAACAATTCAAATCAAATTTATGCAGTTTTGCTGATAAGGTGAACATATCTTTTAGGAAGTTTATAGGCTATTTTTAGTGGAAAAAGATCGGCCTACTTATTTATTGCAGTGTAAATAGGCTACAATTGTCTGACTCGGCGCGTCACTGACAAAGTATTTTAAAAAGAAAACATGCAAATCTTACCGTTTTCCTCAAATTATATTCTTCAAATGGTAATTGTTTGAAAATCCTTCACACAAACACCTCCTGCAGCTGTGGTGTACAGTAAGATATTATTGGACCTATTCAAACTGGACAACGGACCGTTCGACCACCGAATCCAGCAGTGTCTTCCATAATATCGAAGTTAAGAGTGTGCATCACTGATCGTCATTCTCGAAAAAATATTTTGTCATAACATCTGCAGTTTAGTTTAAAGAGGAATTATTGTGCTTCCAGCGCTCCTCGCTGTCATTAAAACAGCGTGTCACTGGAAAAGTGATCGAAAGTAGCACATCTACTATCTCAATTCATATCACTTTTGTCTCCAGAATGTGCGTACGCACAGCTCAAAGTTTGCTTAAAGGTGCGCACATTCTCCCGTCAAGTTTGTTTTTATAGATCACAACCTTTGCGTGGGAACTGGCGTACGCACGTTTCCAGCCCTGTTTTATGCGTACGCACGCTTTATAAATGAGACCCCTGCTCTCTTCATCGTTCTTCAAGAAATAATGCAATCTGAGCAGCGTTTATGTTGTAAAACTGTATACGATCGTATCTAACAAACAAATGAGCCCATGTCCAAAGTATATTTTTTCAAAATAGTGCAGCAGTTTTAGTTATAATATCCAAGCAGTGCTGTCAGAGTTGTATATCCTCCTGGTATTGTCATTGTAGTAAATCTCACAAACAAAACTTTTAGCCAATGCCACGATCCAACAACATGTGTTCTGTTTCTTCCACATGCATGCACATCTACACAGACACACATCAGTCTCGAATATTATGCAGCAAGCCATATTTTATAATTGTATAAAATAATCGAGCACAAATACGGCTGAGATGCCAAATTCAGCGGCTGGAATTAGCTGAGGTAAAGTGACGGCTCACAGACAGCAGCGGCATCTACCTGTCACTCAAGTGACCACGCCCTTAATTATGCAGAACTTTAAGGCTTAATATAATTTAAAAGAATGAGTTAGAAAAAAATTCACCCCCCTCACAGTTGTCATGAAGGGCAAAATTAGCAGTATAGACCAAAACCACAATTTGAACCAACTTGTAAACATGTTTTTTTCTGCTGTAAACTTGGCCAATTTAACATGGGACTCAATGAGATTCTGCTTTCTTTTGGAGCCTGTCCCTAGCGGCCAGTCGATGAATCGCAGTTTAAGTCACTTCCGTATTGGCTTCACGAGAGACTGGGGGAGGTTGCCGCTTGTTTTGTATTCACTGTTCAAACAGTAGATATTGTGTATCTTCCCTTGCAAAGACACAGACACCATTAGGATTTCAGATCGAACCAGTGCAAGCAAGAAAATAACTTGAAAATAACATCTAAAAACGTACTCGGTTACGAACGTAACCTCGGTTCCCTGAGATACGGGAACGAGTACTGTGTATGGGGAAAAGCTCCTTTTTACTCCTCGCTGAAGCCTTTTTTCAATAGCGCAGTGTAACTGCACATCTATTGGTTCAAAGAAGAAAACTTTTTGAACCAATGATGGCACGGCGTAGCTGCGCGAACAAGCCCGCCAAAATGGGCGGGGCTTATGGCTATATAAGCGGGCGTTTCGCCGTAGGATTTCAGGTCGTTCGACTGAAGCGACGACACTGAGCCGCAGCCTCGTGGCATGGCATCAAACGCAGTACTCGTTCCCGTATCTCAGGGAACCGAGGTTACGTTCGTAACCGAGTACGTTCCCTTTCGATACTTTCACTCATACTGCATATGGGGAACGAATACAATCGCGTCGTGCCATGGCAGGGAATGACTTAAGCATATCTTGAGCGCCTAAGGGCCCAGAGGATACGTGAGGGGGCCAGAGGCCGTCGAACCCTTTGTTACACTGGAAAGGGAGACACTCCCTGACAGTGGCGTGACGACGGAGCTCGACAGAGGCTGTCGTGTCACACCGAGAGGACCTGAGCATGCAAGGTCGGGATGTCCAAATTATAAAATCTGACAAAAGTGGACGGCGAGGATCAGCCGGCCGCCCCACAGATGTCTTTGAGAGAAACACCACTAGACCAGGCCCACGAAGAGGCCATACCTCTAGTGGAGTGAGCTCTTACTCTTATGGGGCAGTCAAGGCCCATAGAGGAGTAACATAGAGCAATAGCGTTGACAATCCAACGCGAGAGATGTTGCTTTGAGACCGGAGACCCTTTGGTGCGGCCACCAAAGCAAACGAAGAGCTGGTCGCATTGCCGGAACGGCTCAGACCGCTCAATGTAGGTCCTCAATGCCCTGACGGGGCAGAGTAATTCCACCTCTCGTTTGTCCGAGGAAGGAGGTAGCGCTGAGAGGTAAATGACCTGTGCTCTGAACGGGGTTGAGAGCATTTTAGGGACGTAGCCATACCTAGGCTTCAAAACGACTTTGGAGTCGTTGGTCCTGCAGGTCGCCAACGCGCTTTGCCGATGCTAGTGCCAGTAGCAGAGCGGTTTTACGCGTCAAGGGCCGGAGGTCAGCTGACCGCAGCGGTTCGAAGGGAGGACCTTTGAGGGCTGCGAGGACCGTAGAGAGGCTGTGACAGCAGCAAACTTTGCTCCTCCAGAGTGTGGCCACCAGGAGGACTCTGTGCTTGTCTTCCCTGACTCACCTGATGACCTGTGGGATCAGTGCGACCGGAGGAAAAGCATAAAGGAGGAGGCTGGGCCGGTCGTGGGACAGCACATCCATCTCCTTTGCGAAATAAGTTGGGCAGTGAAAGTTGTCTTCTGAGGCGAAGAGGTCGACCTCTGCCTTCCCGAAGATCTCCCAGATTCTGTGAACCGTCTGGGGATGGAGTTTCAACCAGCATTGCAGAGGCCGCATTCGTAGGAGGCCAAGCTGCAGCACCGGGAGGCGGAAGCCATCAGCCCTAACATCCTCTGGAAGAACTTCAGAGGGTAACAGGCTTTGTTCCTGACAGATGCCGTGAGCTTCTGAATCATCAGAACGCGCTCTGGCGAGATTACAGCCGTCATGCGGACTGAGTCAAAGACTGCGCCCAGGAACGTGATATGTTGGCTGGGGAGCAGTGAGCTCTTGGCAAAATTGACCCTGAGTCCCAGGCACTGTAAATGGCTGAGGAGCACGGATCTGTGGTGTTCTAGCTCGGTTCGAGATTGGGCCAGTATGAGCCAATCGTCGAGATGATTCAAAACCCGGATTCCCATCTGTCTCAGAGGGGAAAGCGCCACGTTCATGCACTTCGTAAAAGTGCGGGGAGCTAGTGACAGCCCAAAGGGAAGGACCGTATACTGATAAGCCACGCCCTCGAAGGCGAATCTCAAGAATCGTCTGTGGTGGGGGGCTATCTGGATGTGAAAGTAAGCATCTTTCAGATCCAGCGAAAAGAACCAGTCCTCGGGACAAATCTGTGCGAGGATCTGCTTAAAACGTTAACATTCTGAACTTCCGTCTCATGAGGGAGCAGTTCAGACCGCCATCTTTCTTGGGGACGAGGAAGTAAAGGCTGTAGAACCCCGACTTGCTCTCTGAAAGGGGAATGATTTCTATGGCTCCCTTCTTTAACAGAGACATCACTTTGGCCCGGAGGACGTGAGCGTCGTCTGGTTTCACTGAAGTGGGAACCACACCGCTGAAACGCAGGGGCCTTCGGGCGAACTGCAGTGAGTAGCCATGATTTATGATCCCCAAGACCCACTATGACACACCGGGGATGGGATGGCTTGCCAGGCCTCGGCCCGTGTGACAAGGGGCTGGATAACGTCTAGTGATGGACTGCTGTACAGGGGTCTTTGCACTGATGATAATGGAAGAGGAAATTTGCTCTCTTTTTGACAATGTAAAATATTTATTGTGTCCGCCATGAGAACTGTGTTTTGCGTGGGCGCAACCACTGTGGACCCAGGACGCATTACAACAATTTGGTCCTCATCACCCGGAACTGAACGGGGTGGTGGGGGAACTGATTGAGAGAGCTTTTGGGGTGGTCCGGCCGTAGCGAGACTTTGCCCCATCCTCCTTCTTCCCTTCTGATCAGGAAGATTTTGGAGGCGTCGGGTCCAGCACTATTCTTGGCCGGGGCCCCTGGCGTCTCGGGAGCGTGGCGCGTTTAGCGGGATGGGCTCACTGTCGCTGCTCCTTGGAGGGCGCTGCCTGCGAGGTAGAAGGGGCAGGTTTGCTCTGATGCTGAGTCGACGCAGGCCTGGGTCGGCTTGCAGCAGTGGAAGAGCTGGAGTGCTTTGGCAGGAAATGTCGCATAGCTTGGGAAGATTTCTGTGCAGCGGAGAAGCGCTCGGTGAACCCCTCTACAGCTGGCCCAAAGAGACCGGAAAGAGAGACCGGGGCATCCAGGAAGGCCACTTTGTCGATCTCCTTAATCTCTGTTAGAGAGAGATGGCGCTCTAAAATGACCGGATTGGCCATGGTTCTCCCAATGGCTTGAGCCGTGGCCTTCGTGGCGCGCAAGGCCAGGTCCGTGGCACTGCGGAGGTCGCGAAAAGCAGGTGCATCTATCCCAGACTCATCCAGAGAGCGGAGGAGTTTGGCCTGGAACACTTGGAGAATAGCCATGGTGTGGAGCACCGATGCAGCTTGCCCAGCTGAAGAGTACGCTTGGAAGGAAGGGCCCTCTTGTTTTTCCAGCCCACAGCCGCGGGAGGACAGAGGTGAGCGGCCACGGCTTCGTCCAGAGGCGGCATGTGCTCGTAGCCCATGTCACGGGAGCCGTCAACTGAGGTGAGAGCCGCAGACGAGGAAGTGCGTAAGCGGGCCAAGTATGGGGCACGCCACGACTTCGTGAGCTCGTCATGGACCTCAGGAAAGAAGGGGGCAGAGCGCTGGCGAGGGGTCTGCCGGATACCACTCGTCCAGCCTGCTGCGTGTCGGCTCCTCGGGTGGGGCCCATTCCAGGTCGAGCTCCTCGACGGCATTGGAGAGGACACGGAATAATTCGGCTTCCATCCCGGGCCGTGCATTGATGGGCTCCAGCGACGGAAAGGTGGGCGGGGTCCTTGGAGTCACCGGCTCATTCTTCCATCTCAGATGCCGCGAGAGACATGGAGTCAAACGGCTCGTCCTCTGAACCGCCAAAAGAGACGAGGTCGCTCGCTTCTGCCGAGGGACGCTGCTCTGGGCGTGAGAAGAGGACGGAGGACAGCTCTCTCATTGGAGAGGGAGAGGCACGCGGGCGCTGGGCCGACGTGAGCTCTTCCAAGTCCAGGCGCTGAATCCCTCTACCCCGCTGTCTCTTCCTAGCTGGCTCGCAGGAGGAAGAAGATGGGAGGGCGCAAGGGGCGGGACCGCTTTCAGAGAAGAAAGCGATCCGCGAGCGCAGAGAGGCAAGACTCATGCACTCGCAGTGCGGGCATGTGGTCTCGGTGAGCGCAGCCTCTGCATGGGGCTTACCCAGACAGCCGACGCACTCACCGTGGCCGTCATCATCCTGCAGAGGGGCTCTGCAGGTGCCATAACTGTGGCGCGGCATTTGCAGCAACGCCGCTGCCATGAAAACGCCATTTGTGTGGGCTCTTCTAGAGCGGTATAGACCACGGGAAAGCTCTTTTAGCAGCAGCGTGTAAAACCGCGGAAATAAGCTGCTTTTAGAAGCGCTGGATGTCGGCAGGAGATTTGCTGAGAAGCGGCCGGGAAGCTTGAAGCGGGCGGCTCGAGATCGGCGCTGTAGCAGGCGGTGGTCTCAGCTGATCCTCTGCGATGCCTCTTCAACAGTGGAGAGAGCTCTTCCAGTGCGAAGGCGTTCAGCGGGATGCAGCAAAGAGAAGTGCAGTCGTCGCTGAAGGAGAGAGAACTGAAATCCTACAGCGAAACGCCCGCTTATATAGCCATAAGCCCCGCCCGTTTTGGCGGGCTTGTTCTCACGCTTTTTCGCCATAGGCTCACGCAGTCATTGGTTCAAAAAGTTTTCTTCTTTGAACAAATAGATATGCAGTTACACTGCGCTATTGAAAAAATGCTTCAGCGAGGAGGAAAAAGGAGCTTTTCCCCATACGCAGTATAAGTGAAAGTATCGAAAGGGAACTGACTTCATATTGAGTTGGCAAGTTTGTCAGGCAAGTTTCTGGAGTTTGAGATTTTAAACTTAATATAAAGTTTTGTAGAAAAATTTGGAGATTTAACTTGAAAGTCAAAAATGATGCCAGGTCAGTGTAGGTCTATGGAGAATGGAATGATTTAAATAAAAAAGGAAGATAAAGAATGGCACAGAAATTAGTATTTGTATTGTACAGCACAGGCTTAGGTGTAAAAGCTCCTGGAATAGGATGAAGTGTAATCTCTCCCAGCATGCAGGGACTGGAAGTGGGATTTGTTGAGAATGAGAATATTTTTCCAGGTTTGCACTTCATGAAGGTACACATGTGTATGTGAGCCTAGGATGCTATGTGTGAAGAAGAAGATGAAAAAAAAAAAAAAAGAAAAAAAAAAAAAAAAAAAGACAATTACGAAAAACTATTGGTGTGGAAAATTGTTGTTGTTGGTTTGAAGTTTTGGGATTGTTTTAGACCACTTTCATCCTTTCCCAATACTTTAGAGCTGCAGTCATGCCAATTATAACTGCAGGAGATCTGAATTAAATGAAGAATCAATTAAATACCACTCTATTTATTACATAAAGCATGATTTGAATCATCTCGGTTTGTTCCACCTTTACAGATGCAGAATCTCATCCACCTCAGGAACCTGAAAAAGTAGTCATTTTGCTAGTTTTGTTTAATTAATTGTACTACCCCTGGTAAAACACATTTTAAGAAAGTAATCATGAATCAAGTTAATTCAGTAATAAGATTTCCAATGCTTTTTTTTTTTTAAGTGAAAAGTTTAAGGTTTTTAAAACTTTTTAAACTTGACAGAATCTTAAAAATGCAGAACTCATGGGGCAAGATGAGCATGCAAAAAGTCTCTTGTGCGCACGCAAATGTTTCTTTTTTTTATGTGATCATGCGTTACAATTTCTGGTTTATGTATACTATAACCTATTTCCTTTGTGCGTCACTGCCATCTTACTTTGAAGAAAACAAGTTTAATGGTTCATATAAAATAATTGGTACAGTAAAAGTGCTTAAAATTTGGATTTTGTTAGGGCAGTATATCATATTGTATATGGTCAATTACTGGTACAGTAAAATTTTGCTATAGGCAGTGCCTCTATTATAAAGACCTTATGTCCGCTTTAATGTATCCTTTGTGGCGGAAGAGAAAGTGCCCGGTGAAATGGGCTGATGATGCAATATAAGTGGCTCATGTCCTATATGCTGAATTCAGTAATTCATAGAAAAGATTGATACAGTAAAAAGTGCTCAATTTAGATTTTGTTAAAGCAGTACGTCTAGTACGAGGCTGAATCCAGCTACATATTCATTTGTCACATATTGAAGCATGAGCCTCCCCTTTATATAACGCAATGCTCCTCTGTCTATGGTGCTGATCGCAATAAGCGCTGTTAGAATTGAATGAAGAAATTCAGCATTTCTCTGCCAAAAATGAAATCTGTCAAGGTGCTTTAATAAAGGGTGAATTGATCTGGTCAAATACAAATTTTTAGCAAATTTGACTGTGCCAATGTTTTTTAAATTGGCTGTTAAAGTTTTGTATGGGACAATATAAATATACTGCCCTAACGAAATCAAAATTTTGATCACTTTTACTGTATCAATCTTTTTTATATATAAACCGTTAAACTTAACATGTTTTCTTCATAGTAAGATGGCAGTGACGCACAAAATAAATAGGTTATAGTATAATACGTGAACCAGAAATTTGTAAATTTGCATCTTGCCACATGAATTCTGCTGCATAAAAAAACTTTTAACTTAAAAAATGCATTAAAAATCTTATTACTGAATTAACTTGAACCATTAAACTTAGTATGTTGTGCATATGGCTGTGTGCATTAACAATGCACACAGCCATATGGCGTCATTAGCCCATTTTGTGGCGTGGTTTATCGGCCGCAGCAGAGGATGTGTTAAAGCAGACATAAGGCCTTAATATTAGTGGTACTGCTCTAATAAAAGCCAAACTTTGAGCGAACCGATCTCTCTAATGCATATCCAAGCTCTTGTTTACTTCAGAGTACACTGTAAAACATAACGCTCAAAATAATTAATTGGTTTGATTAGGACAAACTTAAATTAAACAAAGTAGTTCAGTCAAATGAACTTTTATGAGTATTTTGCAGTTTCTTTTTCGTTCAAGTTCACAGAACTGATATATTTTAAGTAAACTGAACTGTTTCATTGTTTTGAGTTTCATGAACTTATTTAATTTAATTTAGACAAACTAAATTAAATGGCACTTGAAAGGGAGAGTAAATGCTAAAATTAAGTGTTATATGGTTTTTTTTAACGTGTTAGCAAATTAGCAAGTTAGCATTTTCTGAATTAGCTTGTTATAGCTAGCTAAGTTTACACTAATAAAAATGTTTACATTGAGGTTACGTGATAATTTTAAGTTAAATGTATGAATTGGTGTACTCGAACATTTCAGGTTAAGAATAATTAAAATGTATGAGTACAAAACAAAAATATGTCAGTTCTACTACTTAAACATTGAATTTCTTAAATTAAAAATTTTGATGCAACTGATTACCTCAAATTTTTTGAGTTTTTTGGGTTTACAGTGTAAGATGGCAGTGACTCACAAAGGAAATAGGTTATAGCACACATAAACCAGAAAATGTAGCACATGAGCATGTAAAAAAAAAAAAAAATTGTGTGCACTTGAAACTTTTCAGCATGGGATTTTTTTGCATGCTCATGAGTTACAACATTCGTGTGCGTGGGCGAAAGTTTTTTTTTTGTGCGAGAAACTTTGTGAGCATGGGAATTTTTTTGAGTGCTCACACGAAAAGTTTCTTGTGCACACGTGAAAAAGTTTCTTGAGAGCACACAAAAAGTTTCTCTCATAAGAAACTTTTCACGTGCTCATGAGAAACTTTTCAGCATGAGATTTTTTTTTTGTCTTACGCATTACAACATTTGCGTGCACACTCAAACCTCTTTACTTTTTTTTTTTTTTTTTTTTTTTTTTTTTTTTTTTACTTTACTTCTTTTTGACTCACAAAAAAAAAAGTTTTTGACTATGTGCACAGGAAAACCCAGGTTGTGCCATACATTTGCACAATGGTGGGAGGACAGGAATAAAATCTCAATGACTCTCCACTGACTGTCTCCTCTCTTAGAAGCTCAGGTACTTACTCCCACCTCAACATACTAAAATAATCTACAGTTCTATTTATATAAGCATGGTGTATGTAAGAAAAAAAAATAATTTTATTAATCACGATTTTGGCCTTGTGTGAGATTTTATAAGTAAAATATGTAATGAATTTAGTTTATGCTTTCTTAGTCTGAAGCATAAATTTAACAAAACGCAATGAGGTTTATTATGTTTAAAAGAAGAATAAAACAATTGGTAAAAAAGAGAATAATACACCATAAAGAGAACATACAGTATCATAAATGTAGTCTATTATCTTACACAATTTTGATTCTCAAGTAAAGTTTATGGTGTATGTTTAGATATTTTTATGGTAACACTTTATTTTGATGGTCCACTTTAGACATTCTACATGTAAATTTTAGCTTTGATAAAAATTTGTTTGAATGGCATGCTGCTCAGACTTGTTAATGCATCAAAGTGCATGAACGTGTTGAATTATGCAGAAGGAAATGGCACAAACAAGCGTGCAGTCTCAGGTTAATGGTAATTGAATTTGATGATGAGTTGTCCATTTAGACAAATTGTTTTCGACTAGTTGTCTCTTACTCCCAGGCCGTAATTAAACATGCTTAAAAGGACAGGAGAACAGAGACTGTGTGAAACAGAGCGTGTATCTGCACTACCTAGTGATAGCTAATGTGACACATTGCGTTGTGAGTCATAGTTGTAAGTTGACACACATGGGTCCAGCCAACTCTAATTATCTAAGACAAAAGCTTTTACAGCTTGTGTCACCTATTTTTACAGTCTTTCTTCATGCAAATTCTTCAGATTTTATTTTGGAGACCACAAAGAGTTTTTGCATGAAATATACTGTGGTGTTTTTTTTTTTCTTTTCTTTTTTGATGAAGTATAACATTTCAAACTATATCATTCTAATATATATATAGTGGTATGACATTGAGGTTTGTACAATAAAGACAAGAGACTTTTATGTTCATATGCATAGTGTGACTTACCCTTGCAATATTTTCTATAAACCTGCATGCTTTACTTTGAAAATATTGTTATCTTTTTGATACTCAACCCAGTTGTCTATGCTGTCTGGAGGTGAAGTGACTTCATTATTAATTGCTCCCTAGGAGAGCAGTAGTATAATTTAATTTTCTCAAAATAAAGAAAATCTGAAGTTTAGCTCTCGGGGTATTTGCTTGCAACCATTTAGGCCTTCTCTTCTTATTAATTAGCACTGGCTAGAAATAAATCCCACTGAGGTCCCATTGAGATGATAAAACAATCTTTTCTCTTTGGTAAAAAAGAAAAAAAACAAAACAAATAGCAGCATTCATTAGAGGTGAAGGCATCCCCATCGGAAATCTCAGAGCACACCCGTCCACAGCATGTGGTTACTGAAGAAAAAAACGGAATCCCGTCGCCTCCAAGCGATGACATATTGGATTTTCATAATTGTCAGTGCAGAAATGTGTTTCCCTAGTGGTGGAATGCTTATGAAAGTGAAAAAACAAACAAACAAACATATTAATGTAAATCTACAGTATAACAACAACAACAACTTTAATTTCAGTCTGTTCCTCATGCAAATATATCATATGACATCAGAAGACTTGCAATATAGCACAAGTCAAAATGGCTACTGTTTGAGGCCATTCATACACTTTTAAAGTGCATCTTCGTGTATTAACTTCCATGCAGTGTGTAATATAATTGTTTGTGAATGTAAAATGTTTGCAAACTTTATATGGAAAAACCGGCGCCATCATTACTGTTCATATCACTGTGTACAGTATACACTTGTTGAGGAAGTCTCCAAAGCTGAAATTTAGATATGGTAATGCCATTTCTTTTCTTACACACGTTTTAAAAGGTAGACCAATTACAACAGACTGGGCCAATCAGCAGAGTAGACCAGTCACAGCAGACTCGGCCAACGGACCAATCAGAGCAGAGTATAGGCTCTTGGAAAGGAGGGGTTTAAGAGAAATTAGGTAATGTGCAATGTATAATATGAGAAAATTAAACTGTTTTTTAATACGTTTAATGCATGTAATATAATGTAGGAGACGTCCAAAACAAAATTAGGAACCTATAATATAGTATAATACTGAAGGTGCGCTTTAAAAATAAAGTTTTCAAAAGGGGGGTTTTGTAATGATGCTAGAGAAACCATTTTTGGTTCCTAAGGACCTTTCAGTGAACCTTTTTTGTGTGTGTGTGTGTGTGTGTGTGTGTGTGTGTGTGTGTGTGTGTGTGTGTGTGTGTGTGTGTGTGTGTGTGTGTGTAAAAGAACATTTTAATAATCTAAAGAACACCTTTTCTCTAAAAGGAACCTTTTGTGGAACTGAAAGTTTCCATGGATTTTAAAGGTACCATCAATGCCACTAAAGAACCATTATTTTTAAGAGTGCACAGAACGCATTTTTGTGGTTAAATGTGTGGGAAACAGAGCATGGAGCAAAAATATATAAATAAAAGCAAGATCTAGAGACACATTTTTAAAAATTCTTTAACTTGAGCATCACATTTTTAGAATGGCGTGTCATGTTCAAGACACTGCAAACGACGCAAGCGCAATGGTAAAACACGTCCGTCTAGTGCATGTTTACATAGAAAACAATGAAAAAGCAGCACAGTGGAATGCAAAGACTTGTTTTGTGTGAACATTTATTTAAAGCATTTCCTTTTGTGTTTCATGTTGTCATGTGGGCTTTGGAACAACATGACTACAAAATGATGACTCTTCTTTTAATGTATCTTCAAAGAATTGCTTTTGTCTGTTCATTCTCAAAGTATTCATTTTCTTTTGATTTGCCTTATTTTTCAGTGCCAGCTTTTGTGTCTGCATGAAATTACAGCTCATTGTGATGTTGTTCTTAAAATACAAGACATGCTGTCTTCATGACAGAAGTATAAAACGATTACCAGGCCAAGTGCTTTTAAAATTACAATTCTCAAGTCCACACACACACACACACACACACACACACACACACACACACACACACACACACACACACACACACACACACACACACACACACACACCCACACCCACACCCACACCCACACCCACACACACACACATTCATACTTGTATATGTGGTTTACGGGGACTCTCCATAGACATAATGGTTTTTATTCTGTATAAATTGTATATTCTATCCCCCTACACTACCCCTTCCCCTAAACCTACCCATCACAGGAAACTGTCTGCAAAAATAAACACAGTTTAGTATGTTTTGTAAGCCATTTGGTTTACGAGGACACAGGAAGTGTCTTCATAAACCATGTTTATGTTGTAATACCCATGTCATTATACACATTTGTGTCCTCATAAACCATGTATACAAGAACATACACATGCATTTTGGGTTTCCATATTTTATGGGGACATTCCATAGTCATAATAGTTTTTATACTGTACAAACTGTATATTCTATCCTAACCCTACACCTAAACCTACCCATCACAGAAATCTTAATGCCATTTTTGATAAAAAAAAAAAAAAAATGGGGACCAAAAAAAATGTCTATGGTATGATAAATGGTATTACTATCATTGTGTGGACATTTGGTCCCCATATTGTAGGGAATTCCAGGACCACACACACAGACCATCGTGCATCCATGATTATTGGATCTTGTGGTTTCTCAATAATCTAATATTGATGTAGATGTGGAGAGGCCAATAGTCAAAAAACAAAGGATGGTGCATGCAGAGCATTTTTTTTTTTTTTTTTTTAGAAGTGATACAAGCTGGTGTTATTTCTTTAACATCTCTGTCTCTGTGTGAACTGGACATGATCCAGTAACTTTGATAACATCTTGTGGCTCTTATTCACATTGAGAGTGAATATTGGCTGTGAACAAGATAATGGATTCCCAAAAACCACAGTGTAAAAAAAAAACCTGTCCAAAGGTTTTTGAGGTTGTTTTTGTTTGTTTGTTTTACTTCTATGGGTGGAAAAAGAACTCATTTCAGAACATTATATAACATACAAGGTTTATATAAAAAATATTTAATGATGGAATAATGACAGTGAAAGTCTACTGTTAGAAATAAGCATTATACAGACCTAATTCATTATATTTTAATTAGTATTTGCAGGTACCAAAGTCCAAAGTATGCGTGTACTGTGCTGATGACAAAATTTCTGTCATGTGCACGCACAACTAAAACTGAAATACATCACTTAAAGATTGAAATATATGACTCTGCATAGTGAATATGTCTTTAATGCAGGTAATATATTTTCCCCTCTCCTTCTTGAAGAGCACACTTTTTCACGTTTATGAATTTAAAAGAATTGACGTTTCCTGCAAATATGCTTAAGCTAGCAAGATGAGTGATAAAAGAACATGTTGAGCACAGCGTAATGCAAGAAAGGACAGAGAGTCATTTATCAAATAATAAGACATGTCAAGAAGCATGCAAAGAAAAGAAATATATTAAACTTGCATGGTTACCCGAACAAACCTTCATAATGAGAGCGATAGCAGACAACATTGTTGATTTATTATTGCATGTGCCTGTGCTATTCCTGTAGTTTTACAACTGTGTGAGTCAAGCTTTAAAGGATTAAAATGTATCATGTATAGCTTGCCAGTGAATATACTTCAACCCTGTCATCCTTGTCCGTTTTGATTAATTTCCCTCCTCATTCATTATTCTTTCACCAGGCCCTTGCCTTGTATATTTATGATTTGTGCCTGGCATGAAAACAAAATTCTAACACAAAACCTGTCTCTAGTATAAAGACTCACATTCAAGAATAACACAATAAACCTGGCATGTGTGGGTGATTCGGCACAGTTTTGCATTACTCTCAGAATAAAACAACAGGGTCAGGAATCATCATGGGGCCATGAGTTTAGTCTCGGACAGCTGTGCTGAAACATGTCCTGAAACTG
Organism: Megalobrama amblycephala; assembly: GCF_018812025.1. NCBI lineage: Eukaryota > Metazoa > Chordata > Actinopteri > Cypriniformes > Xenocyprididae > Megalobrama > Megalobrama amblycephala. Next base: position 36,242,863 of record NC_063045.1, read on the forward strand.
TCCTGTGGGTCTGCAGTTGTTATTTTTACAGCTCCGGGAGGGGTGGGTGGGGGGTTTAGAGGTGTGCCAGATTACTTTATTTGTATTAGGGTTTAATTATTGAATGCTAATATTTGGGAAATGTATATATGCTTTCAGATGTTGTGTTAAAAATATTAAATTAAAGTTCATGCTGTTTTGGGTACCATCATGTGATTCCAAACTTTTCTTTCTTTTGTGGAACTCAAAAGGAGGAGTTTTGAAGAATTTGCTGGTCGCTGTTTTCTATGCAATTACAATGAATTGGGATTAAAGTTGTCAAAAGCACCTTAAAGGGTTAGTTCACCCAAAAATGAAAATTCTGTCATTAATTACTCACCTCATGTCGTTCCACACCCATAAGACCTTCATTCATCTTCGGAACACAAATTAAGATATTTTTGATAAAATCTGATGGCTCAGTGAGGCCTGCATTGCCAGCAAGATAATTAACACTTTCAGATACCCAGAAAGCTACTAAAGACATATTTAAAACAGTTCATGTGACTACAGTGGTTCAACCTTAATATCCTGAAGTGACGAGAATAATTTTAGTGCGGCAATACAACAAAATAATGACAATATCTAGTGATGGCCGATTTCAAAACACTGCCTCATGAAGCTTTGAAGCTTTATGAATCTTTTGTTTCGAATCAATGGTTCAGAGAGTGTATCAAACTGCCAAAGTCACATGATTTCAGTAAACGAGAATTTGTTACGTCACAAGTGTTTCCAAATTTCAATGGTTTACCACTGTTTCCAAATTTCAATGGTTTACCACTTACCGCATCCAACCGATTTTATCAAAAATATCTTAATTTGTGTTCCAAAGATGAATGAAGGTCTTACTGGTGTGGAATGACATGAGAGTGAGTACTAAATGACATAATTTTCATTTTTGGGTGAACTAACCCTTTAAGATATTATTTTAAATTAGAAGTCCATATGTGACCTGCTCTGGCGAAATGAATCGGAAGTCGCAACGTTCTATTTTAAGATATGGGCCGATAATGTGGAAAAACGATGAAAAAAAATCTATTTTTTTTTTTTAAAGCTAATTTCAAATAACAGAGTTTCAAAAATAATCTCCCAAAGTTTCATAGTCCAGATAATTGAGTAAAGGTATTTAAATGGCTATTAAATTTGACATGGAACTCCTCTCGTCACTTATGAGCATTTCCCAGTATCCCCTGAAACGTCTCGGCTCTCCAAATATGGTGTTACACGTTGTATAGAACCAATTGAAAAGCTTAGAAATGTAAACACACTGACATAAACACTGATTTTTATCAATGGGAAGCCCCGTTTCGACTGACAGGCACGACTAGCACGTGCTCTGTGTAAACAAGCTAGCAGATCTCCTCAATGTCTAGTTGTGAATCAGTTAGCGGTGATCGAGATGTCGAGTTAGCCAAAATACTTGCCTTTTGCTGTAAAGGGTGTAAACTCAACGATGGAGAGCCGTGTTTTCTGTCATTTGATGAAGATTTCGTTTACGAGATAACCCACACACACCCTCTCTCTCAAGCAAAAATGTAGCACCTCTGTTCAATCTTTCTGATTTTAGTAAATCTTTGTAAAAGTGCCTTTATAAAATATTAATTCAAATAAATACTTTAAAATAATTTGAGCTTCAGCCTGGTTTAATAACATTTATATATATAAAAATGTCTTTGGTCCAATTAAGCTGTAAAATAAATAGTTTATCCCTTTAAATGCAATGGATTTTGGAAGATATCAACAAAAAAACGGCAAAAAAACGTTAAAAGCGATTTTCTCAGGTTTTCAATTGGAAAAAGAGGGCAGACGACCATAATTCAAATGGGTATATCTTTAAAACCATTCAAGGTATGACTTTGACTAGGATATCATTTTAAAGCTTATTGTCTCATCTTTCCATTATGAAATTTGGGTCACTGTGACTCATTTTGCTGGATCAGGTCACATATGATGCATGCAAAAGTCTTCTGAATTCATGGTACAGCTTTCTGAGACAAACACCTAAATTCAGGTCTTATCCCTTGTAACAGTGAGTTGAATTCAAGAATAGTCTGATCTGTGATCAAATTGTTTGGGCTTGTTTTGTGAACGGGATTCATAGAGAAAATCTTTTATCGAAAAAATCAATTTAAAAAATGAGTCAGACAGCCACTTCTGAACATGTCAAAGATAGCTAGTGCAGATGTCAAGATATTCAGTCAATAAAAACTTACATTTCAGTCTTTTCATCACAGCTATCATATGGCTTCCAACTTGAAATGTTTTGTGATGTAAGTCATATATGGCATCTTTTATATTTTTTCTTTTTCTTTTTCAAGTCTGACAGTTCTAATCTTCCCCATCCATTTTCATCCCAATGAAAAGATATTCTTCAAAATTTACCTTTTGAGTTTCATGCAATAAATACATGAATGAATGAATGAATCAAAAGTCATAATTGTTTGCAAGTTAGGTATTGGCATTTCAGTGCATTCATTTCCCAGTGTTTTTTTCTATTTACACATCCTAGAAAGACTTGACTGTTGTATATATTGATATATTTTGCAGCATCTAGTGCATGACGCACCATTTTAAAAACAAGGAGGTCGAGTTAAAATTTCAACTTGAACTGATGTTTCATTTTTTTATTCCTCTGCCGATTGTCGCAAAACGCAAAAACGTGTTCTGTGTGAATGGCCCCTACTTGTGTTTTTCTTCCTTTGTAACTGTCCAATTTTTAGACCCACAATCTTCATGATCTTGATGGTGTGTTTTTGCACTGAGAGAGATACTATACATTAGCCTGATTGGGTTTTTTGTACTTAATGGCTCGGGTCTGGTCATGTGAGGCTGTCTATTGTGACTGATCAGTCTTGGAACAAGACCGCATCTGATGAGCCAACACTCCTACACTTCTTTATTGGAGAGTGTCCAAGCTGCCCATCATTTGAATGCCAGCCCAGTTTCTGAATGAGGCCCCGAGTCAAATTAACAGCAAAAGCTATCTATACTGCAGATCAATCCAGATTACCTCAATTTTGAAAAATGCCCTCAAGGTTATCAACACATTCTATAAATCAAATGGAATATGATGACATAAACTTCAGCGTTTTCTGCAAACAGGAAAACAGCCAAAGCAAATCTAAGACACTTTTAGGGGAAAACAAAAGACACTGAGAACAGGGCCAAGTGGGGCAGAAATCTTTGGTCATTATAAGGGCAGCATCCGAAATCACCATCTGTCTGAGTGGGTAATTCTTTTAAATAAGTACTTTGCAACAATTAAAAAAGTATTTTTTATATAATATGAATGCTTGTGCTATGAATAAAATTCAGGCATACTACATCTGCCATATTGTCATTGTCATTGTCATGTGACTTGTGGCGTCAGTTGCGTCACTTCACTGCCATTCACAAATCCTCTTCTGTGGCCTCATGGGATATTAAAGTGTCCATTGTATGCACACTTCAAAAAAATCACCAGTAGTATGTCATCCAGGTACATTTCCCCTATTGTTTTATGAATACTAAGACATACTGCTTTTCATCTTTTTATAACAGGGAAGTATGCCAAGGATTTGGTTAGCATGGTGGTGTTAGCAATCGATGCCATTGTCAAGAACAAGAAAATACAGATTTCTAAAATGAAAAATTTTGTTGCTTAGCGTACTGTCTTAGCTTCAGTCTTCTTGCTTATCCTGTGCCCACACGTTCAATTATGTTTTGATTATTGCTAAAGGTGGTAGCATTACAAATGGCCATTCCTTGCACTGTAAATGTTTTTGTAAATTTAACAGTAAAAGACTGTCAAAATGCTACAGTAAAATCCTGTTAATTTTTTAACAGCAAGTTCCCATACTACAGTATTTCTCAAACTTTTTCTGCCATTCCCCACTTTGGAGGTGAGGAAGCCCTATCTGTCCCCAATCGCACCCAACAAAATGGTAATAAACTAGGCTTTAAGTTTAACTGTTAAATTGAATTAAAATGTATTTTTATTAACATCACATTTTAAAAACATAACATCAAATAACGGCATTAAAAAATAGAGAAAATAAGTGCAATTACAGTAGTAAGAAAAAGCATGTGAACCACTTGCAGAAAATGTGAACAATTTTAACAAAATAACATGCATTTTGTATGATCTCTTATTTTTTGTAAAAAAAAAAAAGAAAAAAAAAGCTGAATTTATTCAGATGGCCCCATTCAAATTGAATTGTCCTCAGTGTGAAAAGATGGATCTCAAAATCATACAGTCACTGCTGGAAAGGGTTCAAATATGCAAAAAATGCCTTTTTTCTTGTGGACTATATATAAACATCTTTTATGTAAAATATCTTACTCACAGTACTAAACAAAAATAACATGCATTTTGTAATGCATTTGAAACTTATTTTGTCAAAATTGTTCACATTTTCACAGATTCTGCAAGTGGTTCACATACTTTTTCATACAACTGTATATTATCACTTTGCATCCTTTGTTCAAAAGTAAATAATAATAATAATAATAATAATAAACATGCAATTGTGTTTGCATTTTGCCTCTGATAACCTCAAATTCTGAAATAGAGAAAATAAAAGTTTGGACTAGTTCTTTGCTTCATTTTGTCAGTTTGCAAACTGCACACAAAAAAACAAACAAAATTGACAAAAAATGAATAATCTTATTCACTATTCTACACATCTTTTCAAAATGAGGTTAGGCTTGATACTGCCACTCTCAAGTCATGCTTAATGTTATGAGATCAGTATTCCAGGAGTTTTCTTTGGAAGAAGTCAAATGGCTTATTAATGTGTTTGTGGTGTTTTGTCTCTAAATGTCATCTTAATTCGTTGGGCCTCGTGCTATCTGCTGCTAACGTTTTGAGACAGAGAACACACACAGGTTTCTCATCTGCCCCCACCACACCAGCTGTAAATCCAAGACCAAGATACGCCTCATCATATTTTCTTTTCAGCTGGCTTTTTGGTTGATTAGGTCAACTGTCTGTCTTGGTTTTCTCTGCTGGTGAAAGTTTTTTTTTTTTTTTTTCATTCCATGTCACAAACTTATCCATTGCTAACTTTTGTATCTGTTACCGACTACCACCTCTCCACATTAAATTTTTTGTTCCGCTTCAATTAACATTTCAACATTAAATCATTCTCGTAGGCTACTATGGTTCCATGTGACATTTTCTTCACAGTCTGATGTTGTTTTAAGTAAGACTTACATTTAAATGTGTCGTCGTTTTGTTTTGAGTGTATGGTCAAAAAAATAGAGAGACCAATTTGGTGTTTGCAAACAGCAATGACGTTTTTTGTGGGCGGAGCCTAGCTGGTTGCAGAAAATGACAGTTGAGCAGTAGAAGTCTATGGAAGCCACGAAATAAAAGAATAAAAAAAGTTAATTTCGAATTTATATCTCACAATTCTGACTTTTATTTCTCGCAAATCTGAGTTTACATCTCACATTCCTTACAAAGAAAAACAGAATTGTGAGATATACTCGTTATCCTGTCTTTTCTGAATTGCAATTTATCCCGCAATTCTGACTTTCCCCCCCTCAGAATTGTGAAATAAACTCACAATTGCGAGTTATAAAGTCCGAACTGGGAGTAATAAACATGCAAATGCAAGAAAAAAAAAGTAGAATTGTGAAATAAAAATTATGTTTAAAAGTTATCTATGTAAAATATTATAGGTTTAAATTATTTTAATTATAATTATTTCATGCTGTAACTGCTATGTATGTATGTCCTCTGAACTGCATATGTGAATTATGTAGACTTACTGTTTACATCAAATTCCTGCTTTAATAGTAGACTAATCCTTGCAGGTGTCATCAGTCCAGTCTGTGAAACGTCTCAAAGGACGTTTTCAGCGATGGTTTTCTTTAAAAATGAAGACTATATTTTTTGCATTCCGATTCCAACATCCAGAGGCACAACAAAACATTTTTCTCTTATTCTGTGGATTTTGCACATTTTCCTTCAATTGCTACCGCTATTTTTCTGCAACCAGTATGCGCGCGCAGCTGCAAGTGACGTAATTGTGACGTCTGCTCCAAAGTGGTCTGTTGAGATGGGCACAAAAATGACCAAATTTCCTCCCGTTTGTATTCCACTTGTCATGTCTCTATTCCTCACCAGTGGGGTGCGCCCCAGAAATGCTGCCTTACTATATGTGGTTAAAAACTGTAATAGATCTAACAGGATTTTAAGTAATTTTACAGCAGTATACTGTTAAATGTACATGCTTTGGAGGTAAAAAACGAACAGTCATTTTATAATTTTCAGTGAAAAACTCTAAACTAAACAGTGGCTGCAGGGCTTCTCCTGGTCCAGTAGACACATGAAACAAACAAGAACCCTTATGTTGCGGAGTAACACTGCTCTTTGCTTGGGGCCCCGGGGCATTTGACTTACATGTCCAGTTGGTAATCCTGCCCTGGTTTAGAAGTAATTTATTTGAAAAATCACAAATCTAATTATTATTAATAATAAACACACCCTGACCTCATTTTGACTTTATTTCTGGACCGCTACATGGCCATAACGGCTGTATGAATTAAACATGTAATCACTTTTAAAACAAAGCCTTTCTCAACTGCAAAACATACTAAATCTTGCAGGAAGCACAGCACAATCACAATACATGCAGCCGAGATGTAGTTCCACCCTGAACGGCTGAGACAGGGAACCCTCCTTCAGGCGGGTGCAAACTCAGATTCCGTCCCCAATCCATCAGAGGAAAGCGAGGAAGAGAATCGTCTCTGGCTTTACCGTCTTTCCCTCATCATGCAGTGGCCAAAAATACAACCGGAGTGAACCAGAAATATATGAGTGAAGGGGCTGACATAGTCGTGCAGGGAGAAAAGCAGTGGGCTATAAGATACACACACACTTTCAAGCACACGGACATGCACACATGGATCTGTTCCTCCTCCACATCTTCCATATCCGCCACCACCGCCTCAACAGGCTTAGCAATGGTAAAACGAGCACTGCCCACAAAATCCACCCTGGTAAAAAGAGAGAGAGACCAGCTGATACATTAAGCAGGATGGGAACAGATAACTTTGATGTTTTAAGTATTTTGCACCATTCATGAACAGCTCTTATACTTAATGGCAATTTAATCACATCGTTCAAGAAACCGCATACATTGATTCTTGCACAATGAGCTTGATTGGCCGCAGGCTTTAGCTCAAGCTTAGAGTTATGGCACAGCAGGGGAATACAGTTAAAAAGCCCCTTGCACTCAATATCTCTCCATTAGGTGTGAGGTTTTCCCTGCTCATTTCCTCAATCACTCTATCTCTCTTTGGCTCTCTCCACCTCCCACCTTTTCCCACCAAGGCTCATCAGAAGCAAGGGATTGCATCTGCCTATTTTTAGCATTAACATGGCAGATTTTCACCCTCCTTCATTGGACTCTTACAGAAGCTTGGAAAATATTGTGCTATGATATTGAGTGGGAAAAATATGAGGGGATTTTCTTGTTTCACAGCTGTGGAGTTTTGAAGGTCTGAAAACATGTACTAAAGAACATGGAAAAGTATCAGTACTGCTAAGAGTGTTGCGATTGTTTGCACGTGTACAGTGAGGTCCAACTAGTGCAAATGTTTCTATTGTGAATATAATTATAACTGTTCTTAGTATTGTTATTAATGTTGTTGTTGTTGTTGTTATAACAATAGTAATACTTAACATAGCTGCAAGCAGCAATTACGGGGCCAAGCACAAAAGCGGCACAACAAGCCAGCCAACATGGCCGTAAGCATCAGACCAACTGCAACAGTGAGCAATTAAAGACTTATTAGGATCATTTTAGTCAAAAGAGCTGAAAAATCACATATACAGTCAATAATAAAGATTTACTGGTTTATCACTTTCCACCAATAGGTGGCGCTGTGACCAAAATAATGCGGTATAGTCAGAGTGAGTTGACAATGACAACCGCAAAATTTGGTGTCAATATGTCAAAGCATTGCAGAGATACAGCTTCAAGAGTGTGTTTTGCATCATGCCTCAAATTCATTGCTCCGGTATACGAAAACGGTTTGACTTATCAACTTGAAATCCATAACTTTTTGTCGGCATGCTCTGGAGATGATACGGTTCAATTTTGGTGAAAATCGGAGCAACGGTCTAGGAGGAGTTTGAAAAAGTAGGTTTTTAAAGAAAAACAATATGGCGGACAGGACGTTCAGCTGACTATAGCAAATTTGATATCTATGTTCTCAGCATCACCCAAGGAATCTACAGAGACCAGTTGGTTCCAATCGGTTAATATAGTCAAAAATTATTAGCATTTTTGTAAATTTTGTTATAACTTTTGACCACAAGGCCGAAACTTCTCAGGCTCCTTCAGGGCATTGTCCTGATGACTCATACCGAGTTTCGTAATGATATGCTAATGCATTCGTAAAATACAGCATTTTAGCACAAAATTTAAAACAGCCGATGGCTAAAATGGCCAATATGGGAAATGCATGATTGGCATGATTCCCCGAATCCAACGAGATCAAATTTATGATTTTTGGACAAACCCATCAGAAGTTATAAGCAAAAATAGCCATTTTTCATATCTCCGCACCAGTTGGTGGCGCTGCGCCAAAACACTGCATGATGCCTTAGGTCATGTTTGTGATGACATGTACCAAGTTTGGTCAGAATACGTTAAAGCGTTGCGGAGATACAGCCTTATGTATATTTTCGCAAGCACTACGTAAAATTTGTTCGCGTGTTTTTTTTTTTCGAAAACGGTTTGAGGAATCTACTTGAATTCTATAACTTTTTGTCGGCATGGTCTGAAGATGATCTGGTTCAATTTTCATGAAAATCGGAGTAACGGCCTAGGAGGAGTTCGAAAAAGTACATTTTTCAGATAATTCAAAATGGCGGAAAAATTTTCATGACGGAAAGTGACGTCATAGTATGCAGTCGATTCGTCTTGACCCAAGGAATGAGAGGAAAAAAAGAATTTTGATTCTAGCCCTTACGGTTCAAAAGTCATTAGCATAAACATGAGTGCAACTTTGGACAGCTGGTGGCGCTAGAGGGATTGAGTTAGAGACTCCAAATTTGCTATGGACAAAGGTCAGACTGTCCTCTAACTGTGTGCCAAATTTCACAACGTTCCCGCAAGCGGTTCTATGTGCTGCCATAGACTTCAAGAGCGGAAGAAGAAGAAGAATAATCGAAAAGAAAAAGAACGCCAACAGATACAATAGGTGCCTAAGCACCTTCGGTGCTTGGCCCCTAATTAATAGCAATATTCATAAGAAATGTAATATTTATATGAATTGATACAAACATAATAATACATTATTATTATCATTATTACAAACTAACAAAATTATTCATATTAATAACACAAGTATGCATAATAGAATAATATAAACAATATTATTGTCATGATTACAGATAAGTATTAAATTTATTTTGAATAGTATTAAAATATAAAATTAATAAATGTGAATAATAATACTAATAATACATTGATGCTATTATTGAAATTTTAAATAAAATAATTACTGATATTAATATTGCCAATATTAAGTAATATTTATATGATATAAATATTGTAATATAATGTAATTAATATAAACAATAATAATAATAAGGTTAAATTGAAAATTTTAGCGTTTGCGATGTCTAATGAATACTCAGTATAAATACTGTATGTTTGTTAATTCAGTATTAAAAGCCATGACCTCATCCTTATTCACAACGAAGCTATTAAAATTTTTGATTTGACTGAGGGTATGTACAGACAACAACAAAAATGGAAACGTTTTTCCTTTGCGTTTTTCGCTTACAGACGACAACGTTGTTAAACCAATCCATATTCACACAGATCTCCGAAGACTAAAAATTCTGTATTATTCATGTCAGGCCAGTAGCTGAAACTATGTGCCTATAAACTGAACACGTAATATGCATGCTCATTTCACAAATTCACCTTTTTTGTTTACACTGAGACAATAACGGTATTGCTCTCAAAAATTTGCAATTTGAAACCAGCTTTTAACTTTGCATTTTCAGGCCTCCAAAACGCTGTTGTCGTGTAAATGAATGGCCAAAACGCATAAAAAGTTTTCCGTTTTTAGTTGAAAACGGCATTGTGTAAACGGCCCTGAAAGGATAGTTCACCCAAAAATTTTGTCATCATTTACTCATCTTCAAGTTGTTCCAAACCTGTATGAGTTTCTTTTTTCTGCTGAACCCAAAAGAAGATATTTTGGAAAATGTTGGTAACCGGACAGCTAACGGTAATCACTGATCTCCATAGGAAGAAAAAAAAAAAGTACTATGGAAATCAATTGAATACCGTCAACTGTCCGGTTACCAACATTATTCCGAATATCTTCTTTTCAACAGAAGAAAGAAACTCATACAGGTTTGGAACAACTTGAAGGTGAGTACATGTTTACAAAATGTTCATTTTTGGGTGAACTATCTCTTTAATGTTTTAGTACTGAGCTCTGTATTCATCCAAAAAAGAAAGATAACAAGATTATTACTCTACAAGGCATAAACTGTGCAATTAGCAAATAATTTATGTGTCTTTCACACCTCCAAACACAGAACACAAAAATCACATCAAAGGCCAATTATTATTACTGTACTAAAGGGTTATAAGTGCAAAAATAAAGCGTGTGATCCTCCATCTGTTTCCTCAGTGCAGTTCAAAATAGAAGTAAGCCCAACAGAACAACTTTACATGTCGCAAAAGCTGAGGAAAGAGCGTTTTTTTTGTTGTTGTTGTTTTCTTTTGTTGTTTTGCCAAGTTCTTTTCTCACATTATCCATTATTAATATCTTAAAATGTAATTGCTGTATTTATTGTAAAGCACAGCTTCAACCTTATAGCAATCCAGCCGAGTGGAAGTTTCAATTAAAAAACATAAGCAGCATCCAGGCTGATAAACAGCAAGGATTTGCCATGTAACCTCATTAGCATTTAAAAGGAAGTTTTAATAAAGTCTTAAATGCTACTTTACCACAGTAAATAAAGTCCAGTGAAAACCTTTATTTTATTCAGGCTTTGTATACATATTAAACTAACTGTAACACACATTAAAATACCAAATGTTGTTGTTTCTAAACCGAAAGTTTTCATAGTTTAACTTTTTGAACTCATTTTGATTCAGACTCCCTGAATTTGAAGTTCTGTGCATATTTTGGGTATTTGAAAAAGAAAGAAAGAAAAAACACCTCAGGAAACCTCACAATTATGCAGATATCTGACAGATGATGTGGTTTAAATAATAAATAGCATAACTAGTGCAGAAGACACTGTAAAACAGTACAATGAAATGTCATTACTGTTCAGCGGATACAGAGATGAATTTGACGGTGACTAGCTGTGAAATTACATAAACTTTGGGATATCTCCCAATACTCACAGTTATATTATCCTCAAGCAAATGAAACCTTTCACAACTATTGAAAGACATCACTAACTTAACATTTTTTAGTACGGTAGTGTGACTACTTTGAAATAGTGTAGCTTTTCCAGTCACAAGCTAATTTTGCTAACGACTAGCGATCTAGCACATCATCACTGTTTTTGAGATTAACTTATAGTTAGCCTCATAATCATTTTACTTTAAATATCAGGAGACAATTAAATGTAGCAGTCAATAATAATTGTCGCAAGGGACTTCATTTAGAAAATGTTTCATTTCCCTTACATCATCATGGATGTGATCAAACTTCTAATTGATGTCTGCGAGCACATAAAATATTCATAGGCAAACGAGAAAGCTCTTAAACAGGCTTTTTGAAGGATATACTGTACATCAAAGTACGTATTGTCACAAAATTGCATTGAATTATTTATTAGGGTCTGTTTAAAGTAACAAGTCAGTCAGATAAAGATTCTTTTAACATTTCAGATGGATTATGATTATGATCTTACTATTATTATCTAACATGGCATGATCCGTGTCATACAGCATGATATTTCCTAATGGCCTAATTGTCACTGTGCTATAGTAACAACATTATGGTAGATATGTTATACCCTTTTCATCTTTTTATATGGCCTCCAGTTATATCTAGTAATTTATCATTAACTGGTCTAAGAGCCATGCTCACATAAATCATCCTCTTATTTAAATGAATCAGTTCATTTGGTTCACTTGAGTCCTTGCCCAGAAATCCTTTATTTTTAATAGTTTGCCATGTTTTCAATGTGGATATATCAATTGAAAGTTTTCTTTTCATAGTTTTATTAGTTGTATTTAGCATACATTTATTTGTTCAATATCATGATGTCACTCTAATTGAGGCCTTTAAAGGTATGGTAGGCAATTTGTTTTATAAACACTTCAATCAGTAATAGAAATGGTCCAAATATTAAAGCATGCACTTATGGTCTTGGTCATATCTTCTGTGGAAGTCTCAGGACTAAAAAATGTTCATCTGAATGCAATGATATGATGTAATAGCTGCTATGCACTGATGCCTGCACAGACATCACACGTCATTAGCCCTACTATGAGTTGTAGACAGTCAACAAGTGCCACAAATAAACAGCAGCTGGCTTTTACAGTTCCTCCTGAACCAAAACTACAAGGTTATACAGTGTTCATACCATGTTGTAGCCGTAATTAGGAGATGGCAACCTGTGTTTTACCAAAGACTATAGAATAACACAAGACGTGTCACTCGTATTGTTTTGAATGGGAGAAAGTGTAATGCGCAATATGGCCGAACAAGTCCCGCCTTCTAAATAAGAGCCAATGGCTGACTGGTAAAGTCATCGCGTCACTTCAGTGGCCGTTAGAATCACTGGTTTCTATAGAAACAGTCAGACACGCGCCTCAGAGGAGACGCGCATTTAGGTCTGCGCATGCGCATTAGCTTGATCCAGCCTGAAATTTTTATTTTTTTTTGTCATGATTTGAGCGTTTAGAAATTAAATTTATGAGCCCGTTGTTGTTAGATTTCATTGGTGATTTCAAATATGAAATTTAATCGTAAGGTTGGTGAACAGTTTTGGAGAATTTGATGTTTCCCCATTCAAAGAGACAGGAGCTGCATGATGCCCAGGATGCCCGAGAGGCGTTTCAAAGATGGCTGCCGAGTGAAATTACTTGTCTTAAAGGGTCTTTGGTTTTACCCGGAGCTGTTCACGTCCTCAGACTCGGATTTATGCGTTTCTGTGTCAACATTGTTAACGGCGAAATTAATCTGCAGCAGTCAGGTGTGACAAGAGCTCTGTAAGTTGTTTACGTTTATTATTATTTGTAATGTTATGTGCTTTGAGACATGAGGTAATTTATCGCCATCTCTCGTGACGCTTTGCAGAATCTGCTGTGTGCGTTCATGTGTTTTGAAGGAGGCGTGGCTTTTGAGGGAGGGTGGAATCTCATGCTTTCAAAGCTAGCTTGCTATTGATAGCCTCTCTGAATTTGGCTATACCCTACCTTTAAATAGCCTTATGTATTTAGCTCATTTTGATTAACAGCTTGTAGCTGCTTTTCTGAAAGAGAAGCTTTATTGTGACTGGTAGCTTCCCCAACACTGGATAATAACAGTAATATGATTTAGCAACAAAAGTCAAGCCACTTTTATTTATATAGTGCTTTATACAATACAGATTGTTTCAACAGGAAAATTATTCAATGATGCAAACAGAGTTTATTTCAGCTGTACAGCAGCTCTAAAAGAAAATAATGTCATTGTTCAGGTGAAGTCAGTTCAGTGTTGTAAAGTTCATCAATTATTAAATTAGTTAATTTAATCTATAAAGCAGTTCTGTCATCTGTCATCGTCAGTTCAGTTCTCATCCAATAGTGTCAGTGCAGTCAAATTAACAATATTGCTGAATATTAAGTGTCACGAACTAAGCAAGCCAGAGGCAACAGTGGAAAGGAACCCAAACTCCATCAGGTGACAGAGTGGAGAAAAAAAAAAACCTTGGGAGAAACCAGGTGTGCGAACACGGTGTGATTATGATTCAGGCTGCATTACAAGTCATAAATTAGATTGTGGATCGGAAGCATTCAAATATTTAATTCACTTTCTTTTGCTTGAAGATCGGATTCATCATGTATGATGCATTCATCAGTATGGAGACGAAGCTGGCCATAGGGGTCTGTGCAGAGGACTTGTCTGGCTCTTGTGGTCTTTGCTGAAGATCTGTGCCGATGGTTGTTGTTTCGACGAGGCCTTCACAGGGGATTGTCTAGTTGACAGGATCTCTGCTGACATTCAGTAAGTAAGACAAAACAAGCCTCTTTCATAGCTCTTGCATTTCCGTTATGACTCCAAGGTCTGGAATAAATGAGGCCTTATGGGGCAACCAACTCCACAAATTAATTTCTATTCTCTGGAACATGCTGCTTCCCAAAAGTGTTTCCTTCTCTTCTTTTTGACTATGTTTTCTGTGCTATAGTAAAAACCTAGTAAAATGCTAATCTCCAAATGACCTTTGAATTACTCATCATCTCTATAGTTTGTTTTCAAGGAAAATGCAGTGGGGAAATTGAAATGAGTTTACTTGTTTTGTCATTCGCCAACTATGCAGTCATTTCATCTTGGTACAGAGTGAAATGGGTTCAATCACCCAGCTCGTACATTTCCAATAATAATAATAAAAAAAAAAACCAACACTAAAACATTTTTCTCACCCCTTCCTCCTTTTTATGGTCTTGGTCATGAGGAACTTTAAAGGTTGCTCAGTTCTGTATGATGGTGGTATGGCTGTACTGCTCTTTAAGCCAAAGCCAGATAATTTTAATGAGCAGTGGGTTGAATCTATAGCCTGTGGCTGAGTACTAAATGTCAAGTAAGTGCAAATCAAAATTAATTGATACAGGAATTTATCTGTGTACATGGCACTCTTGGTTTTGTCAAGTATTCAGAAGCCTAAAGGATGAGACATGATACAAGAAGGCCATTTTTATTAAAAATAAATATCGCTCTTACAAATTTCAGCTAATTATAGTCCTCTCACCCACACGAAAGGGAATGTGAAATTGTGTTTGCATCCAAGTTCGGTTCTTGTGGCCAACTTATTGCGATAAGAAGGTTCACCTAAGGTCTTATTCATTTCTTATTTATTTCTTGGCCCTTAGAACATGACTTGAATAAAAACAAGATGTTTTGGAGTCTTGATTTCCACCAGAAATCTCTCATAAGCACAATGTGTTGCTTTACATTCCTAAAGCACATTTGTTACCTTACAGTGCATTAAGACAAGGCACTATAGGCTTTGTTTTTTGTTTCACTGAGCCAGATATCACCACTTTAGTAGCCCTTGCATACACCAAACTTTGGAGGTTTATTTCGATCTGTATTCTGAAGATTTTTATTTTTATCTGAGTTGTTTACAGAAGCTTGAGAGGTAATTTGTATGATATGTGCGGCATGCGACCGCTGAACCTTTTTTGGGGCTTATTGCCATTTATTTTTTGTTCCTTGGTGAAAATGCATAGTTCGTTCATATATCATTCACACTGATTAATGTAACATTTTATGGTGATTTTTCTTTCTGCCTGTTCACAGTGTTTTTTGATTCACGGACTGATAAAAAGAGATATCCAAAATCCTCTCTGTAATAACCTTTAACTCTAATTTGTCAACAAAATGAAATTATCCAGTATTCAGCAAATTCATACATATTTAATTAGACAAGGGTTCATTTGCATATTTAAACATTTCAGAAAACTTGTGATACAAAACAATAGAATGCAACAGTGCCCATCCCCTTGCTGCATAGTTCCGGAAGTATTTTTTTTTTCCGGAAGTATTCAGTGTAAACTTTGATTTGAAGCCAGTATATAGCAAAATATGCATGTAGGCTATATAATCATGTTTTGAGAGTGTAAAGAGATCGAATTGATTACATTATTTGCAGTACTTCATGGGAGTGGGCAGAGCTAAGCTATTTTCCTGCATGTTGCTTTTTTTCGACTCTTCGATTGGTGTAATTTTCTGTATAGCATCATCGGTAATGTAGTTTTGCACAAGGAATTCCACTGTTAAACACAATTATTTTAAAAAGAAGCTGAAATAATGTGGGCTGACGGCTGTATCAGAGGCAAATACTATAAATGAACAACCTCTTAGCTGTAGGTCTGCCTTTAAAGGTTCATAAGTTATTGTTCAAAATCAATTTCCCTATGGAGTTTTTACTTCTGGAACCCGACTGTTGCACTCTATTGTCTCAATGTAAATGATTAATCTGGGAAAGTATGGCAGTTAAAATTTTTACCCTATTCACCTGTGGTGTCTTGCCTTAAATTAACTCAAATGGTCACTCCAGAAATGATGGTTGTACCAACATTTTGTTGACATCTTTAAATGTGTGACTAGCCGTAATTGATGTGCAATGCCAGGAGAAACCCTTGAGAAAGCCCTGTTAGCTCCCAGATAAACACTACGGCTGAATCACTGAGCACAGCTGTTGTTGCGCAACTGATCTGTTTCTTAATAACCGTGTAATGGATGTGACATGGTTTCGAATCAAAACACAGACTTTTTGATTATCTTAATGCTGCAGGCTTGTGCACCATCTGCTGATGCCTATCAACCTTTAAGGTTACTGTAAATAAAGACAGATTAATTCAGAATAGATTGTCAGGTCTGCAAGATCTCGCAATGGAAAGAGACCCAAATAAATGTTGCTTATATCACAAGTGAGTCAGTTTGCAAGAGACATGTTATTATAGCAAATCTACCTGTTTTAATATAAAGTAGGCGGTTTTGTCAGGTCAATTATTTGGGCATGTATTGCAAAGGTTTAATCCACTTAAGCAGGAAAAACACCCCTGCTAAACAAATGTCTGTAATCTGCTCAGTTCAGGGAAAAGAGCACGTTGCACTATCATGTTGGTGAAAATTTTTGGAGGGTATCTGTATTCTGTATATAAAAATGTAGCATGCCAAGATGGCACATTGCTTTCCAAGGCTGGCTGAGAAAATTAACACAAGATTATTTGAATTTCAAATATGGAAATATTTCTGATATAAAGATGTTTGATCTTAACAACGCATGATTTCAGGGGTGCAGCAAATGTGTGTGAGGGGCATTTTAAAATATAAGTCTGAGAGCACACTGAAAACTGAGATTTTCTCTTTATTGAAATCTGTAAATAAATAAATAAATAAATAAAGTATGTCCCACTTTATATTAGGTGGCCTTAATTACTATGTAATTACATTAAAAGGTAAGTACAATGTACTTAATGTGTTAAGTTTGTATTGCAAAACACTTTTGCTGCTATTGAGGTGGGATACGGATAAGGTTAGGGACAGGTTTGGTGGTATGGGTAGGTTTAAGGGATGGGTCAACAGTGTAATTATAAATGTAATCACATAAATTAATTACAGATGTAATTACATACATGTATTTTTTTTAAACATGTATGTACACAATAAATGCATGGTATCAAATGATTAATTTAAATGTAAGTACATAGCAGTTAAGACCACCTAATATAAAGTGGGGCCATAAAGTATTTGGATATTAAAAATGCTAGTTAGTGATTTACAATAAATGAGAAATATATGAACAGTATGTATAGGTTTCTTGTTTAATATTTCCTGTCTATTTTTACATCAGATTACATTTGCCATCATCTAATAGTCATTTAAAGTTCATCTTTAAAAACACAAATAATTTAACAAAGTCTTTAGCAAATCTCAAAATGAATCCCTAACTCACAATTTAAAGGGATAGTTCACTTTTTATGATATACTGATGTAATTTAGGCGTTTATTCACATATAAACATTGATCAGTGAACATAAACAGTACTTGCTTGATGCAAGAATGAACCTTATTGGTTCTTGCGTTTCAAGCAAGTACAGTTGAGCTTCTGTTTACCATATTTGATGTGCTCTATGTATGTTAGCTGATTAATATTTATATGTTAATATAAGCCTAAATTACATCTTCAGATTTCAATAAAAATATCTTTATTTGTGTTCTGAAGATGAACAAAAGTCTTATAGATTTGGAACAACATGAGGCTGAGTAAATGACAGAATTTTCATTTTTGGGTGAACTAATCCTTTTAGTGTTTTATTTATTTATACAAAATAGTATTTATTGGCCATGTATTGGCTCTTGACTGTAACATAAAAATAAATAAATAAATAAATAATAATGGCGGCTGGTCACTCAAGGTTTTTCAGATGTTCATTATATACAGTGCTCAGCGTAAATGAGTACACCCCCTTTGAAAAGTAACATTTTAAACAATATCTCAATGAACACAAAAACAATTTCCAAAATGTTGACAAGACTTATAAGTTTTATATAACATCTCTTTAACTTTATAACATGAAAGTAAGGTTAATAATATAACTTAGAGAACAAAATTTCCAGTTTTACTCAAATTAGGGTGATGCAAAAATGAGTACACCCCACTGAAAGTCTCTGGAGCAAAGCTACATTTTAGACTACAAATGTCTAATTTAACAAGAATTCAACCACATGTGAGTCTAATTATTCATTACACAGGTGTGCAGCAGACAGTTGACTATAAAAGGGTGTCAAAACCCTTTCACAATTCATGCTGTCAGCAATGGCACCACATGGAAGAGAAATGTCACAAGACCTGAGAAAGAAAATCATTTCTTTACTCCAGAAAGGTGAAGGCTACAAGAAGATCAGCAAAGCTTTACTTATCAGTCAGAATACTGTAGCAAAAGTGGTGCAAAAAAAAAAAAAAAAAAAATGGAACTGCAACCATCTCACAGAGACGTCCAGGTCGTCCACGGAAGTTAACACCTCGACAGGAGCGTCTTCTGATGAGAAGGGTTTAATAAAATCGGCATGCAAGTTCAGTGCAGTTATCTAAAGAAGTAGAAAGCCAAACTGGGGTGACCTTTTCCTGTGACACAATGTGGCGTACACTGCAGAGGAATGGCATGCATGCAAAGAAGCCTCTCCTAAAGCCCAGGCACAAAAAAAGCCCGCCTAGAGTTTGCCAGGCCCCATGCTGACAAAGATGAAGACTACTGGGACTCTATACTTTGGAGTGATGAGACCAAGATAAATGTTTTTGAAACTGATGGCTTCAAAACTGTATGGTGTCGCAAAGGTGAGGAATACAAAGGAAAATGCATGGTGCCTACAGTGAAACATGGTGGTGGCAGCGTCCTTATGTGGGGCTGCATGAGTGCTGCTGGTGTCGGGGAGCTGCATTTCATTGATGGCATCATGAATTCACAGATGTACTGCTCTTTACTGAAAGAGAAGATGCTACCATCACTCCGTGCCCTTGGTTGTTGTGCACATTTCCAGCATGACAATGGTCCTAAACACACATCTAAGGCCACTGTTGGATTTCTGAAGAAGAACGGGGTGAAAGTGATTCAGTAGCTCTTGATCTGAACCCAATCGAACACCTATGGGGAATTCTGAAGAGACAAGTTGAGCATCACTCTCCATCCAGCATCCAGTCTCTAATAGAGGTCATTCTTGAAGAATGGAAAAAGATAGATGTTGCAAAATGTCGCCAACTTGTTCATCATGCCTAGAAGACTTGGTGCTGTCATTAAAAATCATGGAGGCCATAGTAGCTTTTGTTGTGGGGTTTACTCATTTTTGCATCACCCTAATTTGAGTAAAACTGAAAAATGTGTAATCTAAGTTACATTATTAACCTTACTTTCATGTTATAAGTTAAACAGACGTTATATTAAACTTAGTCTTGTCAACATTTTGGAAATTGTTTTTGTGTTCATTGAGATATTGTTTGAAATGTTACTTTTCAAAGGGGGTGTACTCATTTACGCTGAGCAATGTAGCTAACACTAACGCTTGCTATTTATGTCTGTTCATGTACTACAAGTATATGTAAGAGCGCAAATCTTTTGATGTTGACTGTGCTGCACAAATTCTCACCATGTGTGAAACGATTTTCAAAGGATGGTTCTGCAGCACGTGTGGGGCTGATTCTGAGTCAGTATCTGAGTGGGTGGACATCAGCCTACCTGCAGCCCAGGATGTTGGCCTCACGCTGAGGAGATCTGTAGATGCTGTGAACCGTTTGCCAGTCATCAGTGTTCAAGTTAGTGCATCATTATCCCTTCAAATAGCCCTGCTAATGCGAAGCAAAGTGGGGCTCTCCCACACTGCCTGTAAAGCTAGCGGTTTGCCCAACACTGCTGGGAAGAGGATTTGGGGTCTCGCTGGCTCAGTGCGACACAGTGATCATGATGAAAAACAAAGAAACTCTTAGTCACATAACCCATTAAATGAAAACCAGTGGAGAGAGCTGTGCCTTTGAGATAGAGAAAGCGAGAGAGATTGGCAGAGTTGTAGAGTGAGGCAGGAAAGAGATTTATTTATTATCAGACTTCCTGCACAACTTAGTGTTTTACAAAAATGAATCATTTAAATTGGAAATGGAGCTCTGAATAGCAGTGTTCAAAAAAACTTTACATTTAGTCAGTATTTTATAATTTAATCATTTCAGCCAATTTTACACTTTAGTCAAAGAAAATAACATTTTAAGGTGAAGGATAACTTTAAACTTTAAAATTCGATCATATAAAGTAGGCAAGACTGGATTTTATGAAACAGTCAAATTCTTTCTAGATTTTTCATCTTTAAAAAAAAGTGCATTGTTAATATCTAGCAGTGTTATTTTTATTGATGTATAATATTGTCAACAATATGTTTTAATAAAACTCATTATTGACAAAATATACATTTATTATTAATATTTTGTATTATTTCAATAATATAAATTGTATAAATTAATATAAATTAATGTATTTATATAAAATTATTGTTGACAAAATAAAAAATATAAATGAACAAACCAAAAATGACCATTCTTGAGTAATTTGGTTAATGAGATTAATACTGTTGAATACATTTGCTGTCAGAGCTCTGCCGAACTAAAATATCAAACTATTTTTTGTCTTGTTTATCATGTATCCATATTTAGATTAAACAGTGGCTCCTGAACACCTAAAGACCTCAACTAACTTGATTTTGTCACTTAATAAAATGAAACAATGTCATTTTTTAAAGTGTACTTTAGGTGTCCAAATGCTTTTTATGGCCACTGTGTATCCTAAAAATGTGTATGAAACATGCACATATATTAACACTGAGAGATGTTGGCATGAATCCTGGAAAAGATGAAATTATGATATGGTTTAGGAAGACAGGAGCCTAGCTGACTTCATCCTGGATCCAGCCCACATGGGTTTAAAATAACTGTCAGCGAATAAAGAGTAAAAAATAATGTTATTTTCAAGCCATTTCACCGTTACGGTGATAATGAATCATCAGCTATATGCAATTCAAAAATGTTAGTTTGAAAAAGCATAAACAATGTTAATTCAAAGAAAACTAGGAAATCTAGTTGATTAGTCTTTTTAATTTGTCATGTACAGATGCCAACTATAGTGTAATGAACTGCGAAAAATAATTAAATCAGCAACCACTCAAATTAGCATCCAGACAGCTCAGCTGCTGCTGTCGTTCCTCTCCAACTTTGGAATATGTTGTTTTCAAAATAAATAATTGGCACTTAAGCAAACTATTAAAATATTAAATACATATTTTATATTGTCATGGACTTGGAATCTTATTTTGATATTTTGTTGTGTTTGTTTTGTTTAGTTCCTGTTTCTCTGCTCCGTTTAGTTTTGGTTACTGATTATCTCCTCATGGTTATGTATAATTATAAGCCGTCCAGCCATGGTGCAGATTAATGGAGGCCTAACAGAACTATTCTCTAGTAAGAGAAGAGGTCAGACCTACTCATCCTAAAAGACAGTCATCACAGTGGCCCAAGGAGGGCAGACACACTTGATATCGCTGTCTAGCTGCAGCCCAATTGAACTTCAATAACCTTCAGCTCAGTCACCACTTCAAGAACAGAACCTTGCCATCATCCAGGTCTTTAAGCAGGTAGGCCTGCAACACAAAATCATTTCAAAAGAGTCTGCACACTCCACCAAAGATGAAAAACATCAGATGCGAGACAAAAAACAAAACTTTACTGAAAAAAAGAGCAAATGTTTTGGGTCACATGTGACCTTTGTCAATGCCAAACTTGAGGCCTGCAACACTACCATCGTGTGCAAAGCCCACCGGCCTGACCCGCAGCCATGTACGCCCTCTCATTCTGCTTTGATGTCATTCTTAACGGGTTTGACGGCAGGGTTGGAGTCTTTAACATCCATGTTTCCCCCATTGAAAGATAGATTGCGAATGTACTGTATCTTCAACAGGAGGCATCAATGCATGTCCGTACTCACACATTCCATCCACATTTGCATAATTTGCATGGTGAAAGAGATAAACGAGAGCCGAATACAGTTATTTCCAGGATCTCTCCAACCTCAGCATGAAGGTCTGGCAGAAACAGAAGATTCTGAAGAACTGGGCGGCTATGGCCAGCCAAGAAACGCTGCGACGACTTGCACTTCCAAGGAAGATCTAATCTCTCAGACGTGCAGGCCATTACCTCACTGTACGCAGGGCAGGCAGGCTGAGAGGGCTCCATTGTCATATCTTTGCCCTCGACAGCCACATCCTGGTCTTCCTGGCTCGAAGCCAGAAGAGCGCTATCTGCTGGATCCGGTGATTCAAGTAAGAGAACAGAACACACATGATCCTCACCCAGACAGAAAACGCACAGGTCGTGTGTATCCTCCGGCGTCAGATGATACGGAGAAGGGGAGCACACTTTCTGAAACGCTTGTCAGAGGATGCCATTGTAAATCGCCTTTACAAACTTCAAAACAAACAGGCTCCTGAAGACAAAAAAGCTGATGACGTGTACTCTGGGTGCCCCTTTATACTCGCTGTCGCACTAGAATTACGTCACGGGCTGTCACAGGCCTATGTCAATGTCGCATTTGATACACGTACTTCAGATATTGTCATGCCTGAAGCATTCCCCAAAGTGTCTTTGGATGCAGTGTTAGTTTTCATTCGAAAGGGAACTCAGAAATTTACGAAACATTGTTTTCACAAAATTATATGTTAAAGTTGACCTATTATGCCCTGTTTAACAAGATGTAAAAAAAGTCTCTGATGTCCCCAGAGTGTGTATGTGAAGTTTTAGCTCAAAATACCCCACAGATAATTTTTTATAGCATGTTAAAATTGCTACTTTTAGTGGTTGAGCAAAAACGAGCCGTTTCAGTGCGGTCCCTTTAAATGCAAATGAGCTGCTGCGATTGGGCTAAGAGGGCGGAGCTTCAAAAGCTCATTCTCCGTTGACAGGAGGCGTTTCTCAATGTCAAGGATACTTCTTGGCAGGACAGGTCCTTCCAAGTCACTTCCTTCAGAGGCTAGGCGAGGCTCCTCTTTAGCATTCGGAGAACACGTAAATGGAACAGACTAGCAAGTGCACGCCATTGCGTCATTACGTCAGTGAAAAGGTTTCTCCCGCTTTTGGGAGAAATAAAAAGAAGATTACACAGCTATCACTTCTGAACATTAAATAATTTGCTTCTCACCGATATCCGTTTGCCACGGTGTCTCTCCCCCCGGTAAACAGCTGTTTGTTTTCTACATGGAGACATATGAACGCCTCCATTTGTTCCTTGGTCCCTGTTAAAAAAGACAAGAAAGCTATGAATAACGCTGTGAATGGTATAATGGTATAATATTAACGTTAAATTACTTTGGACAACTTAACTAGTTATTTATAAAAGAAATGCCGGTGACGGCAACCAAACTAACAATTGTTAAATGACGGTCCGGTTCAGTTAGCCATCAATAACGTAATTTGTATTTGTATAATTTATAATATCAATACGGTAGTAATTTGTACTGGCATTTAAACGTTAAACTTTATTTATCTGACATATTTACTACAGTTATAACAAATGTTTGGTAACGTAAATATACTTACATTTGAAAGCATATTGCCCGCTAACGTCTGACATTTTTTTTTTTTTTTTTTTTGAACAAGATCGCAAAGCTGCGCATAGGATTGTGGGTGATTTAAGAGCGCGAAGGCTACACATATGCATCCTTTCCTGTATATGGGATATTTTTTCGAACGAAGGACTCAGTCCTTGTTTGAAATTCCGAGGATCCTAGACATTGGAACAGTCCTTCGACGGATGTCGATGACGTAGCATCCTCGTAATTCTGGCTTCCGAGGATCCTTCCTTGACATTGAGAAACGCCTAGGATTCAGTCAGGACCTACAGTCTATGGTCAGGACGCACAATAATGTAAGAAACTGCAAATATATGCTGCATGGAGATAGAACAGGTATAGTTTAGTTCAATTACGGTTATAACTTATATTGTCTTCTTGTTTTTAATCCACTATATTAGTACAGGCCTGTTGTACCGTCTGAATGATGGCCAAAACTTTACCGATGAGTTTTATGACGTTTATTGTACTTCACAGAAAAGATGAAGCGTCTGTTTTCACTCTAGAAAATCACTGTAAGAGCTTAAAGGTGCCCTAGATTATGTTTTTAAAAGATGTAATATAAGTCTAAGGTGTCCCCTGAATGTGTCTGTGAAGTTTCAGCTCAAAATACCCCATAGATTTTTTTTTATTAATTTTTTTAACTGCCTATTTTGGGACATCATTATAAACGCGCCGATTTTATGCTGTGGCCCCTTTAAATCCCGTGCTCTCCGCCCACAGAGCTCGCGCTTGCCTTAAACAGTGCCTTAACAAAGTTTACACAGCTAATATAACCTTCAAAATGGATCTTTACAAAGTGTTCGTCATGCATGCGGCAGATTATGTGAGTATTGTATACTGTTATATTGTTTACATTTGATTCTGAATGAGTTTGATAGTGCTCCGTGGCTAACGGGTAATGCTACACTGTTGGAGAAATTTATAAAGAATGAAGTTGTGTTTATGCATTATACAGACTGCAAGTGTTAAAAAATGAAAATAGCGACGGCTCTCTTGTCTCCGTGAATACAGTAATAACCGATGGTAACTTTAACCACATTTAACAGTACATTAGCAACATGCTAATGAAACATTCAGAAAGACAATTCACAAATATCACTAAAAATATCATGTAATCATGGATCATGTCAGTTATTATTGCTCCATCTTCCATTTTTCGCTATTGTTCTTGCTTGCTTACCTAGTCTGATGATTTGGTTGTGCACATCCAGACGTTAATACTGGCTGCCCTTGTCTAATGCCTTTTATAATGTTGGAAACGTGGGCTGGCATGTGCAAATATTGGGGGCGTACATATTAATGATCCCGACTGTTACGTAACAGTCGGTGTTATGTTGAGATTCGCCTGTTCTTCGGAGGTCTTTTAAACAAATGAGATTTATATAAGAAGGAGGAAACAATGGAGTTTGAGACTCACTGTATGTCATTTCCATGTACTGAACTCTTGTTATTCAACTATGCCAAGATAAATTAAATTTTTCATTCGAGGGCACCTTTAATAAAACATTGCAAGTATGCATCAAAATATTATCCATAAACTCTCTCTCTCTCTCTGTTTCCCTTGTATTATCATCACCAACATAGCAAATAACACAGAAACACTAGTTACAACTAACAGTAAACGAATATATAAAGACCTTATGCCTTTCGGGTGGTGCTTGATAAACTTTATACCCGTAAATAAGCTCAGATGAACTGTAATAAAGTGCCCTCTTACCTTCATTACTGCCATATAGTATCACTCTGGAGACTGTAAACTGGATTACGAACAGTTTTTACTTGTATATCCTTGAGTAGCATATTTTTAGCACAGTCTCTGTTTTGTATTGTCTCTTTGTATTGATATTCGTTCACTAAGCAGTCCGGTGTGAAATCGTGCAGACATAAACGAATTTCGGCAGAACTGAGGGAGCATTTTCCTGGAAAACCAAGTTAATCCACCTCGTTTTCAGCAGCTCAGATTTAGGTAGTAAATGAAGAGA
The DNA here is from genome assembly GCF_018812025.1 of Megalobrama amblycephala. Lineage (NCBI taxonomy): Eukaryota > Metazoa > Chordata > Actinopteri > Cypriniformes > Xenocyprididae > Megalobrama > Megalobrama amblycephala. Next base: position 36,268,716 of record NC_063045.1, read on the forward strand.
GCTATGTGGATTAATCCATCCAGCTACAGAACACCTAAAACGCTTGGGAGACATTCTCGTCAGTGCAGCAATGGCGGACTCGCTGTGAACGCGCTCAGGGCGGGTCTATGTTCAAACGTCAGTGTCAGTCAACACTGTGGGCGGGGGCATGTGGCTTTTGTGACGTCACACTGCCAGGGATCTGGAAACGGCTTGTTCTGAGACACTGCTTATGATTTATGGGGGATTAAAGAAAAAGGAGTGGGTGGATTTTTATCACGATAGGGTGGTTGTGTACACACACTGCCAACACACATTTATGTCCAAACACCATGCAAAAGTGCATAATAGGTCCCCTTTAAAACTGTATAACACGTTTTTCCCCCTCATTGTTGTTAAAAACTACGACTGTCAATATATAAAAAAAAAATTAATCATGATTTCCAACCAGTCTTAAGAAAGCAGAATGAAAATGTAAATAATAACAAATTATGTAAGTGTTTATCATTAATATGAATATTAATAATAATAATTATACTACAGAGCTGTTGAATGCTTGAATCTGATTGGTTGACCAACATTCTAAGGTGTGCATTTATTTTTAGGGAAACGCACGGCTAAATTAGTCTTAGTAGGTCTTGACCGCATTGCAGGTCCATATCACTTCGCCAAATGATTTCAGTTATCTCAATAGGTCCTTACAGCCTACAACCGCAAAAGAAATAAAACCCACAATGACATTGACAAAATAAATATAAAAGCAAATAAATATTGTAAACAATAGGATGAAAACGACAAATTATTGTCATGGTTTTTGCCACAAAATACGTTTTATTGTCCTGAAAGCGCATACTCTCTCGCGTACTCTCTCTCTCTTTCAAACATACACATGTATAATAGTACACACAGGCGCACAGAAATGTTTGGTCAGTGCTGCTCTGATGAATTAATCAGTAAAATAGTTTAGCAACTTAAGATACATGACTCACCAGTGAGGTAATAACGTCTCGGTTTCAAAGGTAACCCTCGTTCCCTGAAGGAGGGAACGGAGACGTACGTCAGACAGACCGACGAATAGGAATCTCGCCAGAGAGGCCAATCTACTTCGAGTGTAACTAAACGAGCCAATGCACATTGGCATGCAATCATCTGCATCAGCTGCTCGCCTCGCAGCGCGGGTATATAATGAGCAGCAGGTGCGTTGCATCTTCAGGTTTTCGCTGAGGAGCCGAACTAAGCAGGCGGCAGCACAGCAGGACAACAACTGTGGCGACGGGACGTACGTCTCCGTTCCCTCCTTCAGGGAACGAGGGTTACCTTTGTAACCGAGACGTTCCCATTCAGTCGGTCACGTTCGACATACGTCGGACAGACCGACGAATAGGAATCCCTACCAAAGCGCCACAGGAGCTGCCCTCCTCCAGCGCTCTGTTGTAAGCCACCTGAACCCCCTTGCCTGCGGACGGTGGGACAGGGCTAACACACAGAGAGGGTCGATCACTGTTGTTCCCAAACCCATTCAGTGAGACTATTGGATAACGCTGGGAAAGCGTAACCTTTTGTTGAAAGGAACGCTGCGGAAGCCACATCCTTCCCCGAAGGAGTTATGTGGAGAAGTACATATGGACTAACCCTGTAGGGCTGTGCTACATATGGAAGAACTGGGGTGACTCCAACTCGGTAGAGATGGGTTCTCCCAGAGGGAAAGACACGGGCTTCGTTTAGGAGCAACCGTGGAAGAAGCCATATGGGATCCCCGTAGGGTCACACATATGGAACCCAGCCTAAATCCGGTTCTCAAGGATTCAACGGAGTATAGGCCTGGCGCCGGACGCTCCGCCACGTCGGCTGCCGAAGGGTAATCGGAGGACTCAACAGGGTCTGCCCGTAGGGACTCTCTGGAGCAAAGAAGCGCACGCAGCGCAGCAAGCCGACACTAAGCCGGGGCCTCTCCGTGCCTCTGACCTGAGGCGAGAACACGGGAGGAGACCGGCTCGACACGAAGGCTATAGTATCTAGCGAACGTGTTAGGTGTCGCCCAGCCCGCAGCTCTACAAATGTCTGTTAGCGAGGCGCCACGAGCCAGCGCCCAGGAAGATGCTACACCTCTCGTGGAGTGAGCATGCAACCTGAGCGGGCAGGGCACGCCCTGAGCTTGGTAAGCCAGGGCGATGGCATCCACTATCCAGTGGGCCAACCTCTGCTTGGAGACAGCCTTTCCCTTCTGCTGGCCTCCGTAACAGACAAAGAGCTGGTCTGAGGTCCTGAAGCTTCGAGTTCTGTCTATGTACAGTCGCAAGGCGCGGACTGGACAGAGCAAAGCCAGGGCTGGGTCTGCCTCCTCCGAGGGCAGCGCTTGCAGGCTCACCACCTGGTCCCTGAAGGGAGTGGTAGGAACCTTGGGCACATAGCCAGGCCGGGGTCTCAGTACCACGTGGCTGTCACCCGGCCCGAACTCTAGGCACGATTCGTCGACCGAAAATGACTGCAGGTCCCCTACCCTCTTGATAGAGGCCAATGCAACCAGCAGCAAAGTCTTCATAGACAGAATCTTTAAATCTGCCGACTGCAAAGGCTCAAAGGGAGCAATCTGGAGTGCTCTTAGCACCAGAGCGAGGTCCCAAGAGGGTATGGAGGGGGGACGAGGAGGATTTAACCGTCTCGCCCCCCTAAGGAACCTGACGACCAGGTCGTGCTGACCAACAGATTTGCCATCTATGTGGTCGTGGTAAGCGGAGATAGCAGCAGAATGGACTTTGAGGGTGGAGGGGGACAGCCTACGCTCCAACCCTTGCTGCAAGAAGGAAAGCACGACACCGATCGAGCATCTTCGGGGGTCTTCTCAGCGAGAAGAGCACCACTCAACGAACAGGTTCCACTTCGAGGCATAAGCACGTCTCGTAGACAGTGCACGAGCCGAAGTGATGGTGTTAAGTACCTCGGGGGGTAAGTCACCTAGAACCTCCGCGTCCCGTCCAGGGACCAGACATGGAGTTTCCAGAGGTCTGGACGCGGGTGCCAAAGAGTGCCCCGTCTCTGAGAAAGAAGGTCCTTCCTCAGAGGAATGGGCCAGGGAGGGGCTGTCGCGAGGAGTGTGAGTTCTGGGAACCAGGTCCGGTTGGGCCAGTAGGGCGCAACTAACAAGACCTGCTCCTCGTCCTCCCTGACTTTGCACAGGGTCTGTGCAAGTAGGCTCACTGGGGGAAACGCATATTTGCGCAGGCCCCGGGGCCAGCTGTGTGCCAGTGCGTCTGTCCCGAGTGTTCCCCGGTCAGAGAGTAAAACAACTGGCAGTGGGAGGTTTCTGGTGAGGCAAACAGGTCTACCTGAGCCTCTCCGAACTCTCTCCAGATCAGCTGAACCACCTGGGGGTGGAGTCGTCACTCTCCTGGCAGCGCAGCTCGTGATAGCTCGTCGGCCACACGGTTGAGCACACCGGGAACATGAATGGCGCGAAGCGACCTCAGATGCTTCCGACTCCACAGGAGGAGATGGCGGGCGAGTTGCGACATGCGACGGGAGCGTAGACCACCTTGATGGTTGATGTACGCAACGGTCGCAGTGTTGTCCGTACGGACCAGTACATGCTTGCCCCGTAGCAGCCCTTTGAGGCGGCTCAGAGCAAGACGTACTGCCAGCAACTCGAGGCAGTTGATGTGCCAATGCAGATGGGGTCCCGTCCAAACCCCTGACACTGCATGCCCGTTGTACGTGGCACCCCAGCCGGTGGCAGAAGCATCTGTGAACACCACAGCATGCCGGGACACCTGTTCTAGGGGCACTCCTGCCCGGAGAAACAAGGGGTCCGACCACGGACTGAAGGTTCGGCGGCACTCCTGAGTGATTGGCACCCGGAACGTGCCGCGTTGCCACGCCCATCTCGGGACTCGGCCGTGAAGCCAGTGCTGAAGCGGTCTCATATGAAGCAGACCGAGCGGTGTTACAGCCGCAGCAGCCGCCATATGCCCCAGGAGCCTCTGAAAGAACTTCAGTGGGACCGCTGTCCTGCCATTGAATGTATTCAGGCAGTTCAACACCGACCGAGCACGTTCCTCTGTCAGGCGTGCTATCTGCTCGACCGAATCCAACTCCATACTGAGAAAAGAGATCCTCTGCACCGGGGCGAGTTTGCTCTTTTCCCAGTTGACCTGAAGCCCCAACTGGCTGAGCACCAAATCCCTGTGTTCGCACAACTGATCCCGGGACTGTGCTAGAATGAGCCAGTCGTCGAGATAGTTGAGGATGCGAACACCCTGTTCTCTCATGGGAACAAGGGCTCCCTCCACGACTTTGGTGAAGACGCGGGGAGACAGGGCCAGCCCGAAGGGTAGGACTCTGTACTGATATGCCTGACCTTCGAACGCGAACCGCAGGAAAGGCCTGTACCGCGGAAGGATCGAGACATGAAAGTACGCGTCCTTCAGGTCGATCGCTGCAAACCAATCCCGGGGACGGATGCATTCGAAAATGCGTTTCTGCGTGAGCATCTTGAACGGTAGCTTGTGAAGGCTCCGATTCAAGACCCGCAGATCCAGGATCGGTCGTAACCCGCCGCTTTTCTTGGGTACAATGAAGTAGGGACTGTAGAACCCTGACCTCATATCGGCTGGAGGGACCGGCTCTATCGCATCCTTCGCCAGTAGGACTGCGATCTCCGCACGCAAGACAGGGGCATCGACATCTTTCACTACAGTGAAGTGGACGCCCCTGAACCTGGGGGGACGCCGGGCGAACTGAATCGCGTAGCCGAGCCTGATGGTCCGAATGAGCCAGCGGGACGGACTGGGGAGCGCTAACCAGGCTCCCAGAGACCGCACCAGCGGGACCAGAGGAACCACAGGCACACCCGCAGCGGGGCAGCGAGGTGGAACGCAGGGACGCGGCCCGGGAGGCTCTCTCTGCGAGGCGGCCCGAAGCGGCGTCACAGTGTGCTGTGCAACACTTACCTGCTTCCACGGGTGGACAGAGGGAGCAGTCGAGGCTTTGACTGCCTGCTGCTCGCTGCTGTCCGCTGGCGACAGAAGAGGGGGATGAGAGTGGTGAGGTTCTTGCCCTCCCACTGCTCTCCGAGCCCTCTTCGGACCCGGAGATAGAGGAAACTGCTCTTTTATTGAGAATTTGGGTACCGCTGGCTGCTGGGCCAGCGGCGGAACAAAAACAGAAGGAAACAAAAGATTCTCCACCCGGCCCTCCTCCAGGGGAAGGAGCGGTGCGGTCACCACCTCCTGTAGAGCAGTCCCCTCCATCTCCGGGTCGCCCGTCCTAGGGCCGCTTGGACTTGGCCTTGCCACCCTTCTTCTTGGGGGGTGGCGGGACGGGCTGGGCGCCCCGACCGCGACCGGCTCCACGGCGCCGCTTAGCTGGAGGCTGCTGCTGCTGGGGCGCGGGAGCGGGGGCGGCCGCAGGGGGGCGCCCTCGGCGACGGGCAGTCTGAGGTGCTGCGGGCGGTGGTGGAGCAGCAGCTGACCGCCTCGGCAGGATGTGACTGATGGCCTCAGACTGCTTTTGTACAGTCGAGAACTGTTGGGCAAAGTTCTCGACCGCGTCGCCGAACAGGCCGGTCTGGGACACGGGGGAATTAAGAAACCTGACCTTGTCGGTATCCCTCATGTCCGCGAGACACAGCCAGAGATGCCGTTCCTGGACCACAAGTGTGGACATCGCACGACCCACTGACCGCGCCGTAACCTTCGTCGCCTGAAGCGCGAGGTCCGTCGCGGCACGAAGTTCCTGAAGAACTTGTGGGTCATGACCACCCTCGTGCAGATCCTTCAGTGCCTTGGCCTGATGGACCTGCAACAACGCCATAGCGTGTAGGGCAGAGGCAGCTTCCCCACAGGCCTGGTAAGCCTTGCCGGTAAGATCCGACGAGTGCTTACAGGCCCGGGAAGGGAGAGACGGCTCCCCCGCCAGGTGGAGTTAGGGCACAGTTGCATAGCAACAGCCCGTTCCACAGGGGGTATGCGCGTATAACCCTTCGCTGCCCCGCCGTCAAGGGTGGTGAGGGAGGAGGACCCACCGACACGGTTTCGGGCAGTAAAAGGTGCCGTCCACGTGCCAGTGAGCTTTTCATGCACCTCCGGGAAG